>NC_022013.1:17561260-17567067 GCF_000317375.1 Microtus ochrogaster | reverse complement strand
ACACATACACACACACACACACACCATAAGATAACAAATAACAGGATAAACAAATACTGCTCATTGATGACTTTCAATATTAATATTATCAGTTCCTAAATAAAAATAAACTAACAGAATGGATATGAAAATAGGATTTATCACTATGACAAATTGAAAAAATACACCTTAACATCAAGAATAGACACCATCTCAGGGTAAAAGGATAGAAAAAAATTCTCTAATGTAACCCACCATACAACAAACTGAAAGACAAAATCCACATGGCTATGGCTTTATTTTTTAATTGTTTTTATTGAGGTACATATTTTTCTCTGCTCCCCTACCTTCCTCTCTCCTCCCCTTCTACCCTCTCCCATGGTCCCCATGTTCCCGATTTACTCAGACCTTGTCTTTTTCTACTTCCCATGTAGATTAGATCCATGTATGTCTTTTTAAGGGTCCTCTTTGTTGTCTAGGTTCTCTGAGATTGTGAATTGTAAGCTGGTTTTTCTTTGCTTTATGTCTTAAAGCCACATATGATTGAGTATAAATTATATTTGTCTTTCTGGGTTAGCTCACTTAATATAATTTCTTGATGCATCCATTTATCTACAAATTTTAAGATGTAATTATTTTTTCTGCTGTGTAGTATTCCATGGTATAAATGTGCCACATTTTCTTTATCCATTCTTCAGTTGAGGGGCATTTCTGTTGATTCCAGGTTCTGAATATGACAAATAATGCTACTATGAACATAGTTGAGCACATATCTTTATGGTATGATTGAGCATCCTTCAGGTTTATACCTAAAAGTAGGTCTTGAGGTAGATTGTTTCCTAATTTTTAGTGAAATCACCACATTATTATCTAAAGCAGCTGTACCAGTTTACACTCCTACCAGCAATGGAGGGGTGTTCCCTTTACCCCACATCCTTTCCAGCATAAGCTGTCATCAGTATTTTTTATCTTGGCCATTCTTATAGGTTTAAGATGGAATCTCAGAGGTTTTTTTATTTGCATTTCTCTGATGGCTAGGGATGTTGAACATTTTCTTAAATGTCTTTCAGTCATTTTAGATTCCTCTGTTGAGAGTTCTCTGTTTATGTCTGTACTCTTTTTTTACATGGCATTGGCATAAAAGCAATCAAAATGACCAACTGAATTGAAGACATGGATATCAATCCACATACCTACAAAAACCTGATTTTTGACAAAGAAGCAAAAAATATTAAATGGAAAGACAGCATATTCAACAAATGATGTTGGCATAACTGAATATCAACATGTAAAAGAATAAAAATTGATCCATATCTATCACCAAACACAAAACTTCAGTCCAAATGGATCAAAGACCTCAACATAAAACCATCCACACTAAACTTCATTGAAGAGAAAGTGAGAAGTACTTTTGAATGCATTGGCAGAGATCACTTTCTCAATATAACCCCAGTAGCACAGTCACTTGCTGTGGGACAATGGTCTTCTATTTCTTTAATAAAATGCTGATTGGCCAGTAGCCAGGCAAAAAGTATAGGTGGGGGGAGCAGAAGAGGAGAATTCTGGGAAGAGGAAAGGCTGAGTCTGCAGTCATCACAGAGGAAGTCAGATGCAGAGGAAGCAAGATGAGAATGTCTTGCTGATAAAATCCACCAAGCCATGTGGTTAATACAGACAATAATTGTGAGTTAATGTAGGATATATGAGTTAATAAGAAGCCAAAGCTAATAGACAACCAGTTTTTGAATAATGCAGACCTCTGTGTGTTTCTTTGGGACTGAACAGCTGCAGCAATGGGCAGGACAAAAACCTCAATCATCAAGACACAGAAGGAAGCCATTAATAAATGGGACCTCTTGGAAACTGAAAAGTTTCTCTAAAGCAAAAGATGTGGTCAACAAAGCAAAATGATAGCCTACATGGGAAAGACCTTCACTAACCACACATCAGATAGAGGGTTAATCTCCAAAATATACAAAGAACTCAAGAAATTTTTCATCAAAAGAACAAATGGTTATGTCTTTAAATGAAGTAAAGGCCTTTGACAAAATCCAACACACCGTAGTGACAATAGTCCTGGAAAGATTAGAGATACCTCCACAAAACTAAAGCCAGTTTATAGTAAGCCCATAGCAAACTTAAATTAAAATGGAGAAAACTTCAAAAGATTTCCACTACATTCAAGAAAAGAAAGCTGTCTACTCTCTCCATACCTATTCAATATAGTACCTGATGTCATAGAGTAATATGATAACAGAAGGAGAGCCAGGGGATGGAAATAGGAAAGGAAGAAGGTAAAGAATCTTTATTTGTGGATGATATCATAGTGTGTATAAGTGACCATAAAACATCCACCCAGTGAGTCCCCTAAATTTGAACTCTGCCTTCAGAGACCCACATGAGGCTTTCCTTAGAAACACCTGTTCTCCAAGCACAGGAACTGTCTAGTCACTTACAGAGCCATCACTGGATAAGACTGTTCAAAATCCTTATGGCCAGAATTCTTGAACCATCCAAACTGTCCTAAGATCCAAGGTCCATTGCTACCCTGATGTGGGAGTGTCATATCAATCTGTTGTTTCATTGGCCTGATAGGTTAGAACATAGGTGGGTGGAGTAAACAGAACAGAATGCTGGGAGGAAGAGGAAGTGAGCTCAGAAGCCAAGCTGCTGCTCTCCAGGGCAGACATGATGAAGCTCCGACCCAAGAAGGACGTAGGCTAGAATCTCCCTGGTAAATCATCACCTCGTTGTGCTACACACATTAATAGAAATGGGCCAAGCAGTGTTTATATGAATACAGCTTGTGTGTCGTTATTTTGGGGAATAAGCTAGCCAGGTGGCCAGGAGCTGGGTGGCAGGAACGCAGCCCCACAGCTCATTCTACACTACCCTGGTCTGCACTGGACGTTTTAGCTCATCCTCCAGAAATACCTACTGCCAGTCTCCCTACTCACCTCTAGGAAGGAGCTCAACCAGTCAGGTCACTTCTATTTGTCTCCTATGAATTGTATTGTTAAAGTCATGCCCCCAAGGTGCTCTCAGAGATGAAAACTGAGATTATTATGGACCCCTGCAGTTGTTGTACTTACCATACTTCAAATCCTTTGCAAGAGGAAGAAAAGATTCCTAAAACTTCATGGAGCTTTCTTCCTGCTTTGGTATGATAAACTCTAATAGCCCTCTGCCAGAGACACACATCCTCCAGCAAGGTTACACCTCCCCTTAACCACCCCAGGCTACCAACTGGGGATAAAGTGTTTAAGTGGTGGATTCTATCAGTGACATTTCTCTGTCAAACTACCACACCAGCCAACCCATCCATTCCAAGGAGAAAAAAAAATTCACCTAAAAATTCCTATTATAAACACTTTCTGCAAAGTGTCTGGACACAAAAGTAAGTAAGTAAAATCAGTCACTCTCCTATATACACACAACAAACACACTGAGAAAAAAATCAGGCAAATAGCAAATTTCACAGGAGCCTTAAATAATATAAAGTATTTTAGGTCCACTCTAGACTAGTAAGGTAAAAAAACTGTATGACAAAAACTTCAAATCATTGAAAGAAGAAATTGAAGAAGAAATAAGAAGATGAAAATATCCTCCATCTTCATATATAGTGAAAATGACCGTCTCATCAAAAGCAATCCATACATGTAGTACAGTCCCCATATGAATTCCAATAAAATTCTTCACAGAGCTTGAAGGCACAATTTACAGTTCCATATAGAAACACACACCAAAAGGGCTAAGATAGCTAAAACAATCTATAATAGTAAAAGAACTGATGGAGCTATCACCATCTCTGATCTTAAATTGTTCCACAGAGCTATAATCATAAAAAGATCTTGGTATTGGAATAAAAGCAGACATGCTGATCAGTGATGGCATGACTTCACACACAGTGGAAATCTTATTGATGATAAAATAGCAAAAAACAGTACATAGTGTATAAAATACAGACTTTTCAAAAAATCTTGCTGGTCAAAAATGTCTGGCTACATGTAAAAGAATTATAATAATTCCATATTTATCATCCTGCACAAAACTCAACTGTACATCAACCAAACACCTCTACATAAAACCAGATAAAGTGAATCTGGCCAAAGAAGTCCTATGGATACATCAAACAACACAGGTTATTCCCAAAATCTATAGGTCACTTTCCAAAAACTGACAATAAGTTCCCATTGTTGAAAACAAACTTTACACAACTCATTGAGTACATTAAACTTATTCCTACATACAGCCTTCTCCTTTACCTTCTATTATCTTCAGAACAGGAGGATACTCTGCGAGCTACCAGAACATAAATGTAAAAACCAAGCTATCCACAAATTCTTGCACTACAATGGCGTCTGACTGCAAGACATGCTAGGAAAAGGGATGAAAGCTCGTGGGAGCAACCAATAAATTCTTTATTTGATTTAAACCCCACTCTGTGAGATAAAACCCATATCTGACACTGCTTGGGTGACCAAGTACCTGAAATTAGATAGGCCTAAGCCAGGACATGGGGTAAAGCCAATACTACTGATCTACTATAATAATGTAGCAAAAAATGGCTCCTAATGACATTTACTATTATATTCTACTATACTCATAGATCAATACCTTTCCCAGCTATCATCAAAGAAACATCCTCCTGCAGCAGATTAGAACAAATACATAGACAAACAGCAGACAATATACAGAGCGTGAGAGAAGTCAGAACTCTCAGCCCTAAATGGGATTTTTTTTATCAAATCCTTCCCCCTTAGAATTCAGGGAAGCGTCTCTTCATGTGGGAAGTCATTCTGTACTTGTGTTGCTTTTATTGGCTAATAAAGAAGCTCCTTTCAGCCAATGTCTTACCAGAATATAGCAAGGCTCATAAACTCCAGCCAGCATGGGAAGAAACAAGCGTAGGACCAAACTAGGCCCTCTGAATGTAGTTGACAGTTGCATGGTTGGGGCAGACTGAGGTGCCACTAACAGTGGCACCAGGATTTATTCCTACTACGTGTAGTGGCTTTTTGGTAACCTATTCCCTTTGACTGATACCTTGCTCAGCCTAAATATAGAAGGGTGGGACTTGAACCTTCCCCAAGGCATTGTGCCTTACCCTCTCTGAGGAGTGGGTGGGGGTGGGGTAGGAGGATATGTAGAGGAAATGTAAGGAAGGGAGGGAGTGGGAACTTGGATTGGTTTGTATAATGAAAAAAGATATTTTGCTTTCTTTTTAAAAAATAAGTAAAAGAAAAAGAGCTAAATAAAATATATGCTTAAGTTATTTGCCAAATAGTATTACAAATAATATAGTTTCTGTTTATTGCAGGCAGGGTGGGACAGAAACCTCTGCCAACACTCTCACTCTGTGATAAGAATCAGAAAGAGTAAGTAAGCCAGGGAGATGGAGGACACCAAGGAAATATGGGCTTTCAAAGCAAAAGGATGGATGCATAGATAAGCTCCAGAGTTTAGGGTAACATATAGAGGGCTTCACTGGTTTGTTCTAGGAAGGGTTCTAGAGCTCAAGGGAGAAGTTACGAGAATTCCTAACCCAGGATTTTTTTACAATTGATTACCATATACAAAAGAAAATTTGATTTTCTGCATGGGAGTATCACTGGGAAAGAAATTACTTTTAATAGTAGACTGCATGCTCAGCAGGGGATGGCTAACAGAATATGTTCTCATAGATCACTTTGGAGGTTCCCTCATTCAAAATCTTCTGTTAGGGTCTCTTGTTAGTTTCTTGGGCAGATGAGGATAGGGAACCTGAAATGACCCTATCCTATAGCAATACTGACGAATATCTTGCATATCACCATAGAACCTTCATC
>NC_022013.1:17556284-17560533 GCF_000317375.1 Microtus ochrogaster | reverse complement strand
TATATATATATATATTCCTCTCTTTTTGCCCTACAGTACAGGCTAAAAAGCATCAGAGAAACAATATTCACAAGTAATATAAAATGTCTTGAGAGTAGTTCTAACCAAACAAATGAAAGATCTGTATAAAAACTTTAAGTATTTGAAGATAGAAAGAAATAAAAAAAGATTTTTAGAAAGTGGAGAGGTCTCCCACATTCATGAATAGGAATAACATAGCAAAAACGGCAGTTTTACCAAAATTCAAGATTCAATGCAATTCCTATCAAAATCCCAACCCAAGTCCTTACAGACCTTGAAAGAACAATACTCAACTTAATATGAATAAACAAAAAAAAACACAGGATAGCCAAAATAATTCAATACAATAAAGGATCTACCAGAGGTATCACCATCCCTGACTTCAAGCTCTACTGTAGAGCAATAATAATAAAAACAGCTTGGTATTGGCATAAAAGAAAACATGTGGACCAATGGAATCAGATTGAAGACTCCGACATAAATCCACACATCTATGAACACCTGGTTTTTGTCAAAGAACCAAAAATTAAACAATAAAAAAAAGAAAACCTCTTCAAGAAATGTGCTGGCATAACTGGATGTCAACCTGTGCAAGATTGCTAATAGAGCCATATCTACCACCCTGCACAAAACTTATGTTTGTTGCTTTTATTATATTAAGGTAGGTTCCTTATATCCCTGATCCCTCCAAAACCTTTCTCATGAAGGGGTTTTGAATTTTGTCAAAATCTTTTTCAGCATCTAATCATGTGGTTTTTATTTCTTTCAGTTTGTTTATATAGTGTATTACACTGTCAGATTTTTGTTTGTTGTGTATCTCTAAAATGAGCCCTACTTGATCATGGTTGATGATTTCTTTATGAGTTCTTGTATTCAATTTGCCAGTATTGTATTGAGTATTTTTGAATCAATGTTCGTGAGGGAGATTGATTTGTAATTCTCTTTCTAGGTTGAATCTTTGAGTGGTTTGGATATGAGCTTAAATGTAGTCTAATTAAAAGAATTTGACAATGTTTCTTCTCTTTCTGTGGTGGGGAACTACTTAAGGAATGCTGCTATTAGTTTTTTTAAAATTTACATAAAATTCTGCACTAAAACCAAAAGGTTCTGTGTATTTTCTATTGGGAAACTTTTAATGACTGCTTCCAATTTCCTTATGGATTATCATTCTTTTTAAAATGCTTTTCTGGTCTTTACTTTCAGTATGGTCTACCTATCAAAAATTGTACATTTCATTTATATTTTTTAATTTTTTAATCTTTTTATTGATTTTATTAAGCTATACATTTTCTCTGCTCCTCTCCCTTCCTCTTTTACCCTGTCCCATGGTCCCTATGCTCCCTATTTACTCAGGGGATCCCCTGTGTATATTAGATCGATGTATGTATCTCTTAGGGTCCTCTTTGTTATCTATGTTCTCTGGGATTGTGAATTGTAGGTTGATTTTCTTTGATTTATGTCTAAAAGCCACTTATGAGTGAGTACATATGTTTGTCTTTCAGGGTCTGAGTTATCTGAGTCAATATGATGATTTCTAGATCCATCCATTTGCCTGCAAATCTCAAGATGTCATTATTTTTCTGCTGTGTAGTACTCCATGGTATAAATGTGCCACATTTTCCTTATCCATTTTTTGGTTGAGGGGCATTTAGGTTGCTTCCAAGTTTTGGCTATTACAAACAATGCTGCTATGAACATAACATGTCCTTCTGGTATGACTGAGCATCCTTTGGATATATACCCAAAAGTGGTATTGCTGGGTCTTGAGGAAGGTTGTTTCCTAATTTTCTGAGAAATTTCCATACTGATATTCAAAGGGGCTTTACCAGTTTGCACTCCCACCAGCAATGTAGGAGTTTTCCCTTTGCCCCACATCCTTTCCACATCTTTTTACATTTTTCAATTTTGTGGAGAATAGGTTTCTGAAGTATGACCTAATTAATTATTCTCTAGATTTTCTCAATATCTGTTGCTATGTACATTTTCATTTCTGATTTCATTAATGTTCATATTTTATCTATGTCTTTTGGTTAGTTTGAATAAAGGTTTGTCTATCTTGTTGATTTTCTAAAGGAACCGACTATGTTTAAGAGATTCTTTGTATTGTTTTCTTTATCTATATTTTGTTGACTTAAACCCTGAGTTTGATTATTACCTACCATCTTCTCCTGGGTGAGTTTACTTCTTTTTGTTCTAGAGATTTTGTGTTTGCTCTTAAGCTGCTAGTGTAAGAATTCTCCAAATTCTTTATGTAGGAATTGAGTGCTATAAACTTTCCTCTTAGCAGTGCTTTTTCAGAGACCCATAAGTTTGGGTATGTTGTGCATTAATTTTCATTGAAATTTTGGAAGTCTTTAATTTCTTTCTTTTTTGACCCACTGACAATTCAGTTGAGAGCTGTTCAGTTTCCATAAGACTTTAGGATTTCTGTAGTTTGTGTTTCTGTAGTTTCTCCATTGGCGAGTGTAGGGTATTTTAGTCTCCCACTGTTATTGTCTGGAGTTTGATATGTGATTTAAGCTTTAGTAATGTTTCTTTTACATCTGTGGGGGCCCTTGTATTGTGGCATAAATTTTCAGAACTGAGACTTCATCTTGATGGATTTTTCCTATGATGAATATGAACTGTCCTTCATCTCTTTTGATTAAATTTGGTTTGAAGTCTATTTTGTTATATATTGAGATAACTACACCAGTTTTTTCTTAGCTGTATTTGATTGGAAAATCTTTTCTCAACCATTTTAGCTGAAATAATGTCTGTCTTGGATCTTCTGAATTTTAGAGTCTACAATGAAAGTTCAGATATAATTCTGATAAGCCTACCTTTATATGTTATATGTGGCCTATGTCCTTTGAAGCTCTGATGGAGGAAGGTCATTGGTTAAGTAATAAATAAACTGCTTGGCCCTCATAGGTTAAAACATAGGTGGGTGGAGTAAACAGAACAAAATGCTGGGAGGAAGAGGAAGTGAGCGCAGAGTCGCCATGATTCTCCCACTCCAGACAGAGGCCGGGTGCCGGGGACGCAGCCCCGCTGCTCAAGCACCCTGGCCACCTCACTAGCTTATGCCCCGAAATAATTACACAGAAACTGTATTCTTTTAAACACTGCTTGGTCTCTTATTGGCTAGCTCTTACATATTGATCTAACTCATTTCTAATAATCTGTGTAGCCCACGAGGTGGCTTACCAGGGAAGATTTTAACCTGCTTCTGTCTGGAGTGGGAGAATGATGGCGACTTCTGACTCGGTTTCTTTCTCCCAGCATTCTCTTCTGTTTACTCTGACTATCTAAATTCTACCCTAATTTAGAGGGCCAAGCAGGTTCTTTATTAATTAACCAATGAAAGCAACAGATAGACAGATGACCCACCTCCATCAGTGTGTGTCTCGAATTCCTTCCCAAACTTTCTCAAGTTTTAAGTGGAATTAGTTGGCCACATTGGCTCCAATTTCTAGGGTACCAGTCTGTAATAGGATTTGTTGGGGGAGGCAGCTACCTCATCTCCTGACCACTGTGACTAGAAATAATCACTCAGAAAGTATATTATTTGCAATACTATTTGGCCAATAGCTTAAGTGTATTGCTAGCTAGCTCTTATATCCTAAACTAACCCATCTCCATTAATCTGTGAATCATCACAAGGTTGTGACCTACTGGCAAAGTTTCAGTGGGCTCCAGCAGAGGTGTATGTCTCCAGGGGTAGCTACATGGCTTCTCACTGACTCTGCCAACTCTCTCTCTATATCTCTTCTAGCCTGGTTTTACTGTTAAGCCATTGGCCGAAAGCAGCTTATTTATTATCAATGGCAATAAAACCTATTCATAGCATACTTCCCCTCCCACATCAGTGACGTTTGCTTCTGTAGTTTGAATTTCTAACTTTTTCATTTTCAAAATTCCCTGGTTTTATATTTTCTTTATTGCTTCTATTTCCCTGTTTAGGATTGAACTGTATTGTTTATTTCCTTCAACTATTGAATTTTCTTGGTTTTTAAAAAGGGATTTATTTATTTCCTATAATTGTTTGTATTTTCCTGGCTTTTTATTTTTTATTTTTTTTAATTTATTGATTTATTAAGGATTTCTGCCTCCTCCCTGCCACCGCCTCCCATTCCCTTCCCCCTCCCCCATCAAGTCCCTCTCCCTCATCAGCTTGAAGAGTAATCAGGTTTCCCTGACCTGTGGGAAGTCCAAGGACTGCCCACCTCCATCCAGGTTTAGTAAG
>NC_022013.1:17547505-17555961 GCF_000317375.1 Microtus ochrogaster | reverse complement strand
CACATTGGAGCACCGGACAGAAATCTCAAGGTCCAAATCAGGAGCAGAAGGAGAGGGAGCAGGAGCAAGGAACTCAGGACCAGGAGGGGTACACCCACACACTGAGACAATGGGGATGTTCTATCGGGAATTCACCAAGGCCAGCTGGCCTGGGTCTGAAGAAGCATGGGATTTCCTGGCTTTTTAAAAAGTATTTCTTCATTTTCTCCAATTGCCTATTTGTGTTGTGCTGAATTTCTTTAAACAAAGTTTGTCATCTTCAAGTAATTTTTTAAAGCCTTTTGCTTTGTTTCATCTATGCTAGAATAGTTGGGGCCTACTGTAGTTTGGTAGCTGGGTTCTTATCAAGACATAATTGTCCTGGCTGTTACTTATCTTGCTCTTAAGCTGGCCTCTAGGCATTTGAATTTAGGATGATTATAGGTTCAGATTTCTGGGTTTGTCCTTTTTGGATGTATGTTTTGTTACTTGGTTTCTGTTTGTTTGGATTTTCAGGGAGTGTGATCCCCTTGTTTTCACTGTTTTACTGGCCTGCTTGGCTCTTAGGTTCACAGAAGTGCTTGTTGGTCTGGGAGGTGGGGATGCAGCTCTGAGGGGGAGGAGAGGTCAGGAGGGGGTGATCCCTGGAAACCACAGGATATGTGGGTGAGGGTGAGTGTGAAAGCCTATTGCAATGGTAGGGATAAGTCTGAGAGAGATGGGATCTGTTTGGGGAACAATGAAAGTGGAAAAGGTCTAGAGTCAGACTAGCCGGTCTTCTGGCAGGCGAATTTTGTGTTTGAGCAAGAGCCCCCCTGAGTTGGGGGCTGGTACACAGTGACAAGTGAACGAAATAATACCAGGATATAATGATCTGTGGAATCCACAGGAGACATGGAGGGGGAAGCTGCAGCTGGTATTTATTGCATGGCTAGGGACAAGCTAGAGGGATTGGGTCTGCTGGCAAACCAGAGTCATTATACAGAGCTTGTCAATATTTCATGAGCATAGCCTCTCTGACCTATATAAAAGATACTATCTTGTATCAGGTGTATGTACAGGTCTTCTGTTTTTTTGGCACCATCCCTTCCCTCATAGAATTCCTTGGTGCTTGTGTATAAGAATTATATTACAGATGAACCAGCTGAAGCTGTGTACCCACAGTCACCTATTCTCTGCATTTTTACCAGTTATAGGTATCTGCAGTGGCCTTTGCTTCATAAATGTTTTTTGATGAGGTATGAACACTAGCTTTTTATGTGGGAATAGTGATAAATATTTAGAACGTAGCTATAAATTATGTGGTTTAGAAAGCTGTCAGTATGACCTCTCTAGCCAAGAGTAGCTTTCTAGGTTTACAGTACAAAGCATGAATTCCCTCCCTTTAAGCTGGTCTTTTGTCCAACTAGAAAGCTTAGAGCTACCCCAAGATACAAGTGTCACTATTACCTCATTGGGTATCTTTCTGGGACAGGCACTGTTGTTTGTCTGCTTTATAGTTGGGTAGAACCACTGCTGTGTTTTGCTTTGTTAGTAGTTTGCATAGCTGCTTCTGATCCTTATGAGTCCGTTTTCAGGGAGGAGGGTGTGTGCTCAGTTCCATCTTAGTTCCTTTAAATCCTCTAAATCCACTGTAAATAGTGTTTTTAAACAATTTTAAATATCTGGATATGTTTATTGTTGGGGTATGGATGCACAAGTGTATAAGACACTTCAGAAGTGATGTTATTGTAAGTTACCAGATATGGATGACAGAAACCTAACTCACACTATTTCTGCAAAAAAATAAGTGCTTTTAACTACCGAAACACATCTCCAGCCCCAGTCTGAGATGCTTTGAGCAGTAAGGCTTTCCTTCCGATTCTGGTGGGCAAAGACTATGGCAGTCACCTACATTGTTCTTCTTTGGACTCAGGACCAACAACTGGAAGGAATGTTTCCCACTGGGGTTTTAGTTAGTATATGGCTCTTGGGAAAAACAATACAATCAAAGTGGCAAACTCCATTTAATATATATACATATGTATGTATATGTGTATACATACATATATTTAGCATGTATACAATACATTATACCTGATATATCAGGTATAATACTGCAATTATTTAATTGAGTAAAATATATTTAAGCCATATACTTATATTTAAGATACAAATGTATGCATATATGTATATGTATATATATGTATACACACACACACACATATATATATATATATACAAGTTTATGAAGTTTATGAAATGTTTCCCTATGGCTTTCTCCAGCATCTGGTAGTGTTATTTAGTTTTCCTCCCAGCTGCAACTCCCACATAATCTCCTTCTAGTTCTATGATTTTGCAGTTTGTTCAGATTATGTGCACAAATATAAAAATTCAGAGCTTGAATCCCTAGATAAAAGAGGGTAAAAATTGTTTGCCTTTCTCTGTCTGTGTTGCTTCATTCAGCTTAATATTTCCCAGTTTTACCTGGTTATGTGCAAATTCTCATGATTTTATTTTTCTTTATAGATAAATTGAATTCCATTGTGTATATATATGCTACATTTTCAATATCTCTTCACTGGCTCAAGGACATCTAAATTTTTTCCATTTCCTAGCTTCTGTGAATATAATGGTGATGAGCGTTGTGGAGCAAGTATCTCTGAAGCACGATATCAAGCTTGGTGTATAGGACAAGAAACAGTAAAACTGGGTCATGTAGTAGATCTACTTTTAGATTTAGAGAATTCACATCGATTTCCACAGTGGTTGAACCCAGTCTGTAATCATTCCAATTGCAAATGAGGGCTCTTTCCCAGTACCTTCACCAGCATTTGCTGTCTGGTCTTTTTTTCCTTATTGGCCATTATGCCTAAATAAGATGGTATCTTAAGAGTTACTTTATTTGCATTTCTCTGATTGCTAATGACTTCAAATAGTATTTTAGATGTCCCTCTGCTATCTTTATTTCTTCATTTGAGAAGTTTCTGATTATATATAGCCTATTTTTAATTGGGCCATTTTTTCTTGATTTGTATTTATTTATTTATTATTTTTGCTGTTATTGTCCTTAGTATTTCTGTATATCAATCCTTTGTCAAATGTTAAGCTGGCAAGGTTCCTCTCCCACTCTGTGGACTTCTCATTCACTAAATTTGATTGTTTCTTTTGCTAATAAGACTAATTTAGTTTAATGGAGTCTTAGTTGTCTATTGTTGGACTGAATTTCTGAGTAAATGCAGTCCTACTCAGAAAATCCTTTCCTACACCTTGACCTTGTAGGTCACTGCCTACGTTTCCTTCCATCAGTTTCAGGGGTTTAGGTTTCACCCTGAGGTCTTTGACCAATTTGGAACTGATTTTCATGTAGGGTGATAGATATGGGTCTTATGCTGAGAACAGGATCTTGGAAACACTCCAATCCACAATACCCTGTATATAAACCTAACAAAGGAAGCGAAAGAACTATGCAGTGGAATCTCTAGTTGAGGAAGACATGGAAAAGTCTCCTATGCTGATGCATTGGTAGAATTAATATTGTGAAAACAGCCATCTTACTAAAAGCTACCAACAGATTCCATAAAATCCTAATAAAAGTCAGATGACATTCTTCACAGAAATAGAAAAAAAATCTTGAAAATTATGCTGAAGCACAGAAGATCTCAGAAAACTGAAACAACCATGTGGGAAGCATCTCTGGGGGGGGGGGGATTTACAGCCCAAACTTCATGGTATATTTAAGAGCTACAGTAATAAAACCAGAATGGTTCTGGCACAAACCAGAGAGTAGAAGATCCAGACATGAGTACACATGGTCACAACCCCCTCATATTTGACAAAGATACCAAAATCACACACTGAAGGAAACATAGTATACCAGTAAAGGGTGCTAGGAAAAGCTGGTTGTTTGCATGTGGAGGAATAACATCATTTTTATCCTTAGCATTTGAATGCTTGAGCAGAGTTTGAAAATGTTTACTGAGGGTTTGGTGCCCTTCATTAAGTTTGAAAAGTTCCCAGCCACTGCATCTTCAAATATAGGGAGTCTCTTGATTGCTCTTTCCACTTCAATTACATGACTCATTTTCAGACTGTCTCTCTGCTTCCTTATGATTCCTTTGATACTTTTCCTTCTTGATGGTTTAACCTATTCACAATGTCACTTCACCATGGTCATGTGTGCAGCTGAATATATTTGTTTACTTTTGGTTTCTTAGCTTACCAAATATCAACTTTTCCTATGACATTTTTCGTACAATTTAAAATGGGTTTGATCAACACCACTGCCTTCTCTCTTTTAATTCTCTGAACTTGCTGACACTTAAACCTTCCTTTCTCTGTGTCCTTCCTTCCAATTTCTTGTCACATTCCCAGCTCTTTCTTCCATAGGGAATCTTATGTTTCTTTCTCACATGCTTTCACATGCTCCTCTCTAGTTTACTGGATTTTGCAAACACCTACACCCCCATGTATATAAAGATGGTCTGAACTATTAATTTTAGTTTCTTATGTTTTAGAAATTAGGTTTGATTATTTGAAGTGTTCTGTTGAAATTCTCAGTCTTTAATTTCCCTAGCACATTGTCTTAAATAGCATTAATTGTAAGAGCCTAGAGTCATCTGAGAGGAGAGCCTCAACAGAGGAATTGTCTTGATCAGATAAGCCTATGGTGTATCTATGGAGGAAGCTTGATTATTAATTGATGTACCCAGGCTCAGCCCACTGAAGATGATGCTCTTCCTAGGTAGATGAAGCTGAGATGTACATGAAAGCTCCACAGGTATAATCCTGTGAATGACCCTCATAGTGAGTCAGAAAATATTGCTCCTCTATGGTTTCTCCCTCCAAGCTACTGTCTTTAGTTGCTTCCCTGACTTCCCTCAAAGATGTTTGTGATCTAGAAGTTTAAATCAAATAAAACCTTAAATTCCTAGTTGATTTTGCCTTTTGTCATGTTTTATCAAAGCAAGAAAATGAATCTAAATTGCAAAGCCCAGTCATTTCAAATGTTCCAATAAACATGTCCATTGGATAGTCAGTGTGAGATTTTTGCCTTGTGTTTATTCTGTTCTTTTTCAGTCACCTATTCTTTTTTCCTTTATTTATTGATTTTTGATGGGTAAAAAACATTTTAGATATGATTACTTCAAATATACAGTGATGTACCACTAGTACTTCAGCTTGGAGTATAGAGACATGCTTTTACATTATATATGAAAATCATAACTCTAATTTTCATTCATTAAGTTGAATAAATTAGGCTTTTTAAAGGTTTTTAAAAGTTATGCTTCTCCTCATAATTTACAAATGGAGTACAAGTTAGCTAGCCTACAACCTGTATCTACTTTATTCCTTCTTTGGATAATTTTATTATTTTTAAACTATGTTTTAATCTATTACTGTATATATCCTTTCTTTTCTCCCAACCTTATGTAATTTTTTAAACACATCATAGCATATTTAGAGGTTTTTTTTTTCTTCTAGATCTGTCTTTGCTGAGCATATTTATTGTTTTTTGATTGAATGAAAAAAAATCTTAAATTTTTATTTCAGTTGCTGGCATTGCTGAGTTAAGTATATGGTGCTTGCATGTGGAGGTTGGTGGCTGACTCCAGCCTGCAGGCAGTTGCCAAGAGATGTGTCTCTGCACCATGGCTGACATAGACTGTGAGACTTGGCAGTCCTGTTTGCCTCCATTTGTTGTGTGTTTTGAACCTTTACTTAAGTTTTTCCAGCTTTTATGTGGATTTATGTTGCCTGATAGTTGGCCCCATGTGCAGGCAGAATTTTTCCCATCATCAGTCAGATCCCAAATAACCACACGGAGCCTTCTTTTTACCAGTTTTTTTTTTGTTGTTGTTTATTTTTTTTAGTTGTTGAAAAAAAATTTTTCGCCTCCTCCCCATTTCCCATTTCCCTCACCCTCCTCCCACACATTGCCCCCTACCCCCACTCCCCTCACGCTCTCCCCTTCCCCCCAACTTCATTCCCCCTCCCTCTTGAGAACAAAGAGCAGTCCAGATTCCCTGCCCTGCAGGAAGTCCAAGGTCCTCCCACTTCTGTCCAGGACCAGGAAGGTGAGCATCCAAACAGGCTAGGCTCCCACAAAGCCAGTACATGTATTAGGATCAAAACCTAGTGCCATTGTCTTTGGCTTCTCATCAGCCTTCATTGTCCGCCATATTCAAAAAGTTCGGTTTCATCCCATGCTTATTCAGTCCCAGTCTCGCTGGCCTTGGTGAGCTCCTAATAGATCAGTTCCACTGTCACAGTGGGTGTGTGCACCCCTCGTGGTCCTGACTTCGTTGCTCATGTTCTCCCTCCTTCTGCTCCACATTTGGATCTTAAGAGCTCAGTCCGGTGCTCCAATTTGGGTCTCTGTCTCTATCTCGATCCATTGCCAGATGAAGGTTTTAAGGTGATATGCAAGATATTCATCAGTATGGAGACAGGATAGGGTCATTTCAGGTTCCCTCTCCTCAGTTGCCCAAGGTACTATCTGGGGACATCTCCCTGGACACCTGAGAGCCTCTCTAGGGTCAAGTCTCTTGCCAACCCTAAGGTGGCTCCCTTAATTAGGATATATATTTCTCTGCTCCCGTGTCCACCCTTCCTTTTTACCAGCCATCCCATTCCCCCAAGCTTTCCCCATCCTCCCCTTATCACTTTTCTCTCACATCTCCCCTTTCCCCCATCCTACCCCACCTCCACGTTCCCAATTTTTACCTAGCAATCTTGTCTTCTTCCAATATCCAGGAGGATAACTATATGTTTTTCTTTGGGTTCACCTTCTTATTTAGCTTCTCTAGGATCACGAATTATATGCTCAATGTCCTTTATTTATGGCTAGAAACCAATTATGAGTGAGTACATCCCATGTTCATCCTTTTGGGTCGGGGATACCAAACTCAGGATAGTTTTTTCTATTTCCATCCATTTGCATGCAAAATTCGCGAAGTCATTGTTTTTTTAACGCAGAGTAGTACTCTAATATGTAAATATTCCACACTTTCTTCATCCATTCTTCCATTGAAGGGCATCTAGGTTGTTTCCAGGTTCGGGCTATTACAAATAATGCTGCTATGAACATAGTTGAACAAATGCTTTTGTAATATGATAGGGCATCTCTTGGGTATATTCCCAAGAGTGCCTGCTTCTACCTCACAGATGCCAGGATTACAGGGTGTGCCAGCATGCCTGCTTTATGCAACACTTGGGATCAAGGCATGGCTATATGCATGTTAGGCAAACATCCTAACACTAAACTGCATCCCCAGCTCCTGCTTTCATATTTTAAAATTATGTAAAACACTTCATGAAATAGCTGTAGACCAGAAGATAAGCAGAGGCAGAAGCTTTCCAGGGCTAAGCTAGCCATTGGCTTCCAGGACTGCAAATGTGATCTAAGTGTGATCTTAATTGTTGCAGAGGGTGAAGGAAATACAAGAGCTCATTAAGAGTGACTTTCTCAGTCTCAGGAGGTCCCATTTATTCGATGTTGTCCTTAATGTCTGTGCTGCTAGGGATATACGTAGGAAGTGATCTCCTGTGCCCATATGTTGTAGACAAATGCTTTTGTCATATGATAGGGCATCTCTTGGGTATATTCCCAAGAGTGGTATTACTGGATCTTGGGGTAAGTTGATCCCGAAATTCCTGAGAAATCGCCACACTGATTTCCAAAGTGGTTGCAGAAGTTTGCATTCCCACCAGCAATGGATGAGGGTACCCCCTTCCTCCACAACCTCTCCAGCAAAGGTTATCATTGGTGTTTTTGATTTTAGCCATTCTGACAGGTGTAAGATGGTATCTCAACATTGTTTTAATTTGCATTTCCCTGATCACCAAGGAGGTTGAGCATGATCTTAAGTGTCTTTTGGTCATTTGAATTACTTCTGTTGAGAATTCTCTGTTTAGTTCAGTGCCCCATTTTTTAATTGGGTTAATTAGCATTTTAAAGTCTAGTTTCCTGAGTTCTTTACATATTTTGGAGATCAGACCTTGTCTGTTGCAGGGTTGGTGAAGATCTTCTCCCAGTCAGTGGGTTGCCTTCTTGTCTTAGTGACAGTGTCCTTTGCTTTACAGAAACTTCTCAGTTTCAGTAGGTCCCATTTATCCAATGTTGTCCTTAATGTCTGTGCTGCTGGGGATATATGTAGAAAGTGATCTCCTGTGCCCATATATTGTAGAGTACTTCCCACTTTCTCTTCTATCAGGTTCAGTGTGTTTAGCCTGATATTGAGGTCTTTAACCCATTTCGACTTGAGTTTAGTTCATGGCGATAGATATGGATCTATTTTCATTCTTCTACAGGTTGACAACCAATTCTGCCAGCACCATTTGTTGAAGATGCTTTCTTTCTTCCATTGAATACTTTTAGCTCTTTTATCAAAAATCAGGTGTTTCTCAGCAGAGGAAGTTCAAATGGCCAAAAGACACTTAAGGTCATGCTCAACCTCCTTAGCGATCAGGGAAATGCAAATCAAAACAACTTTGAG
>NC_022013.1:17543728-17545745 GCF_000317375.1 Microtus ochrogaster | reverse complement strand
GAATTGCATTGAATCTATAGATTGCTTTTGGTAGAATTGCCATTTTTACTATGTTGATCCTCCCAATCCAAGAGCAAGAGAGATCCTACCATTTTTTGGTATCCTCCTCAATTTCTTTCTTCATAGACTTAAAGTTCTTGTGAAATAGATCTTTCACTTCCTTGGTTAGAGTTACCCCAAGATATTTTATGCTGTTTGTGGATATTGTGAAAGGTGATGCTTCTCTAATTTCCCTATCTGCTTCCTTATCCTTTGTGTATATGAGGGCAACTGATTTTTTGGAATTGATCTTGTACCCTGCCATATTACTAAAGGTGTTTATCAGCTGTAGGAGTTCTTTGCTGGAGTTTTTCAGGTCGCTTATGTACAATATCATATCATCTGCAAATAATGAAAGTTTAACTTCTTCCTTACCAATTCGTATCCCTTTGATCCCCTTATGTTGTCTTATTGCTATTGCTAAAACTTCAAGCACTATATTGAAGAGGTATGGCATACAGGCTTGTGTAGTAAGATCTAATGATTTTCTGATTTTCCTCTGTGTCTGTGGTTATGTCTCCCTTTTCATTCCTGATCTTGTTAATTTGCATATTCTCTCTCTGCAGTTTGACTAGTTTGGATAGGGGTTTTTTTCAATCTTGTTGATTTTCTCCAAGAACAAGATTTTGTTTCATTGATTCTTTGGATTTTTTTCTGTGCATCTATTTTGTTGATTTCAGCCCTCAGTTTGATTATTTCCAGTCTTCTACTCCTCCTAGGTGAGTCTGCTTTTTTTTTTTCTAGAGCTTTCAGTTGGGCTCTTAGGTCTCCAATGTGTGCTTTCTCTGTTTTCTTTAAGTGGGCACTTAGTGCTATGAACTTTCCTCTTAGCACTGCTTTCATAGTGTCCCATAGGTTTGAATATGTTGAGTCTTTATTTTCATTGAATTCAAGAAAGACTTTAATTTCTTTCTTTATTTCTTCCTTGATCCAGGAGTGGTTCAGTAGTTGACTGTCCAGTTTCCATGAGTTTGTAGGATTTCTGGGGGTAGCATTGTTGTTGAATTCTAACTTTAATCCATGGTGAACCAATAATACACAGGTGGTTACTAATATTTTTTTGTAACTCTTTAAGTTTGTTTTGTTACCGAGTATGTGGTCAATTTTAGAGAAGGTTCCATGAGCTGCAGAGAAGAAAGTATATTCTTTTCTATTTGGGTAGAATGATCTATAGATGTTTGTTAAGTCTATTCGATTCATTACCTCCCTTAATCATCTTATTTCTCTATTATGTTTCTGTCTGATTGACCTGTTCATTGGTTAGAAAGGAGTGTTGAAATCTCCCACTACTAATGTGTGTGGTTTGATGACTGTCTTGAGTTTTAGTAATGTTTCTTTTACGTACATGGGTGCTTTTATATTAGGGGCATAGATATTCAGGATTGAGACTTTGTCCTGATGAATTGTTCCTGCTTTGTGTAAAAAATGTCCTGCTCCATCTCTTCTGATTGATTTTAGTTTGAAGTCAACTTTGTTAGAAATTATTATGGCCACACCTGCTTGTTTCTTAGGTCCATTTGCTTGATAAACCTTTTCCCAGCCCTTTACTCTGAGTAATGACTGTCTTTGTGGTTGAGGTGTGTTTCTTGTAAACAGCAGAATTTTGGATCCTGTTTTCGTATCCAATCTCTTAGTCTGTGCCTCTTTATAAGTGAGTTGAGTCCATTGATATTAAATGATATTAATGACTCATGGTTGTTAACTCCGGTCATTTTTTCTTTTTTCTTTTTTGCTATTAGAGTTTGTGTGTTTCCCTTCTTCGATTTGTGTTGGTGAAGGGTCATTAGATGTCTGAGTTATTGTGGGCATTGTTGGACTCCTTGAGTTTTGATTTTTTTTCTATTACTTTCTGTAAGGCTGGATTTGTGGCTACGTATTATTTAAATTTGTTTTTATCCTGGAAAATTTTGTTTTCTCCATTTATAGAGAATGAAAGCTTGGCTGGGTATAGTAGTCTGGGCTTGCATCCATGGTCTCT
>NC_022013.1:17539188-17542904 GCF_000317375.1 Microtus ochrogaster | reverse complement strand
CAGGTTGTTGGAGGAATTCTTGCATTGGCGCCTTCCCATCTCTTCCTTCAAATGGAGCCAGGAGAGGCCTGTTGTCTTGGTCCAGTCTTTGCTGTGACTGACTCTCTGTGTGTATCTCCTCATTGTAGAAGCAGGAACCGTTCCCATACAGATGGAACTCCTCAGCACCAAAACATGGATGCCTGGTAGTCCAATGACCCGCTGACAAAAAGGAGAACTTGGGGGGCAGGGCGGGGACGAGTAGAGCACAGGAGACCCTGCAGCACAAGCTGAAGATGCCCGGGCTCCCTTGTAGTGGTCCTAGAGGCCTGACCGATAGGCAGGCACTCACGGCTCTGGGTGGGTAGCCTTAGTGTAGGAGCAGAGAACTGTTCTTGAGCAAAGGACCTAGCAGACAGCAGGCCAGGCTTGGAGGTGGGCTGGGGGGGCTGGTTCGTGTGTAAGAAAGACAGCCCTGCAGCAGGAGCTGGGGGAGGAGGGTTTGTGCTCTCTTCTGGGACAATCCGCCCCTGTATAGCACACACTCACTCGTCCAGATGGAACTCCTCAGCACCTAAACAGGAATGCCTGGTAGCCCAGTGAGCCGGGGACAAAAGGCCACACAGAGCCTTCTTATTAATTATAAAACCTTAACCAGAGTTTAGACTTGTCGTTAATTAGCTTCTATAACTTAAACTAACCCACATTTCTTATCTATTCTCTGCCAGGTGGCAGTATCATTTTTCAGCACAATGTGTATTTTACTTCTCTCTCTGTCTGTTGATGACTACTCTAACTTTGACCTTGTTCTTTCCAGCATCCTTTTAGTCTGCTTTTCCCATCTACTTTCTTCCTGCCTGGTTATGGTCCTGTCAGCTCTGTTTTAAGCCAATTAGAATAACAAATACAATGTACAAAAAGGAATATTCCATTGCAGTTGTGAATCAGCAGACATGAGCACTGGAAACTTGACTGGAGACATCTGGAGAAGAAGCAAATGACAGCTCTCTAACCCCAGTATTTCTTAATTGTGAAACAAGATACTTTACATATTTACATGTTCTCCTGTCAAAATGGGATTAAATATTCATAGAGAAGTATAACTTCAAGGATGAAATGAGATGCTGAGTGATAAGTCTCTGACCTTTTGTCTGGCAATAACACAGATAACTGTGCAAATACATTTTTCCTTTCTTTTTCTTTTCTGTCCTAAAATCAGAGTTTGTTTATATTTCCCTCCTACATTCTAATCGTTATTGAAGTTATTAATCAGAAAAACTGAATTCATAGGGCTACAAGTACAGCTAATTGATAGAATTCTTGCCTTTTATGTACAAAACCCTCAATTTGATTTCCAGTACAGATAATATATATGGTGGTCCAAGCCTGTAATCCCAGCATTCAAGAGGTGGAGGATGAGAAAAATCAACATAATATATTGCTATGTGGTATGTTCTAGGCCAGCTGTCTTAGGCAGTGTTTCTATTGCTGTTATGAAATAACGTGACCAAAAAACAATTTGGGAATGAAGGTGTTTATTTTGCTTGCACATCAGCATTGCTGTTCATCCCTAACGGAAGCCAGGACAGGAACTCATACAGGGCAGGAAAACAGAGACAGAAGCTGATATAGAGGCCATGGAGGGGAACTGCTTACTGGCTTGTTCCCTATAACTTGCTCAATCCACCTTCTTACAAGACCAGCAATCCAGAGAAGGCACCACTCACCATGGATGGGGCCCTACTCTATTCATCACTAAATGAGAAAATGCCTTACAACTGAATTGCAAAGAGGAATTTCCTCAACTGATGCTCCTTACACTGATGAATCATATTCACATCAATTTGATACAGACAATCATCCACTATACCAGCCTTGGTGAAAAACCCTGTCTCACACATACAAATACACACACATACACACACATTGAAATTTGGTCCACATCTTTTTGGGTCTTGCTTCCTAGTGTTTTGATGAAATGCTGTGACAAAATCAGCTTTGGAGAGAAAGGGTTTAATAGACTTACAATTCCAGATTTCATGCTTTTCCTGAGGGGAAGTAAAGGCTACAGACTCTTGAAGCAGCTAATCTTTGCATCTACAATCAAGAATGCAGTAGTAAATTGATGCATGCATGCTGGTGCTCAGCTCTCTCTCACACTTTGTTTTATTGTAGAAGATCCCCTGAGCAATGGTTCGGAGCATGATTAATCTGGACCTTTTTGTATCAATTATAATAATGAAAATAATTCCTCTACACCTGTGCAGAGACCATTTTCTCAGGTGATTCTACATTGTGTGGAATTGATCACAGTCATCATCAACACTCCATAGGAAGAGTCCTGGTGTTCCATGCACTATCCAACATAGCTCTTACTCTCTGTGCTCATTCGCTTCATTTTTCATTGGCCATAGATGGAGTTCTTGATTAACACCAACATGCACATCTTTCTGGCCTTGTTCTTTCAGAACTGAAGAAGCAAATAATGAGGTAAAATAAATGGATTAACAAACCAATAGCAGTGAATAGCAGAGAACAGTAACCAAAACCAAGTGGTTTGTACACTTGCTTCCCACTCATTACTCAGTTTTTCTTCCTTCATGAATCTAGTCTTTATTTCTTGGAACACATTATTAAGAAAAACTTAGTATCTTTGGGACACTGGTAATAGAAATTGCAAGCCTAGGAGTGAGATAATATCCTCAGCACTGAGCAAACAACACTTCCTCAGTGATCTTTCTCCCTGACTTGCCTACTAGTATCATCTAATATTTGACCCACACCTTCAGCTCCAGCTATATGATTGACCACATTCTATTAATTTTCCTATGTTTCTTCCTATGTGCATGTGGGTGATGTACTGAACTTTAAACACTTATTTCAAGACATGAACCATGGACCTTAAAACCATCAGGAGATGGGAGTGTTCATAAGATGGTCTGGTGGGTAAAGTACAGGCTACATAAGTATGAAAATAAGTGCCCACATAAAACTTGGTATATCTGCTATAATTCTGGGCTGGTGAACTTGGGCCAGTTGGCTTCTAGGGTCTCCTTGACCAGCTTGCTTACACAAAATAAAAGAATTCCATGTTTAGAATAAAACTTTGTTTCAAAACACAAAACAACACATCCTTCACTCCAATCTCCCTTCTTGTTTCTATTCTGTTGCTCTTCTTCCCTTCTTTCAGTACCTTGGGCAACTGAGGAGAGGGAACCTCAAATGACCCTATCCTATAGCCATACTGATGAATATTTCGCATATCACCTTAGAACCTTCATCCGGCAATGTACGCAGATAGAGACAGAGACCCATATTGGAGCACCAGACTGAGCTCCCAAGGTCCAAAAGAGGAGCAGAAGGAGGGAGAATATGAGCAAGGAAGTCAGGACCATAAAGGGGTGTATCTAACCCCTGAGACAGTGGGACTGATCTAATGGGAGCTCACCAAGGCCAGTTGGACTGGGAATGATGGAGCATGTGATCAAACTGGACTCTCTGAATGTGGCTGACAATGAGGGCTGACTGAGAAGCCAAGGACAATGGCACTGGGTTTTGATTCTACTGCATGGACTGGCTTTGTGGGAGCCTAGTTGGTTTGGATGCACACCTTCCTAGGCCTGGATGGAGGGGGGCGGACCTTGGACTTCCAAGAGGGCAGGGAACCCTGACTGCTAAGTAGGACTAGGGAGGGGGAGGGAAAGGGGCAAGGGGAGAGGAGGGGGAGGGAAATGAGA
>NC_022013.1:17525043-17538387 GCF_000317375.1 Microtus ochrogaster | reverse complement strand
TGCCATTGTTCTTGAGTTCTCAGTAGTCCTCATTGTCTGCTATGATCAGCGAGTCCGGTTTTATCCCAGGCTTTTCGGAGCACCAGACGGAAATCTCAAGGTACAAATCAGGAGCAGAAAGAGAGAGAGCACGAGCAAGGAACTCAGGACCGCGAGGGGTGCACCCCCACACAGAGACAATGGGGATGTTCTATCAGGAACTCACCAAGGCCAGCTGGCCTGGGTCTGAAAAAGCCTGGGATAAAACCGGAGACAATGTTTTTCAAACGCAAGGCAGATGGACATAAGAACTCAATAGCCAGTGTGGCAACACACAAAAGAACTGTGTAATCTCAAGAAAGGTAAAATCATAGTGTGAATGAGAAAAATGGTCATGAAGTCTTATCCTTAGGGGAGGAACCTTTTGTAACCGATTGCTGCCTAGGGAGGAGAAAGTTAGTTTTCCTTTTGGGTGTGGTTATAGAAGGTCAACATTGCTCCAGGAGATGGACACACACCCAAGAGTTTATGGAGAAGAAAAGCTAGACCAATTCTGAAAAACTAACACAAATTGTGTGGATATGAAAGGGGGTGGCTCTGACAGGAATAGAAAGAGGAACATTAATATGATCAAAATATAATATGTAAAGGTCTCAATAGATTTATATCACATTTTTAAGTATTCATTTTAAATGTTAACACTTAAAAATACTAATTTGGAGCTTGATGGAGGAAGACATTGGCAGTAGCCTCTGACCTCTATATATTTATGCACAGGCAAATACATAGGCATACACACATATACACTATACATACACACACACAATATCACGAACTGTACTGACCAATACACTTTTCTACTTTTACATCAATGACAATTACACAAAGGACTAAATGCTTAAATATGAATAAAGCTTATCTCATGTCGAACTTAGTCTTGTTGGTCATCTGTCCTTGCATTGTGAGTTGTAATTAAATAATCATATGGGTTTTATATTGAAGATGTAAATAGTCACCTCTAAAAGCATGCTAAAAAGGTAGTTGATATTCACCACATTCCTTCCATATCCAAAAGAAAATGATACGGGTTATTCAGATTTTGAATACAAACTCATATTGCCATGTTTCTTATTCAGCTGTTATTATGAAGAGTTGCTGATTTTGTCTCCCATCAGTGCAATGATTTATTGAGATGGTTTTATTTCTATCATTTTCTAAATGGGATATTGTATCATGACAAATATGTGCACATGTTAATTGAGAACTTATTGCAAATATAATTAAAGCTAATGTCAGGTGCTGTTATTATCATTATTATTATTGTCTTTATTGTTTTGCAGCTATATTTGAACATAACATGATTCTTTGAATAACCGCATGAAGCAGGTATTATAATCAACATTATTAATAAGGCTCTTTTACCTTGAATACTTACACAGTATTTTGTGTACCAGGAATAAAACTAGGCCTCCCAGCTTTAGAATTGGTCTTATCTATTAATCATGAGACTTATCTAGTTTTTTTAATAGTCAGAATTAAATGGAGTATATGATATTTATAATATAGACTTCTCAAGAAGGTAAAGAAAATACATATAGAATTTACTCAAAGGTCACTCTTAATGAGCTCTTGTATTTCCTTCACCCTCTGCAACAATTAAAATCACACTTAGACCACATTTGCAGTCCTGGAAGCCAATGGCTAGCTTAGCCCTGGAAAGCTTCTGCCTCTGCTTATCTTCTGGTCTACAGCTATTTCATGAAGTGTTTTACATAATTTTAAAATATGAAAGCAGGAGCTGGGGATGCAGTTTAGTGTTAGGATGTTTGCCTAACATGCATATAGCCATGCCTTGATCCCAAGTGTTGCATAAAGCAGGCATGCTGGCACACCCTGTAATCCTGGCATCTGTGAGGTAGAAGCAGGCACTCTTGGGAATATACCCAAGAGATGCCCTATCATATTACAAAAGCATTTGTTCAACTATGTTCATAGCAGCATTATTTGTAATAGCCCGAACCTGAAAACAACCTAGATGCCCTTCAATGGAAGAATGGATGAAGAAAGTGTGGAATATTTACATATTAGAGTACTACTCTGTGTTAAAAAAACAATGACTTCGCGAATTTTGCATGCAAATGGATGGAAATAGAAAAAACTATCCTGAGTGAGATATCCGAGACCCAAAAAGATGAACATGGGATGTACTCACTCATAATTGGTTTCTAGCCATAAATAAAGGACATTGAGCATATAATTCGTGATCCTAGAGAAGCTAAATAAGAAGGTGAACCCAAAGAAAAACATATAGTTATCCTCCTGGATATTGGAAGAAGACAAGATTGCTAGGTAAAAATTGGGAACTTGGAGGTGGGGTAGGATGGGGGAAAGGGGAGATGTGAGAGAAAAGTGATAAGGGGAGGATGGGGAAAGCTTGGGGGAATGGGATGGTTGGGATAAAGGAGGGGTGGATATGGGAGCAGGGAAGTATATATCCTAATTAAGGGAGCCATCTTAGGGTTAGCAAGAGACTTGACCCTAGAGGGGCTCCCAGGTGTCCGGGGAGATGTCTCCAGCTAGTTCCTTGGGCAGCTGAGGAGGAGAGGGAGCCTGAAATGGCCCTATCCTATAGTTATACTGATGAATATCTTGCATATCACCATAGAACCTTCATCTGGCAATGGGGAGAGATAGAGACAGAGACCCACATGGAGCATCAGGCTGAGCTCCCAAGGTTCAAATGAGGAGCAGAAGGAGGGAGAACATGAGCAAGGAAGTCAGGACTGAGAGGGGTACACCCACCCACTAAGACGATGGGGGCTGATCTAATGAGAGCTCACCAAGGACAGCTGGACTGAGAATGAAAAAGCATGGGATAAAACTGGACTCTCTGAACATGGATGACAATGAGGGCTGTGAGAAGCCAAGGACAATGGCATGGGGTATTGATCCTACTGTATGTACTGGCTTTGTGGGAGCCTAGCCCATTTGGATGCTCCCCTTCCTTCCTAGACCTGGATGGAGGTGGGAGGTCCTTGGACTTCCCACAGGGCAGGGAATGCTGACTGCTTTTTGGACTGGAGAGGGAGGGCAAGGGGAGTGGGGGGAGGACGTGGAAATTTTTAATAAATAAATAAATAAATAAATAAATGAATAAAGAAAGAAAGGAAGGAAGGAAGGAAGAAAGAAAGAAGGAAAGAAAGAAAGAAAGAAAGAAAGAAAGAAAGAAAGAAAGAAAGAAAGAAAGAAAGAAGTATGCTTTTATCCTCAGCTACAAAGTGAGTTGGAGGGCAGCCTGGGTTGTCTCAAAATGTAATTAAATTATAAGTAAAAATTTAAAAGATGAGAGGATATATTACTTTGTTTTATGTAAGTTTTTATGCAAAACTTTAAAAATATGACTTTAATTTCTGATGTGGGCAGAGACAATTATGGTTTTAAACAAAAGCGCAGGCCTTTATTTAAAAAAATGACCTTACTGTGACTTCACCTCAATCGATTTTCTACTTTTGAGTTTTTAGCACCTGCCTTAGTTTCCTTCCTGTTTCTATGATAGAGTTTTCTGGGAGAAGGGCAACTTAAGGGAGAAAAGATTTGTCTGGCTCTCAGTTTACAGTTGGGGTCTTTTTGGGGAAGTCAAAGCAGAAGGAACTTGAAGTGCTTACTCATGTTGTACCCACAATCAAGAACAAAGAGCAATAAATTGTTGTGCACTAGGGCTTAGCCCTTAATGACTTCTTGTTCAATCCAGGGTCTACCTATGGAAATTGTGCTGCCAACACCCAACGTGGGTCTGCACACTTCAATTGACCTAACTTGAAAACCTTGACAAAGGCACACCTACAAGTCAAAGTAGTATAAAAAATTTCCACTGAGACTGTTTCTAGGTGATTCTAGATTTTACCCAATAGACAGTTAAAATTAACCATCACAGCCATCTTCTCCCCTAGACCCTTTTTTGGCTTAGAGATTGCACTTTTATTTAGGAAGGTGATAAGATAGCAAATTCTCATATACTGCTCAATATTAGTTATCTATTTCTGAAATACAGGTATGATGGCTAATATTGGTTTTATCAAGTTTGCTACAGTTGAAATCAATTAACACCTATTCTGCTGGTCACAGTTGTGGGAGATTTTTCTCAATTGAATCATTTGAATGGAAAGACTCACTCTAAGCCCAGGCCATACCTCTGGGATTTCAGCCTATATAAAATAACATACAAAAAGAAAACATTGTGTTCTTTACCTGGTATTGTCCCTGTCACTGACACGTTTATTCTGTAGCTGCAGAGACATTATTTCACTGGTATTACAAGCTACTTCTTTGGGCTCACAAGATCATCTAAACACCAGGTAAGACATCCAACCAGATAGACTGAATAACTACTGGTTTCTTGGCCTGACCATTGTATGGCAGTCACTGTTGGATTAGTCGTCCTAATAAATCCCATGATATATCCATCATATCAGTTTTGCTCCTCCAGAGCACTCTGACTAATATAGATACCAGATATGATTCTAGAAAAACAGAATTATAATTACAAATTATTTAAGTATGTGAAATAGAATTTCCACTTTGCTAACAAGTGTAGCTACTGAAGCCTGTCATAGAAGCATAGAATGTACTCTCTTGTGCAGAAAACTTCATATACTCTATCTCTTCCTCTTTCTCCTATCGGTTTTACCAACTTCTCTATATCTCCAATGCCATGCTTAAATTTCCAGTTAACCAATCAGATGTTATTACAAGGACCATCATTAAACAGAGCTGGAGGTACAAGGATTACCAAAAGCCCAGGTGGTAAGAAACAATAATGAGTTTGGGGACATTCACAGCCCCAGACTCCAAACACTCAAAAAACAGACTTCAACAAAAGAGTTTTTTTTTTTTCCCTGACTGCAGCAATGTCGCCTAGATGTTAAGGTAATACCATGCATGATGCTAAAGAGAACAAGTGTCTTATGATTTTATTTCAGGTAAAACATTCAAAGCTCTAATAATTCCCCTTTCTACAGAGTCTCCCTTCTTTTCCTTCCTCCTCTCCACTGTCTTCCATTCCAACACAATATCATCATAATCATAAGTGAAAATATGTCTAAAATTTATTTCTTTTCAAACATTTTATTTTTATAAGCTTCCGAAAGCCAGTTGGACCTATTTAAATGAATCAGACTCGCCCAGAATAAGCATCATTTAATTCTTCCCTTATCATTCCTGGTCTCAAGAACCCCTGGGAAATTCTCTCCTCCACACTCGCAGCAAATAACCCTCTATCTTCTATCCTGGGACACTTCTTCCTTAATCACTGGGATCAAAAATTTTTCCAGACATAATTTTCTGCATTTCCAGCATCTTGCAAGGTTCAAGCTGCCAGCCAGCCTGTTCTACAGAGCTTGGGAAAACACAAAAGTAATCAGTCACCCCAGGATGTGGTCAAGCATCTCAACTCTCTGACACCCACAAAATCAGCAGGAAGCAGTCACAAGAGACCTTACAATGCCCCATTCCCATCCATTAAAGTCACCAAACTCCCCAAATATTTTTAATAAACAAAAGGGTGAAATATAATGATTCGTCCACGTAAGGCTGATATTTCTGGGTTCTAGGGGCCATGCATGTGCACACAAGCCCTCAGGTAGAAGTGCATAGTGGCCTCTGGGGATGTTAGAGGGCCCTATGTGATCCAAATGCAGCATGGATTACATCATCCACGTATGACTCAGTTAAGCCTTTGCATTCATGCGTGAGCCCCATCATCTGTGTATGATGTAACCATGTCATTCCCCTGTGTGCATGTGCTAGCCAGCATTAAGACCAGCTGGCCTGGGTCTGAAAAAGCATGGGATAAAACCGGACTTACATAGCAGACAATGAGGACTACTGAGAACTCAAGAACAATGGCAATGGGTTTTTGATCCTACTGCACATACTGGCTTTGGGGGAGCCTAGGCAGTTTGGATGCTCAACTTACTAAACCTGGATGGAGGTGGGCGGTCCTTGGACTTCCCACAGGTCAGGGAACCCTGATTGCTCTTCAAGCAGATGAGGGAGAGGGACTTGATCGGGGGAGGGGGAGGGAAATGGGAGGCGGTGGCGGGGAGGAGGCAGAAATCCTTAATAAATAAATAAATTTAAAAAAAAATTAAAAAAATAAAAAAAAAGCTGGATGCACCATTTTCCTCTATCTCTGCACAATAACTTCCCCAGGCCTGTGCACACCCCCTCTAATAAATTCCTAAGTGGTTTTGTTGCATGTTACATATTTCTTTCTCACTCATGCCGTGCCAGGTAATTGTATGTAATGATAGAATATATTTTATTATTCTCATTTATTTATTGTGAGGAACAAGAAAGTAGACTTTTTACTCAAAACTTAATTATCTGAAAAAAAATCTCTGGATAAAGTGACAAAGGAAAAATAATAAGCTTCATGGTAATATTAACCAACTTCAAGATCTGGTGACAAAGGAAAGAATAAATGACCAGCTCCAATTTAGTACAAGTAGCCTCAAAGTTTCTAAGTGAGCCTTGTAAGAAAATCTTCTCTCCAAGAGACATAAAGCTCAAATTATGAAAAATCAAACATAAGCACTCAGTATAAAATTGGCTGGATTGCAATTAAAAATCAAGTTCCAGCTTCAGAGGATGCTGATAGCTAAAACAATGGGATCTATGGAAAGAAATAGAATCTAGTGACTTGAGTTAGAGACTTGCATGGATACCCTACTGAGGCTTATGACACTAAAACCCCTTATGTTACAAAGGGTTTTTCTTATGCAAGGAGGTAATCTTTCCATCCTAACCAAAAGATGCATTCCCACCCAATATCCTGCAATATTACTCTCTTTGATTGAGGGAAATAAATTTTTGATCTCTTCATAACTTGTGATAACTTAGTGTGAACACAATGCCAGGTGAGATAATACTGATATCTCTCTGGGCCCAGCAATAGAGGCCTCTACAACAGTTAGCAAGTTCCTAGAGGGCAGATAGAAATTTAGTCCATGAGAAAGAAAATAGTTAGAGTTTAATTCATTCCTGCAGAAGTCCAGGGGATCTGTGTGGGGATAGATTTTAAGGATATTTTAGGGGAAATATTTTATAGGGAAAATGGAAGGAGGAAAACTGGATCAGACTGAGTTTATCCATATAACTTTCTAGACTTAATAAGGAAGCTACACCATTAAAACCAGTATCAGAATTTTGTTTGATTGACTGAAGCATTTGTCAAAATATGGTCTAATGAAACGGAGCTGGGGATATGTGCTATTCCTTGGCTTAGTGTTGATGAAGAAATTTTAAGGTTCAGGGAACTTGCCATGCTAGAGTGTGTACATTGTGTCAAACCTATGCTTTCACAATGGGAAGGCCAAGGAGGCTTGCCCTCACTGCTCCTGTAAGGACACACAACAGGGAAGAGGGACAGCTGTATACTGAAGAGTTTCATTATTGATCTTTCCCTGTGCCAGACCCTAGGTTTGGAGATGCTATTGTTCAATTGGATAATTAAATGTATGGGTTTAATTGGGCCTTGAAGTAGCAAGGACCAAGTGGCAGCATTGAGCCATTGAAGGCAAGGTGAGCCTGGTTTTTATAATGAGCATCAGAGGCAGAACAATGTCTCTGAAGGCCGGATACACAGTGGGTAGGATAGGCAAGATGATTTTTAGGGTGGCATGACTCATGGATATTTGGTAATGGCTAACCAATCCTGGTGTTTCTAGAGACAAAATAGATAAAAACTATAATAGGTGTTTGTTCCATTTGTATAAGTAGAAAAATTCTTAAACAAGTCAGTAAAAGCCTACATTGGATCATAGCAAGAAGGAACTTAACCCTTGAACTAATTTCTAGATTTGAGGCAGTTTGCAGATTCAGAACCCCATACGTGAAAGGGAAGCAGATTCCTTGAGGAAGGACTATGCTGAAATATACTGGGAACCTTGAGTACCAGCCTCAGTACCCTCTCAGGGCTAAGAACTGAATGTCTATGGCAATCAAGGATCTGAGGTAAAAAAAAAAAAAAATAGCTCAAATATGTTACCTCTGCATATTCTTTATTTTGGGGGACAAGAGAAAAAATTAAGTGAATGCACACGGAGAAGAAGAAAAATGGATGATCTCTATGAAGTTTCTAGTTTTTACAGACATAGTTGAAAAATTCCGTAGTCGAGGACAATGAAAATATGCATATCAAAACTACAAGAAGGGCAGGAAGTACCTGACAAAGCAGTACTCCAGAACAGGTGACCTGACCTAGGAAGGAGTCACCATTCAAGGGGAAATACCTGACATTCCAAACCACAAGATAAAGTTATTAAATGTCCCTAAATCCTGGATTCACCAATTATTCTCAACTAATTTCTTTTATGATAACCAGCTTTGGGGACACCCACACTTGTTTGTTTAAAAAAAAGTGGGTCATGGTGCCTTCCTGCTCAGTAGCTGTCTTCTATACAAATTTCTCTCTGATCTATTAGCAGGTAATTTTGTGTGATTGACTCTATGTAAATTTAGAACAAAGAGTGAATGTTGTCATGCTGAGGCCTCACTGTGTGGGGGTAATGGAGCAAGGTCATTATGTTGCCTTTGCAGGAAAAGTTACACCTCTGAGGTGTTTCAGGAATTAATCCCTTTTTGAAGGGAAGAATCATGGCTTCACAAGGATTTTACAGATATGACAGTGACTTTTCCAAAAGACAAATGTCCCACAGCTCTGTAAAATTCCTTATGGACGTGTAGGTATACACTTCTCATGGATCTGCCTATTCGTCTGTCAGCTGTGCAGTCTGTGGGCTTCTGACAAAAATAGAGTATTACTCTCAGTATTTCTCCTACCCTTCCCGGGAAAGACATATGATCTTTGATAAGGGCAATGGCACACTGGAAAAAAGTAAATAATCATACATTTCAGGGTATATTAGATAGTGGCTCAGATGTAACACTGATTCCAAGAGACCCCATAAAGCACTGTGATCCTCCATTTAGAGTAGGGGCTTATGGAGGTAAGGTAAATGATGAAGTTTTAGCTGAAGTCTGACAGTGAGTCCAATAAATCTGAGAACTCATCCCAATACTTCCCCATTTTAATAATATATAATATAGATTATATATAATCTAGATACACTAGACACTGCCAGAATTATAACTTTGGTTACCAGACCTATGGGTTGAGAACTAATATGGTTGGAAAGGCAAAATGGAAGCCTTTGGAATTGCCTCTAAGAGGGAATATTAGGAGAAAAAAAAATACATTATATGCTGGGAGGAATTGCAGAAATTAAAGCCATAATTCAGATTTGAAAGATTCAGAGGTCGTTGTTCCTGCCAGATTTCTCTCTAACTCTCTTATCTGGCCATTGTAGAAGATGGATATATATATATATATAATTGACAATTGAAAAATTAATCAAATAGTGATTCTGGTTGCAGCTACTATAGCAGATGTGGTATTCTTACTTGAGCAGATTAACACATCTTTTGGCACATTGTATAAAGCTGTCCATAAGAATAAAAAGCAATTTGTTTTCAGCTGGCAAGGCCAGCAGTATACTTTAACAGTTTTACCACAAGGTTATATTAATTCTCCCAGGTCTATGTCATAACTTAGAAGAGATCTTTATTTCCTTTCTCTTCCACAAAATCCCACACTAGTCCAGTACATTGATGATATTATGCAGATTGTACCAAGGAACAGGAGGTAGCCACCACTTTGAACTTGTTTTAATGTATTAATGCATCAGATAATAGGAAATAATGATGTGGGAGTGATTTCTTATTAATAAAGAAACTGCCTAGACCCATTTGATAGGCCAACCCTTAGGTAGGCGGAGTAAACAGAACAGAATGCTGGGAGAAAGAAGCTGAGTCAGAGAGTCGCCATGATTCTCCCACTCCAGGCAGACGCAGGTTAAGATCATTCCTGGTAAGCCAGCTCGTGGGCTACACAGATTACCAGAAATGGGCTAGACCAGGTGCGAGAATTAGCAGAGAAAAAGCTAGATATAATGGGCCAAGCTGTGTTTAAAAGAATACAGTTTCCGTGTAATTATTTCAGGGCATGAGCTAGCCATGTGGGCGGCCGGGTGCTGGGGATGCAGCCCCGCTGCTCCTATTACAACAAAATAAAACTCACTAAAATTCATGGGCACTCAACATTTGAAATTTCTGAAATCCAGTGATGTGAGGAATGCAGAGATACTCCTGAGTTGAAGGATGAGTTATTGAATCTGGCCCTTCTTACCACAAAGAAAGAAGTACAATATTTAGTAGGCCTATTTGGATTCTCCAGACAACATATTTTTTACTTGGGTGCGTTACTCCAGTCCATATCCCTACTGATTCAGAACCCTGCTATCTTTGAGTGGAGCCTGTAACAAAAGAAGGCTCTTCAACAGGATCAGGCTGCTGAGCAAGTTGCTCTACCACTTAGTCCATAATATGGGGTAAACCCGAGGGTAGTTGAGGTGTCGGTGGCACATAGGAATGCTATTTAGAACCTTTGGCGAGGCTCTATAGGTGAATCACTGAGGAGTTCTTTGGCATTTTGGATCAAGGTTCTACCAGCATCTATTAACTATTTTCACTTTGACAGACTGCTCTTGACCCACTATTGGGACTTAAAAGAAACTCAATATTTGACAAAGGGCCAACAAGGTAACATGTGACCTAAGGTGATTACTATGAGCTGGTATTAACTGACCATTCAAGCCATAAAATAGGACATACATAGCAATAACCCATTATAAAATGCAAGTGGCATGTGTATATATAATGAAGCCTGAGCAGGTCCTGAGTCTAGAGCATGTTACATGAAGTCATTGCCCAAATGCCTATGACTTTTACTCCCTTTACAATATTATTTGCTCCCAAGAATACATCCATATCCTCATGGGGTATTCTCTATGATAGGTTGACTGAAGAAAAGAAGACTAGGTTCTAGTTAATTTATGGTTTTTCATGCTATGTAGGAACCATATAGCAGAGGAAAGCGTCAGCATTATAACCCTTTTCTGGGACTGCCCAAAAAGATACTGTCAAAGGGAAGTCTTCACAGTTGGCAAAACTTTGGACATAACACATGGTCATATATTTTGCTTGCAAGGAGAAATAGTCAGATATTCAATTGTTTGCCAACAAGGGCTGTAATCAACTGGTCAAGGTAGTGGAAAGAATATGAATGAAAAAAATGCTCAAAAAATAACTGGAGAAGAGTATGTGGATCAATCTCCCCAAATGAGGACAGGATCTGAAGATACCTGTGTTACATGCAAATGTTCATCAAAAGGTGACTTCAGCTGAGTGTAAGTTCAATAATCTAGTCAAAAGGATAATCCATTCTGTAGACAGTCTCTTTCCATAGACATTCTTCTCAGTGTCCAATGGACCCAAGAATATAGTGACGATGATGGCAGAGATGGGGGTTATTCATGGGCTCAACAACATGGACTTCCGCTCATGAAGGATGACCTCCTGCTGAGTGCCAGATCTACTAACAACAGAGACCGATGCTTAACCCCAAATATGTCACCATTCTATAGGGTAACCAACCAGTGACCTGATGGCCATTTGACTACATAGGAGCACTTTATTCTTGGGAAGGACAACACTTTGTCCTTACTACAGTAGATGCTTTCTGGTTGTGGATTTGCCTCATTTGATATAATGTTTCTACCAAAATTACAGACTGCCCTTATCCACCATGATGGTATTATATGCAGTACTACTTCTGATTAAGGAGCTCACTCTTTAGCCAAAGTGGACCCACACTCATATTGTTTACTGACTGTTCTTACCTTGTTCCCATTATCCTGGAGCAGCTGGATTGGTAGAAAGATGGAATGGCCTATTGAAGACACATTTGTAGAGCCAATTATTATGCAATAGACTGGGGAGCAGGGGCATGGTTCTCCATGGAAACCATTAGCTTGAATAAGAGCTTCATGTGATATGTGATATGGTTTGTCTCATAACCAGGATTATTGATCTAGGAGTCAGTGGGTAGAAAGGGGGAATTTTTCTACTATCAACCCCAGTGACTCAGTAGGAAAATTTCATTTTTTGTTTCTAAATCTTGATTTCCACTACTCTAGAAATTTTGGTTATATACAAGAAAGCACCCCTGAGTAGAGACACAAATATATTCATTTGAAATGGAAGTTCAAATTTCTCCTTGGCCACTTTGGGCTTCTGATTTCCTTAAGCCAACAGTCTAAGAAAAAATAAAACTGTTAGGCAGGGTGGTAAATTCTGACCACCAAGAGAAATTGAATTGCTTCTTTCCAATGTAGATAAAAAGGATTATGACTGGTGTGCAGTACAGCCTTTTAGAAGTCTCATGGCATTACCATATCCTAGGATTAAAGTCAGTGGGAACCCCCAGCACACCTTATCTCAGCAGAGTGACAAAGGTCCAGATAAATCAGGAAGGAAGGATGGGCCACTCCCCCGCCCCAAGAATAGAATTAAAACTAGCTAAATTGCTTGCAGAGATTGGAGGAAATGCAGAATAGATAGTAGGGAAAGGTAGTTACAAATACAAGCTAAAGCCATGTGACCAGTTGTAGAAATAAGGATGGTAGTCAGCATGAATATTTTTGTCCTATTTAACTAAAAATGTTGTTGTGCATCTATATACATATGTTAAGTATTATTTGTTGTCCTCTATCTCCTTGTCATGTAATGTGATATAAATTGAGTTAATATCAGTGTTTAACATATTTAAGTTATGAGGCAATAAATGGTTAAGTGTTGCTCAAGGAATATCTTTTTAAAAATTAATAATACATTTGTGGTTATAACAGTTATATCATATCAGGTAGATTTATAACCCTGTTAGTTATTCCTTTCATTTTAGAAATTAAGGTCTACGAAGGAGATATAGTAGTGTTAAGTTGGTAGAGGGTTGACTTGTGATGGTTAATCTTGTTTGTCAACTTGACTAAATCTTTAACCAACTAAGATCCTAGTATCTGGGCACATGTATGATGCATTGTTTTGACTAGATCATTTGAAGTGGGAATACCCACTGTAAATTTAAGTTGCACAGCCTCTTTGCAAACCATAAAAAAGAGCATGAAAGAAAGAAATTTTGCCTTTCTGTCTGCTTACCCTCTCTTTCTCTGACTGAGGCATTCCTTTGCTGGTATTAGAACCTGCTTCTTCAGTATTTTAACAAAAACTAAAGACCAGCTGAGACAAGCAGTTTCATGGTTATGAACTGAGTATCTTCCATTCTTAGCTTTTCCATAGGAAAAGCCATTACTGAACTAGTCAGACCACAACCACTATGGCATTCTAATAGAATGTGTGTGTGTGTGTGTGTGTGTGTGTGTGTGTGTGTGTGTGTGTGTGTGTGTGTGT
>NC_022013.1:17514978-17524885 GCF_000317375.1 Microtus ochrogaster | reverse complement strand
ACCAGGCTGGTCTCGAACTCACAGAGATCCGCCTGCCTCTGCCTCCCGAGTGCTGGGATTAAAGGCGTGCGCCACCACCGCCCGGCCTATATGCATATTCTTTCTATTAATTCTGTTCCTCTAGTGGACCATGACTAATATAGCAGGCATGTAAGCATAAACAGTTTCCACCAGGCTTTCCATGATTAACCACATCTGCATCTCCTCCCTCATTACCCATTTGCTGATGGCTGGGCACAGCTTGCCTTTGTAGTCCTGGTGCCTGAAATACTTAATGTTTATTGAGCATCTTTATTGGGTAGCATGGTCCCCAAGGAAGGACTATGACTTTCCTTACCATTTTGTAACACATGGGTGAATCTCATTATTGTAATACTATGTGTTCTCTCTTTTGCTTCCTTCCCCAAAATATTTCTTTCCCTTCTCTCTGTAGTAGAAAAAATATTTTTTTTTCCTTTTGTACACCATGTGCTGTGGGTTCCTCCTTTGTCTCTTTAGATACTGGTTCTGAGATTCCAGTTCCTAGTGATGAAGTGTGTAGAATTTAAAGCAATATATCTCCAGATTAAAAACTCAAACCACCACCTACAGACCTCCTTTGCAGGGATTCCATAGTGCTGTATATATTTTGTACATCCTCCACTATAAACTGAAGATGCTATGGCCCTGAGAAGTGAGGGCAATCTTACATCAATGTAACAGTTCTCTATTCCATCCTCTTTGCTACCAAAATCTTATTTTGTTTGTTCTGCTATTTTACTCTGAAAACTCACAGCAGAAAGTATAAGGAGGCATGAATGAATAACTTCAATGCATTGTTAGTTTGAACAAAAAATACTGATTTTAAATAGAATCTAGGGTTTGACATTGTTTACTATAATACCTCAATCATACTGTGCAATTCATAAACCAACATTTTCATATATAAATTAAGTCTTATAAGGCCTACCTAAAGGATTGTGTGGTGGTGAATTGTGAATTAAATCATCTTTAGATTCTAGAAAATATTATGAAATTGAGTATGAGTATGTATATATGTATACATGTACACGTGTATGCACAGATATACATGTAAGGTCAGAGAACAGCCTCCATTCTTATTTTCTTGTTTTTGGGAGACAGCATATCTCCTTAGCATGGATCTTGCCATTAGCAGCTATTGGCCGGTTGCTCAGCATATTCCAGGGACCCATGTTTCTCCCTCACCCCAGCTCTAATGTGGTGTGAGAGGTCCTTCTGTCTATGTGTTGCTTTTATTGGTTAATGAATAAAGAAACTGGCTTGGCCTATAGCAAGGCAGAACTTATTTAGGCAGGGAAAGTGAGACTGAATGCTGAGAGAAAGAAGGTAAAATAAGGGAAAAGCCATGGAGCCACCACCAGAGACAGATGAGCTGAAACATTGCTGGTAGACTATGACCACATGGTGATGTACAGATTAATGGAGATGGGCTAAATTAATACCTAAGAGTTAGCCAATAAGAAGCTAGAGCTAATAAAACAAGCAGTGATTTAAATAACATGGTTTCAGTGTGATTATTTCAGGTTTGAGCTGCCGGGCAGCTGGGAAAGAAACTAATGCCCCCCCCCCCTGCAGTACAACAAATCGGAGCTCCAATATGGCCATCTATACCCACATAGAATCTGAGGAGGTTTGGAAAGGAATTCTAGACACTAAAAAACAAAGTTTAGCTGCATTTCTTTTCTGAATGGGTTTTGCTCACTGTGGCATGTTGTGGCTCCTTTAAGAGAAGTCTTACTGATTCAGCAATAGCTAGCAGGAAAAAAAAGCCACACAGATTTGATACACAGCTCTCTGGGATGTGTTTCCAGGATGCACTCTGACAAGGCCCAGATATGGAGCATTAAATGGGCTTTCTGAGTAGAATGCTATAACTTGCTTAATGTCAACCTCTATGTGCCTATCAATGGGATAATGTACATGAATCTTAGAGGCAGAGAACATCTTTATCCTTCTGGACTGGGAAGAACAAGCAAGCTGGGCTGTATTTGCTGTAACAATGCTGCAACTTAAGTTTTTAAGAAATGCTTAGCATTTAAAGAAGCAATTCTGGTCAGAAAAATAATTATAAATACAAATTTAGATGGAAAAGACCTCTAAATCGATCACAGTTGAATAAATGTATATAGGCTTGCAAGAGAGACAGAAAAAGAATATAGACAGTTCTAAAAAGTAAAAAATATAAAAAGAAGTAAAAATGGTTTAAATAAAAGCAAAGTCTTTAAAGAGACAGAGTCCAGACAGCCATAGACCAAAAGGAGTAAAGAAAAATAAGCCACATAAAGAAGGGAAATTCACAGAGAGTCTCATTATTTGTTTTCTTTTGATTGTGAAGGAGCTAAGTATTCAAAATTAGGATCTAAGGATGTGTTGCTTTGGAAAAGAGGTTCTTCTTTTGTTTACACAGAGGATGAGAACCTGTGGGATGATTTCAGATTAATGTGGCTTGATGGACCAAGACCCCATGAAAAGTCACTGTGAACACCCCTGAAAAAGAAACTATTTCATCCAACAAAAAGCCAGAAGCAGTTTTGAGAGAACTACACCCACATTCCAGAAGTAATGTTTATAAATGTTTGTTTACATTAAAGGGGAAATGCTATAGAGATTTTCATTGATATGGATCTTGGTTTATTGATATAAATTTAAGGTCAATTTTGTTATATGTATATTTCTGCTATTGATTAATGTATTGTATTTGTGTAGCTCACTTAATTCCTGACCCCCTTCTTACATACAATGGAAAAAAGGAAGGAATAGCAACTTCAACTTTTCAGCATTTTAATAAGATTAAATTATAGTGCATGTTTATATGTATATAATGCATTATAAATAATACATATGTATTATCAGTTACTTTTCTCATTGCAATGAACAAATACCTGGCAAGAACCTACTTAAGGCAGCAGAATTTATTCTGGCTCACAAGTTTTACAATCTAGTTTTATGTCAACTTGATATAAGCTAGAGTCAATTCATAGGAAGAAACCACAATTGAGAAAATAACTCCATAAGAACCAGCTGTAGGGTATTTTTTAAATTATTGGATGATGGGAAGGGCATTGAGGGTGGTGCAGTCTCTGAAGTCTGTGGAGCTTGGTGCTATAAGAAAGCAATTTGAGCAAGTCATGGGGAACAAACAAGTATGCAACACCTCTACATGTCTTCTTCATCAGCTCCTGCCTCCAGGTTCTGGTCCTGCCTGAGTTTCTGCTCTCACTATGCTCCTGATGAACTACAGAATATATGGAAGTATAAGCAAAATAAACCCTTTCCTCCTCAAGCAGCTTTTGGACATGCTGTTTCATCACAGCAACAAAAACTCTTCTAAGATACAGCAAAGAAGATAAAGTCTGTCATGACAGTGGAAATCATAGTGGCAGAAAAAATAGGTGACTCGCAGAAGTGCATAATGAATCAGGAAGCAAACAGCAGATATGAAGTGGGACTCTATCAGGCAGATTCACGACCTTTCTCCGGTAACCCTCTTTCTCCAATGTGGCTCCAATTCCTGAAGGTTTTTGTTTGTTTGTTTGTTTTGTTTTGTTTTGTTTTGTTTTGTTTTTTGTTTTTTGTTTTTCGAGACAGGGTTTCTCTGTGGTTTTGGAGCCTGTCCTGGAACTAGCTCTTGTAGACCAGGCTGGTCTCGAACTCACAGAGATCCGCCTGCCTCTGCCTCCCGAGTGCATGGATTGTTGGAGATATTTTACTTTCATTACACACATACATACTTTCAAATAACAGCACACTCACACTCACATTCTCCTTCCCCTCCCCCACTAAAGAGAGAGAGCACAAATCCTTAAAAAGTAAGATTTACTAGATGTACTTTCTGTTTGGTTTTCAAAACACTTTTCAGAAGTCAGACATTCTAACAAAAACACCTTAAGGATCAGAGAGGTGAAGCCCCTTTTTCCATGTCACACCTCTTCTAATAAGGTATTAATTTTGTCTTTCAAACCATACTCATCTACATTCTAAAACAATTCTGCATCATCACAACAGTATCTAGGCTCAGTGGAATGACTACACACATGCAAATTTATGCTGGTTAAAACCTTATCCACATGTGCACGTGTGCACACACACATGAGAGAGAGAGAGATCCTAAAGAGAAAAAATGTTTACACAATGAATACATACTCCAAAACCAGAAGTTCAAGAGAGAGAGAGAGAGAGAGAGAAAGAATTCTGGAGAAGGGAAAAACCACTGACAACAATGTTCTAACAAGTTTTTCTAACTATTAAGGAATGGAATCATATAAACACTTAAATACTAATGGCAAGGATTATAAAATCAATGAAGTATTTCATGAGATTTAGCTTAATGCATACAAATGTGGGAAATGTTGTATCAACTTTTCTGAGTGAGCTGAAAATTAAGTTGAACAACATTTTTATAATTAAAGGCTTTGGGGGATTCTGAAGACCTTCACTCCTGCTCTTGAACTATATCAATGTATTGCCTGATGTCTGAGAAAGACAAATGGCTTTAAGTAATACTAAATCATCAAGCAATAACAATTTAATTACCTGTTTAATGAGTGATGCTCCCATATTAAATCACAACTTACACAGACTTCAAGATGACAGAAGAGAAAATGGAACTGCTCATGCCAGGCTACAGGGCAGTTGCCTTTGTCATCAGCCCTTACTATCTGCTCCAGGCTCCACAAACAGCCTCAGATGCTTGTTTTATGTGTTTCTCATTTAGTGACTGAGGTTTCTGCCTTTCCAGGTCCTTCTATTTTAGCTACACCACCCACAGCCGTTTAGTCCCAAATAAACACATAGAGATCTATATTAATTGTAAAACTCATTGGCCTAGGAGCTCAAGCTTATTAACTCTTATAATTTATATTATCCCACAATTCCTGTTTGTGTTAGCCATGTGGCTAGGTACCTTCTTCAGCAAGACAGTCACATCTTGCTTGCTCTGTGTCTGTGTCACAACTGCAGACTGAAACTTCCCTCTTCCCTGAATTCTCATTGCCCCACCTCTACCTTCTGCCTGGTTGCCCCACCTATACTTCCTGCCTGGCTACTGGCCAATCATAATTTTATTAAAAATTATACAAGTGACAGGATAAAAGACCATTGTCCCACAGGACTCTTTTTTATATATACAAACAAGAACTCTGAATTTAATATCCTTTGTTTAGCTTTTCTCCTGACCATTATCCAGAAAAACTTGTAACCAAAATTTTAAACAAAGGAAAATATCCATAGTCCATTTTGGGGGAATGTGGGCATAGTTTTCCAGGCTACTTTCTATTGATTGGGGGTGATGGTAATCTTATGGGAACCCAAAGAGAATTTAGAATTTTGATCAAGTTCTGACTGGAGTATCCTGTCAGATCATATCAGGCAGCAGTCTTGAATCTGTTCTGGATGTAGAACTCAGACATCTGGGCCATCTGTTCCTACTGGGTATTTCTTAGGGGTCTTTCTTGATCAAACCTTATTTTTCTTAACCCAGAATTAATCCACAGCCTCTCATTTTCTGTGGAAACAAAAGAAAAACCTCTGCTACAAGGTAAAATCCTTTTTAAAATACCTATTTTTTAAAATATTTTTAAAATACCTATCTTAATTAATTCAGTAGCATTTATAAATAAATATCTTTTAGAAGCTGTTTCTTCTTTCTCAGCATTTAAACAATTCAAAAAGAACATAATAACATACAGTATCCAGATTTACTGTGTGTTTTCCATCTTTATGTGACTTTATTTTAAACTCTTTATTTTCAATTTTTGGCTTTTTTGAGGGTTTCTCTGTGTACCTTCATCCTGGAAATCACTCTGTAAACCAGGCTGTCCTTGAACTCACAGAGATCTGTCTGCCTCTACCTCCCAAGTGATGGAATTAAAGGTATTTGCCACCACACCCAACTACTTTCTTTTTTTTAAATTATTTTAAGGACTATTTTTTTATTTCCTTGGGCTATATATATTTTTAAACAGTTTAGAGGTTTTTTATTTATCTTTGAATCTATCTTTGCTATATATTAAAGACTTGAGTCTTTAATTTGTTAAGCAATATGACTAGGACTAAAGCTGTGGCATTGATGGCTGGATCCAGCCAATTCCTTAGCATTTATGAGAGTCTAGCCTCAAGGTAGAGGCAACAGCTGGGGTGTCAAGGTTCCTGCCCTCATCAAAAAGCAGGACTTACCACAGGGTAGGGAACCCTGACTGCTCTTTGGACTGGAGAGGGCAGGGGAGAGGAGTGGGGGGAGGGGAGAAGGGTGAGAGGAGGGGGAGGGAAATGGGAGGCTGGGAAGAGGCAGAAACTTGTTTTTTTTTCCTTTTCTAAAAAAAAAACGCATGTCATCAGCTTGCTTATTCCAACACTCAATCATCTTATCATGAATAATTTAATTTTAGTATTAAGGGAACAGAGGACCATCTTTTGATATTTTTTGGTTTTGTTGTTATTTTTATGTTTTTGTTGTTGTTTTTTTTTGAACACAGATTCTCACTTTGTAACTTTGGCTGTCCTAGAATTCAAAGAGACTAGGATAGTATTGAACTTTCAAAGATCTAGATGCCCTTGCCTTCCCAGTGCAGGGATTACAAGTGCATGTCACCACACTTAGCTTTTTATGTAAGTTCTGGTGTTTAAACTGAGAACTTCATGTTTGCAAGGCAAACTGTTTACCAACTGAGCTGTTACCAAAGCCCTGTCCTCCATTTCTTTTTCAACATCCCTCTGATGATATTGTTGTAATTAGGAGCGGCGGAGCTGCGTCCCCAGCACCCGGCCGCCTGCACGGCTAGCTTTATACCCGAAATAATTACACAGAAACTGTATTCTTTTAAACACTGCCTGGCCCCATTAGTTCCAGCCTCTTATAGGCTAGCTCTTACATATTAATCTAACCAATTTCTATTAATCTTTGTAGCCCATGAGCTGGCTTACCAGGAAAGATCTTAACCTGCATCTGTCTGGAGTGGGACAATCATGGAGACTCCCTGACTCAGCTTCTTTCTCCCAGCCCTCTGTTCTGTTTACTCCACCCACTTAAGGGTTGGCCTATCAAGGGGCCTAGGCAGTTTCTTTATTAATAAGAAATCACTCCCACATCATGATATAAGCTAACAGCCATTGAAAAGAAGTCGTTTATTGGACCTTGTCTTTGGTAAAGAATAAATAGCTGAAGAGTGGGGAGAACTAGGGGATATAAGCATTAGTTATTATACCCTGGTTGTAAGAAAAGAACTAAGAGCAAAGCCTGGAATTAAAAAAAAAAACAATTCCAGAAAAGCAGGGAAATGATACCATGAGAGCTTAGAATCCTCACTGGACCCTATTTTAGGGAAGGGTGACCTGGAGATGCATGGGCCTGAGATGCTGCTGAGGCAATAAAATTGCAAGTGTGAAGATGAACGAGACTACCACATTACAATGATTTGAGAACCTGTTAAAAAAGAAAAGCCATGCTTTTAGGAATGAACAGTAGGGCCTCTTTCCTTGCATTTTTTCTTATGAGGAACTAATTGCATGTTAGCATTTCAACCATGTGGTTAAAGAAGAAAGAAACAGAATGATAGCCAGTGTGGCTTAGATAGTAGGGTGCTTTACCTAGCATATACAAAGCCCTGGGTTTTAGTGATGGTAAAAAGCCCATAATTTTACATTTTAGATGTGTGGTGCATGCGTGTAATCTTTGCACTTAAACTCTTTTTATTTTCAATTTTTGGCTTTTTTGAGGGTTTCTCTGTGTATCTTCATCCTGGAAATCACTCTGTAAACCAGGCTGTCCTTGAACTTTGAAGTTTAAGTAGAAGGTAGATGTAGGAAGAACAGGACTTCATGATGGCAAGGGGAATTAGAACCCAGAGAATGACACAGTTTAAAGCTGATTCAGTTTACTGGTTGAGGAAAGGGCAACTTGGTCACCAGTGAGTGAATATTCCTTTTAAAGTCATATTCTTTAGCTTTTAAAAGACAGAAATTTTAAGAAGCAGCTAATCAAACATCTGCAGAACTGCTTTCAATGCATTCCTATTTCCTAAAAGTCTAAATGGTCAGGATTCATCAGGATGGATGAAGACCACTTTTGCCCTATAGTACTGCATATCTACTAGAAAGTCTGAAGAGACTTCATGAGCAACAGTAAGAGGTCTTTCCTAATGTTTCAAGATGCAGCAAACACAAATATCACAAAGTCAGAATTCCAGCAGTGCCTGTGGAGGCCATCAGAGAACTAATATTCCACCACTGTTCATGAAAAACATGATGGACATGAGATTTCATTGTTGGCCAAGGAGACCACTGTAGAAATTGGACTCATTTCCACTCATGAAGATTATCTTAGAGGCCAAGACACCATATAGGCACATGGAGGTCTCTATACAGTCAGAAGTGCAGCTCTGCACTTGAAGGACATCATAGAGGCTGTGAAAATATCTTATTTAGAACTAAAAAGAATAGGGCCAATTTAAAGTGTAAAATAAAAATGCAACAGTCTTCTGATGAAAGATGTAAGACTATCAGATATATATATATATATATATATATATGTACTTCATTGACAAGTTACTCACCTTTGAAACATAATTAAAGCTATCACAACCAGTCTCATTAAGCATGGTGGGAGATAAACAGATGGATCACTGATTAAGAGTCCTTGCTACTCTTAGGTGTCTGGCCATCAGTGAAGACATGAATTAAATTTGGTTCCCAGTAGTACCTGCAACTCCAGAGAGTCCAACACCCTTCTTCTGACCTCCAAAGGCAATCTACACATGTGCCATGAAGACACTCAAAAACATATACATACATAGAAAATTTTTTAAAAAAACTTTAAATGACAAGAAAGACAAACAAGAACCTGTATTTGGGATTGTCCTCTGTCATCTACATGTCCACACACATAGAAGTAGATGTCATAGAGACTGGCATAAGGATACCTTCTGGGATCATCCTATGTACACATACTTCTACATAGACACATAAGTTTGGGATACTTGGTTATGTGGTAATAGGGTGTACATCAGAACCCGAAATGACCAAAGGAAGCAACACAATGTTTTCCCAATTTCTAAATAATTTTTTCAATTTTAACTTGGAAAAGCTTATTTAGAGAAGTGTTGTCTTTGGTAATCAGTTCTGTTCATTCCTCCATGAGGAAGGACAGTCTTCAGAACCAATTTTTAAAATTCAGTTGTTTGGTAGGTATGGTGTAACCTCAATAATGGAGAAATAGGGGCAGGAGGATCAAGAGTACAATGTCATCCTTAGCTATGTAGTGAATTTAAGGACAGCCAGGACATGAGACCATCCCAAAACACAAAACAAATATAGCAATAATAAATGAAACCAGTTATAATTACTGAAAGAAGTGTGTGTAAAGATTCTTGTGATGAAAACAACATAATGCTATGAAAAGCTAAAAGTATAAAAATGGGGCCATATATGGTACTGTACTTTTGAAATTCAACATATTAAAAATGTCAGTTTTCTCTTTTTTCACCTAAATATCAATACAATTCTAACTAAAATACCAGAAATAATTTTCAAGTCCTAGTCAAAATTATGTGAGATTTTATATGGAAATGTAGAGGGGTTACAGTATTTAAAATAACTTTTAAAAAGCATAGTGATGTTTGTGAATTGGATAAGAAGTCAAAGCATTTTTCCTTGCAAATTTAAGAATAGGAGTTCAGATGCCCAGGAGCCCATGCAAATAAATTCTAGAGGCCAGGATAAGTGAACTGTAATACCAGTCTTAGAGGATCTTCAGAGTAAGATGGCCAATAAGATCAGTAAGACTGATCTTATTGGACTGCCGGGCGATGGTGGTGCACGCCTTTAATCCCAGCACTCGGGAGGCAGAGGCAGGTGGATCTCTGTGAGTTCGAGACCAGCCTGGTCTACAGAG
>NC_022013.1:17491621-17514878 GCF_000317375.1 Microtus ochrogaster | reverse complement strand
TGGTCTACAGAGCTAGTTCCAGGACAGGCTCCAAAGCCACAGAGAAACCCTGTCTCGAAAAACCAAAAAAAAAAAAAAAACAAAAAAACAAAAAACAAAACAAAACAAAAAAAACAGATCAGTGAGACTGTCCATCTTGGCATGTTCTGGACTTTATTCCTTAAGTGTGAGATTACTCTGTGACCTCCACACAGACATTTGTGTTTTCACACACAATGCATTCCCACACAGACACATCAAACACAGGCAAAATCAGTAAATAAAGAATTAGTAGCAGGAAAGAATTTCTCATATATTCAATTTCAAAACTTGTGTAACTATTATACCAATGATTATGTGGCATTATTTTATCAATTGACATGTAGATCGTTAGAAGAACACCGATCAAGGAAGAACTAAAACAAATACACTCAGCTGATTATTGACAGAAGGACAGAAAATCCACTGGTAGAAGAACCAACATTATTAACAGATTATAGCACAGGAATTGAACATTAACAGCAACAATTAAATTCAGTTTAAGTTAAAATGGATAAAATTGTGGTCAAATGGATTTCAAATCTAGAAGTATGCTGTGGGTATAAAAGGCATAGATGAAAAGTCTCAGCACCTGGGGCTAGATAGATTGTTAGTTAACTGGAAACCAAAAATGTGACCAATTAAAAATAAAGAAGAAAGAAAAAGTTATCCACATATCATTGCTCTTCCAATTCTTGAACAATTAATTCAGTTTCTGATTGGCTGATAGAAGCCCTGGGATTCTGGGACTTGTAATTTGAACATCATTGTGCTTATACTGAATGAAAGGTTCCATACCTACAAATGTGATTCTCAGACTCTTGGAAAGCACCCTGGTCTTGGACTGCTCACAGTTTTATGGGTCAGGCTTCCCTCAATTACTCATCTTTACCATACTCATTCTACTCAGTCCAGTGATCCCTTAAAATTTACAAATGATACAGTCGCTAGGGTGGAGTGGCCCAGGGTTTCTGTAAGGACACTCTCTGTAATCACCTAGCCACCAACATTTCTGAAACTCTATCACACCAGGTTAAAGGTACAGCATAGAAGCATTTCAGTTTATGGTTTTGTCTTAGTTATGGTTTCTGTTATTGTGAAGAGACATCACAACCACAGACTATTCTTTTAAAAAAAACACTGAATTGGGTGACTTACAGTTCAGAGTTTCAGAGTATCATGATGGTGAGACATGGAAGTGTGCAGGGAGACATGGTGCTGGAGAGGGAGTTGACAGTTCTAACATCCTGACTCACATGCAAAAGTAAGTGCACTGGGATACTGGGAAGTATCTTAAGCATAGAAGACCTCTCAAAGCCCACCGTCCAGTGATGCACTTCCTCCAACAAAGCCACATGTACTTCATATTTCAACAAGGGCAAACCTACTAATAGTACAACTCCTTATAAGCTTTTGGGGGCTAATTACATTCAAACTACCACATCCCATTCCTTGACTCCTGTACGTTTTTAACCATATCATAATGAGAACTAAATTTAGTCCAACTTCAAAGTCCCCATAGTCTTTCACAGTTTCAACAATATTTTAAAGTCTAAAGTCTGAAGTGTCTTCTGAAATGCATAAAATCTCATAACTATAAAATCAAAACCAAAAACAAAAATCACATACTTCAATATGTAATGGCACAGGATATACATTACTATTCCAAAACATTAGGAAGCAAGCAGAGTGAGAAAATACTGAATCAAATTTAGACTGAAAACCAGCTTGGCAAAGTCCAAACCTTCATCTTCAAGTCTGATGTCAAAATGCTCTTCAGATCTCTAACTCCTTTCAGCTGTGTTGACTGCAACACGGTTCTCTTAGGCTGGTTCAATGCCCTGGATGCAGCTCTCCTCGGCAGGTATTCCATGGTCCTTGCATCTCTAACACTTTGGGGTTTCCAAGGCATCCAAACTTCTCCTTAAAATCTTCACCCAATGGTCTCTCTAGACCTCAATTCAAGGACACCCATGACACATGCCTGGCCTCAGCAGCTTTCCTCAGTCACAGAGAAAGGTTCCATAATACGTTTCTTCTATCCTTGATTTTAAAGCCGGAGAGACATGGTCAGAGTTGGCAAGTTGTGCTGCATGCTGCCACTGGACCATGACCTTCTCCTTAAATTATACCTTCACCAGCTTTCTATTTTCCACTGTTTCCTTCACTGCCTAAGCTTGGCTGTCCTGAAACTCTCCTGGTGCTCCTTTTCTCCACATATTTTACATTTTGTATTTTAACTTGCTCTTTATCTTCATTAGAGTTACAGTAACAACTACATAATAGCCTAGGCTGTTTTGAGATTTTCTCTGCCAATGGAATAATACAAAACTCTTCACTTCAGCTTCAGGCAGACTTGTCAGACAAGAGCACAAAGCACCCATATTCATCACCAAAATATCACAAGACCCTCTGTAAAGCCACATCCTAACCCTTGATTCAGGTACTCACAGTTTGTATCACACTCGACCCACTGTGTCCCATGTTTTTACCAGTTTGGCCAGCACTTAAAGCATTTAACTGCTTTCTTTTTCCTTGATTAAAAATTGTTTTTATTGTGCTACATATTTTTGTCCATTCTCCTCCTTTCTTCTTTCCTCCCCTTCTACCTTTTCCCATGGCCCTCATGCTCCCAATTTACTCAGGAGATCTTGTCTTTTTCTACTTCCGATGTACATTAGATCCATGTATGTCTCTCTTAGGGACCTTTTTGTTTTCTAGGTTTTGTAAGATTTTGAATTATAAGCCGCTTTTTGCTTTATGTCTAAAGGCCAATTATGGGTGAGTATGATATTTATCTTTCTGGATCTGGGTTACCTCACTCAATATGATGTTTTCTAGATCCATCTACTTGCCCACAAATTTAAAGATATCATTGATTTTTCCTCTGTGTAGTACTCCATTGCATAAATGTATCACATTTTCTTTATCCCTTCTTTGGTCAATGGACATTTGGGTTGTTTCCAGGTTCTGTCTATGGTAAATAATGCTGCTATGAACATAGATGATCACATGTCCTTGTGATATGATTGAACATCCTTTGGATATATACCCAAAAGTAGTATTGCTGGGTCTTGAGAAAGGTTGTTTCCTAATTTTCTGAAAATAGCCATACTGATATCCAAAGATGGCTGTACCAGCTTGCACTTTAACCAGCAAGGCAGAAGTATTCCATTTACCCCACATCCTCTCCAGCATAAGTTGTCATCGTGTTTTTTATATTGGCCATTCTTACAGGTGTGAAATGGAATCTCAGAGTTATTTTGATTTGCATTTCTATGATGGCTAAGGAAGTTGAGCATTTCCTTAAGTGTCTTTCAAGCATTTTAAACTCGTCTCTGTTTAGGTCTGTACCCCATTTTTTAAATTGGATTATTTTTTTTATGACTAATTTCTTGAGTTCTTTGTATATTTGATTTGGGGCTGGTGAAGATCTTTTTCCATTCTATAAGCTGCTGTTTTGACTTGTTGATTGTGTGCTCTTTGCCTTACAGAAGCTACACAGTTTCAGGAAGTCACATTTATTAATTGTTTCTCTCAGTTTCTTTGACTGGGGTTATATTTAGGAAATGGTTTCCTGCGCCAGTGTGTTCAAGTGTATTTTGCAATTTCTCTTCCATGAGGTTCAGTGTGGTTGGCTTGATGTTGAAGTCATTGATCCATTTGGACTTGAGTTTTGTATATGGTGATAGATATTGATCTATTTTCATTCTTCTAAAGGTTGATATTCAGTTATACCAGCACTACTTGTTAAATATGCTTTCTTTTTGCCATTTGATATTTTTTGCTCCTTTGTCAAATCTCAGGTGCTCATAATTGTGTGGATTAATATCCATGTCCTTGATCTGGTTTCATTGGTCCTCCTGTCTGTTTTTATGCCAGTACCAGGCTGTTTTTAGTACTGTAGCTCTATAGTAGAGTTTGAAGTCAGGGGTTGTGATGCCTCCAGAGGTGCCTTTATTATTATACAGGATTGTTTTGACTTCCTGTTTCTTTGCTGTTGTTGTTGTTGTTGTTTTCCATTTGAATTAAATACTGTTCTTTCGAGGTCTGTGACGAATTTTACTGGGATTTTGATGGGCATTGCATTGAATCAGTAGACTGCTTTTAGTAAGATTGCCATTTTTACTATTTAACTGCTTTTTCTAATCCACAATTCAAAGTCCAAATTCCTTCAAACAAAGGCATGGTCATGCCTTTTACAGCAATACCCCAGTCCCTGGTACCAACTTCTGTCTTAAGGTTTCTATAGCTGTGGGGAGAACCCGTGACCATGTCAACTCTTAAAGAAAACATTTAATTAAATTACAGTTTTAGAAATTCTGTCCCTTATTTTCACGGTGGGACATGGTAGCATGCGGCAGAAAATGGTGCTGGAGAAATAGCTGAGAGTTCTACATCTTGTGAAGGTAAAAGAAAGTGAAATGAGACACTGGGCATGGTTTGAGCAAATATGAGACTTCAAAGTCCACCCCTACAATGACATGCTTCCTCTAACAAGGCCACGGTATTCCAATATTGCCACCCCTCTTAGGACACTTGCTATGAGTTTGGGGCGGAGGCAATTACTTTCAAACTACCATAGGTTTTCTTAGGACACTTGATATGAGTTTGGGGCAGAGGCAATTACATTCAAACTACCACAGGTTTTCTTTCAGATTCCTGGAAGTCTGCTTTCTAGTACAGCTTCAAGTCTCTAAATTTTAGAGACTTTAGAATCACATAATATTCACTCAGTTTTAAATACCTGTGATTTCAAAGCCTGTTTACAGTGGTTTACATTGATTGTCAACCTGACAGTACCTAGGATGGTCTTAGACATAAATCTCTAGGCAGTCTCTTCAGCAGTTTCTTAGCTAAATTAACCAAGGCATGAAGACACACTGTAAAGGTGAACATACTATTTTGTGGGCTAGGGTTCTAAGAGTAAATAACAAGGAGAAACAGTCCTGAACCAGCATTCTCCTCCCTCTGCTTCCTGACTGTGGATACCATGTGACCAATTACCTCACACTAACAGAAACTAACATGCCTTCCCTACTAGAAACTAAAACAAATCCTTCCTTCATTAATTTGCTTTTGCTGAGGATTTGTCACGGCAGTGAGAGAAGTTACTGAGGAAAAGCCTTGTGCTTCTGTCCATGTGTGCACTCTCCTAACATGTACAAAACCATTGTGTTTGTGTTTATGTGGGTACTCTCCTAACACACAGAAAACCATTGTGCTTGTGTCTATGTTTGGATTCCCTCTAATACATACAAAACCATTGTGTTTGTGTCTGTGTGTATTACTCTAACACACACAAAACATTGTGTGTGTCTATGTGTGCACTCCCCTAATACAAAATATTGTGTTTCTGTCTATGAGTGTACTCCCCTTAGACATACAAAACCATTGGGTTTGTGTCTATGTGTGCATTACCCTAACACACACAAAGCATTGTGCTTTTGTCTATGTGTACACTACCTTAGCATACACAAAACTATTGTGAGCGTGTCTATATGTGTACCACCTAACATACACAAAACCCTTGTTTTCTTTTATCTTCTCAAAACATTTCAGATTCTGAAGGCAAATCATCCTTTCCATGGTCAAAAATTTTTGTTTATTTCTACTACCCTCTTTCCCAGGAGAATTCATTCCATCTACTTTCATTACTTTCCAGAGATGACCTTGTTTGTAGAGGGGGAAAAGACAAATATACACAGAACTGGCAAAGGGCAATCCTTTTCTGTTCCACACATAATTAAAAACATAATAATACATTTCCCATCCTCTGGCACTATCAACTTTTCTCCAGTCGTATTTAATCTCATGACCTTGAAGGGCTTCATCCATAATAGAGAAAGAGGAGGAAATACTTGGGCCTGGGATCTTGAAATTCTAAAGCTTCTTCTATTCTGAGCTAAAAGAGCTGAAAATGAATCAATCTTTCATACTCAAAAGAGACAAAAGACACTTTTTCTACAGGAAACACTCAGAAATGAGGCTTGGATTTGTTTTTGTTGTTTTTTTTCCTTTTTTTCTGATATGAGCAGAGTCTAGGCTGTTATGGTGGGGATGGGTAATAAGAAAAGAAAGAATATGTGGCTAACTGCACAGAAAGTCATTCAAAGTCTCAGAAAGGGAAAGAGAAAAGTGTGTCTTCAGTTCTGATGGCTCAGCATGAAGCAGAGTATTTGGTTGAATTGAGTAAAGAGGTTACAAAATTTGAAGTTTAACACAAATACACTCAAACTGCTTTTAAAGTAGACCTGACTGTTAAGAAATTAAAAGGTATAAAGTGGCCTAGTCACCAGTATGTGAACATTCAGCACTTTTCCCATTCAGTGTGTCTGTGGGCCTCTTGGCAGATTTCCCATCATCCTGCATGCCCAAGTTCATAAGCAAGTCTTAGAAAGTTATAGCACTTCCTGTGTGCTGCTGTCAGGGGCCACTTCACATCAGACTTCCTTGGGACAGAGCATTGGAGTCTGAATCTTTTACATGCACTTAGTGCCTGATCTTGGACTGACACGAATTGAATGAAATTTAAGATTTCTTATTTGATAACAGTAGCCTAAATAACAAATTTCACAAAATTAGGGAAATACCTAGAAGGTTTATCATAAATCCTACACATAGAAAATGTGACATAATGCTTCTACTGTAATTTATTCCATTCTACGAGGAAATATATTTAAGGACATGTTATCCTTAGAGTTAAAACGTCTCATCTTCTAATGCCATATAGACATTAACTTTCACTTGACTTGTATTTTTCATTATTTCTTCATGATAATTTCCCAAAGGTTAGAATGCATGCAAAGCTAGCAATTATTATCTCATTAACTGGTGTGTGTGTGTGTGTGTGTGTGTGTGTGTGTGTGTATGTGTGTGTGTGTTTGTATGTCTGTGTGTGTTTGTATATGTGTGTTTGTATACGTGTGTATTTGTGTGTATGTGTGTGTGTTTATATGTGTGTATGTTTGTATGTGTGTGTATTTGTATGTGTGTATGTGTGTGTGTGTTTGTGTGTATGTATGTGTGTGTATGTGTGTGTGTGTGTGTGTGAGAGAGAGAGAGAGAGAGAGACAGAGAGAGAGAGAGACAGAGAGAGAGAGAGACAGAGAGAGAGATGGAGAGATGGAGCATGTGTAGTGGTCATAGGACAATTCCTTAGAGCCAGATTTCTCCTTCCACCACATGGATCTGGGAGATCCATCTCAGATTGTCAGTCTTGGTGGCTTGTGCCCTTACTTGCTGAAGTCATCTTAGTAGCCCCATGAATTGGCTTCATAGAACAGTTTATCAAGCTGTTTTTCATAACTGCAGCACACGAGCAAGGACCTAGTATGTTTATTTCTCTCAAATCAATAGCTCTTTATCATTGGAAATGAGGTCACTTATATTATTCTAAGTCAATAGCACTTTAAACTGTACTATGTATTCCAAATTACTTATCATTTTTGAGTTATTATATTTCCAACACCTTTTTCTTGAAAGCATGCTTATTTTGTTTATAGACCAATCATCATTATATGCTTTCAGTTCATGGTAGTTAGTAGTATTACGTTATCAATTCTTTAGACACTTGTCTCTCCCCTCCAAGTGGAAAGAGTAAATGTATATATAAATGTTCTTGACTGCAAATAGAGATGTAGCTTGGGCAGTAAAATGCTTCCTATCATACATGAAGCCCAGCAACACATAGGCCATGCATAGTGGCACATGCCTACACTTCCAACAACTGAGCCCTGCAAACAGGAAAATCACAACTTCAAGGTCATCTTTGGATGCATATTATATTCAAGGCTGGCCTTGAATGAAGGAGATCAGCCCTCCTAACAAAAATTTTATTGTATAGTCATTATATTTACATATATTGGTCTGGAAGATGAGTGTTCATAAACAGCATTAAACACTGATAAGTATATTTAAAAAGTATTAAACTTTCCAATAACATACAAGTACTGTGGCTTAAGGAATGTTGTACTATGTGGCATTAACCATAGAAGGGGTCAGTAAACTCTTTAAAAGCCTGTTATATGTTAAAGAAAGGAGATTCATCTCTTATTTTCCTATAAAATCATCATCAAAATCATTGACCAGAAGTGTCAATTTATATTTAGTTAACATGGCATGGATGTGGATATTAGGCATGAATTGTTTTGAGATGACTGCCACTGGCTATCCAGGAACCTGAAAGTAAACAGTGATTTAAACTGCTAGATTAATATTTTTAGAAGAGAGGCAAGTTGGTGTGATTTTTGTGGAAATGGGGTTTGGAGGTCAGAGGTCTGAATCTTTCCTCTCTCCAACCTCTCTGTGTGTGTTTGTAGGCCTAGGTGACTACAACCATTTGTTCAGGGTGCTACCTACCTGTGTGGCCCACGCGTGCTATCCTGTGTCATTGTCTGTGCACCTGCTGCTGGCTGGAATGAATAAAATATGCCTTATACAATCTTTGACTTCTCAGGCTCTCATCCACCTTCCAAGCCTCGGTGACCCTTCTTGTTTCCTGGTGTGGACCTCACACCACCTCTGCGAGTTTCCTTGTGTGCTTTCCTCTGCCTGAATAGTTGTTCAACCACAAACCTGTTCATTATTAAAGCCAGATGCTGAAAAGCTCTTCTGTGTAGATTTCCCGGTACTCCCCCTGCAAGGCACAGCTCCGTCCTTTATTATTTGCTGAATACATTCTCAGCACAGAGAGACTTCAGTTAGACTCTCATTTTATGCTTGCCATGTACACATGAACACACACATAAAAAAAGAAAATCAAAATTCTAGTACTATTGAAAATTAAGAAGTGTTTCTTAAAGTGGATTAGCTGTTGTATCTTGACTACTTTTAAATAATCACCTGATTCCAGGTTCCAGAACCCATATTGGGCTTGTCACAGTACCTGTGACTTAAGCTCCTAAAGGTCTAGGACTGTCTTCTAATTTATGTGGGCACCCACACTTATGTGCACAACACACACATTCGGTCACTTAAATGCACACACACACACATGTGAACACACAGACACACACACAAATAAATCTTATTTAAAAAACAGAATTGATTCTCTTATTTTATACTACACAATTCTCAGGAGCACGGTCTAACAAAATGTTAATCTGAGAGTCACAGAAAGTTGTTGAGTGAATAAGCAATCCAGTAAATTGCTACAGTGCTAGAAATAGCAATTAACACTGATTAAATATTATGTAACCTTGTTTCTAAATTTCTTATTCTACTTAAGTATGCACAGTGATATTTGTGCTTCAGAGCAAATAGTACATATTTATAAATAATAAATAAAATCATTTCTGTACCTTTCTAATTCTAACATTCTCTCTTTAGAAAGAGTTGTCTATGAAGTAATAAGGAAATCTGTTTTGTTATTTTGTTGTTCCTTTCACTTTCTAGGAAACAGCTACTGAAAAAGATATTCAGAGTAGGTCAGTTACCCATTCACCAAGTGAATAGATTCATACATAAGATAAAACAGAAGCAGAAATGATGCCCTCAGTCTTGCCTTTAAGAACGAAATAAGAGCCAGTCATCGGGGCTTCAGAGAGAGCTAACTTGGTAAAGTACTTGTTTCAAAGAATGTGGATATAAGAGAATGAGTTCTGATCTCCAGAACCTGAGTAAAACTCCAGGCATGCCAGCATGTGCCCAGAACTCTAGAGCTGAGAGACAGGAAGAGAGATGCTTGGAGCTCGCTTACCAAGCTGTCCAGCTGAATCAGAAATTTAAGTTTAATAGAAGGCCTTTGCTCAGAAAGGAAGGTGGATTATGACTGAGGAAGGCACTCAGTGTCTACTGGCACACACACGCACACACACACACATGCACACACACACACCCCCACACCACAAACTCGCATACCAGACACACACAAACAACACACACCCCAGAAATACACATACCGCACACTCACATATACCACACATACACATACAAACAACACACACCACAAACACACAAACCATGCACACATACTGCACACACAAAACACACATACTACACACACACATTCACACACACAAAATATACAGGCACAACCACAACACATACACCACACATGCACTGCACATACATACATAACATAAAATACACACAATATAGTACACCCACAAACAAACATATACACATACACACAAACATGAAAGACAGCTAGAAAAACAGACAGACCAACAAAAAAGAGATGGGAACAAAATGAGGTGAAGAAAGATAAAGACAGAGAGATAGGAGAAAGGCATGTCCAGTGTAATGTGAAAGGAACCTTAAAAACCCAAAGGCATGGAACAAAGCTACCAAAAGTGGAATTTCCTCTTGTGCCCAGAGAATCGGGAACTGTGCCTTGCCACCCTCCATTTAGTAAGAACTGAGATAAACAATAGGTTGGGGATTTGAGAGGAAGCCATTTCTCAACCAAGCAACTTCACATTTTCAAATTCCATCATTTAACAAAGTATTTTAGTTTTTCTATTACTGTGCAGAAAGAAATATCATGATCAAAATTAACTTGGAGATGAAAGGGTTTATTTCCTTTACATCTAAACATCACAGTTCATCATCAAGAAAAGTCAGGAAAAGAACCTAAGGACAGGAGCCTGGAGGCAGGAGATGATGCAGAGGTCATGAAGGAAAGCTTCTTATTGGCTTGATCATCATATCTTGTTCTCATAGTACCCAGAACCATTAAGCCAGAGTGACAATGCCCTCAATGAGTGGGGCCCTCTCACATCTATCATAAATTAAGAAAATATGCCATAGGATTTTCCACAGGCTAATCTGATGGGGGCATTTTCTCAGTGGACGTTTTCTCTTAGACAATGCCTCTGGCTTGTGTCAACTTGACATAAACCTGGGCAGCACAGGGAGCAAGTACATGTCACTGATAAGGTAAAACATGAACCCAGAGAGAAACTGGGGTTCTCAAACTGACCCCAAAGCTAAAGGCTAAAAAGATGATACTATAAACAGTTAGGTATTCCATACTGCCCCCAAACTGACAAAACCTAAAAATTGTGAAAATGCATTCAGTTAAAGATCTCCTGTCTCAACATATAGACATTTAGTACAGAATTACAATTTTCTCAAAACTAAAACTAACAGTAGCAAAATTAGGAGGTATTTCCAGAGACCTCCACTAAGTTTGAAAGAGAACATTTATTTATTTATTATTTATTTTATTTATTTATTTGAGACAGGGTTTCTCTGTAGCTTTGGAGCCTATCCTGGAACTAGATCGTGTAGACCAGGCTGGCCTTGAACTCACAGAGATCCACCTGCCTCTGCCTCCTGAGTGCTGGGATTAAAGTTATGTGCCACCACTGTCAGGCAAGAACTTTTATGTGATATACAACATTGTCAGTTTGACAGGTAGAATCACTTTCTTGACAAATCTCTGGATATATCTATAAGGGGGCAGGGTTAGATTCAATTAAGTGAGATTGAAAAACTCACCTTAAATGCACCTAATTTATTAAATGGACCATGGACCTGGTGTGAATAAAAAGGGGAAAGAAAGATGAACATCAGTTCTCATCTCTGTACTTCTCCATGGATGCAATGCAGCAGGCTACCACCTGCCCCTGATGCCATGACATCACCATTGTTGTAGACAATAAGTTCCAACTGTGAGTACCATAAATTTTCTTTCCTTCAGCCAAGTACTGTTGTATGAGACTGCTTGTTCATTTCATGGATGCTCAACCCTGAAATAATCACACGGAAACCATATTATTTGCAATGTGGTTTGGCCAAGAGCTTAAATATATTCCTCCTAACTCATATCATGAATTAACCCATCTCCATTAATTTGTGTATTGCCATGAGACTGAGGCTTACCTACCCAGTGTCTTTCTCCAGAGGGGCTACATGACTTCTCTTCTGAATCTGCCTTCTTTATCTCAGCATTCAGGTTTTTTTTCCCCACCTAGTTCTACTCTGCCTATTAAGCCAAGACAGTTTCTTTATTCATTAACCAATAAAAGCAACACATTAAACAGAAGAACATCCCACACCATTTTTCCTTTTCTGTCTAAATAAAAAAGGAAGGTTTGAATTTTAACATAGTAAAATTGTATATAACAAAACAGGTGCCAAGTAAAAATTACAGTTATAATACTATTATCTACTTTATCTTTTATCATAACTAAGGAAACTATAACTATAACCATCTATTCTTCAACTCCATTAAAGACTCCAGAAGTATATAATATTAATATTACCTAAGTTAACAGGGAGTGCATTGTAAGCATCTCCCAAAACTCTAGAATTGACAGAGATATCTTGCTGCCTGGACAGTTCACCCAAATTTCTTCTGTACCCTTGAAGCATCCATCTTCATCCTATATACCCATAGTATCCAGTAGACTTTTCCATGAAGCAAGAAATTTCAAAAACAGTTCTGCCTATATTGGTAGTTTGTCAGTCACATTTTTCTGTGTCCTGCCGAATGCCTGCCAGACTCTTTCATGAAGAAGAAACCTTAAAGAATTGTCTCACTTTTCAGCAAGTTCAGCAGTCATTTCTCTGTAGGTCCTACATGTCTAGTTCATGCAGAATAGTGTCACGTAGTCTAGACAAGAGCAGTTTCTTGTCCAAATGTCTAACAAACTGCCTCGTTGATGCCCATATTTCCCTTAAATTAATTGATGCTGACAGGAGCAGATGTGTCTCGTTGTCATGAAAAGTCCTAAGTTCTTAAACATTTTAAATGTCATATTCTGTAGCCTATGAGAGGATTAAAGAATACCTAACCATCTGAAATACATCTCTGTACATCTAGAAAACCTAGCTTACTACATGGCTACTTGTAGCTTAATTACACATTACATTTTTAAATGAGCTGCACAAACACTTAATCAAGAGCAGAATATACATATATAGCAAAATTGACCTTAAATTGATATCAATAAACTAACATTCATACCAATGAAAACCCCTATAGCATATCTCCCTTTAAATGTAAAGAAACATTTAAAAACAATATTTAGGAATATAAGCATAATTCTCTCCAAACTGCTTTCTGCTATTTATTAGAGGAAGTAATTTGGGAGGGGAATATTCATGGTGACCTTTCAGGGTATCTTGGTCCATCAAGCCATATTAGTCTGGAAGGATTCCATAGGTTCTCATCCTCTGAGGAAACAAAAGAACCTCTTTTCAAAAACAACATATCCTTAGACTCAAACTTTGATATCAAGAAACCATTAAAACATATATGTTAATTTATCTTAGAATCCCCTAGAAGCAAATGTTTCTCTGCAGTCAAAAAATTCAAAGAAAACAGAATAATATACATAATCCAGGCTCTCTGTGTATTTTCCATCTTTAAGTGGCTTATTTTCCTTTTCTCCTTTTAATCCATGACTTTCTGTATTCTGTCCCTAATGACTTTGTATTTTTTTGAGCAATACAAGTTTTTATAACTCTCTATACTCTTTTTCTTCTCTTTCCCAAGCCTGCATACATTTATCTAATACTGTGACCTATTTAGAGTTCTTTTTTGTATGAATTTGTCTTTATTGTGTATCTGTAATCCTTTTCTGACCAGGATCGCTTCTTAAAATGCTAAGCACTTTTTAAAAACCTAAGTTTCAGGGAGCCGGACAGGATCGCCATTACAAGATGGCACTGACATCCTGTCTTGTTGGAAATAAACAACTCCATATTTGGCTATGCCTTTGGGAGCTGCGTGTCCCCTGCTTCCCGCATGTGTGGTGGTTTAGAGTCCTTGGGCCTATCCTGATTCAGTCTAGTGTCAGCTGATGGTGGCAGCCAATCACAGGGCAACCCGTGTGCCTACTCCCTATATAAGCAGCTGCTTTAGTGCTCTGGGGGCCCCTCACTTCCTGCTCTCCCTCAACCAAGAGGCACTCTATTAAAGCGTGATCTGAGAAGAATCCTCGTGTGGTGGTCGTTCTTCCTCGCTAGTTGAGAAGTTCGCCGCACTAAGTGGTGGCATTACTATGGTAAATATGGCCCTGCCTGCTTGCTCTACCTAGTCCAACATGGAAGAATTCCATTCACTGCCTCTGGGACTGCTGGGTGGGAGCTGTCCTCACCACCTCAACTCTGATAACCAGTTGGCCTATGCTGCCTCCAAGTAACTTGCAGTATGCTGCCCATAAGCCCCATTTAAATGCTTGGCCTCCTGAAAGAGCCAGAGTTTACAATGGCAGTACAGCCCAGAAAAACACTGTTTCTAAACCATATACCTTTTTTTCTGTTAGTGCTGAATCAGGAAGACCTCTCTTAAGGGAGCTGTGGCATGCTGCCAGCCAAAAAAAAAAAAAAAAAAAAAATGCATCTAAACTTTGTTTTTTAGTGTCTAGAATTCCTTTTAAAACTTTCTCGGGTTTTATGTGGATTTAGTAGGCCACAAATTTGGCATCAATTTGTTGTATGAGACCACTTGTTTGTTTCCTGTCTGCTCAGCCCCGAAATATTCACAAAGAAACCATATTATTTGCAATATTCTTTGACCAATAGATTAAGCATATTTCTGGATGACTCTTATCATAAATTGCCCCATCTTCATTAATCTGTGTGTCACCACATGGCTGTGGCTTATTTACCCAGCGTCTGACTCCAGCAAGGCTCAATGGCTTCTCTTATGACTCTGCCCACTTTCTCCCAGCATTCAGCTAAGGCCAAGCCATTTTCTTTATTCATTAACTAATAAAAGCAACATATAGATAGAAGGACCTGCCACACCAGCATATTTTGTCACAGCAATAAGAAGAGTAATGAATACAGACTGCTACCAGTTCTGTGATTAGTACTGAGATGTGGGATGTTGTTATGATTGGTACTAAGAATAGGGGTATAATTGTGATTGGTACTGAAAAGTGGAGTGTCATTGTGATTGGTACTGAGAAGTGGGTATCATTGTGATTGGTATGGTGAAGGGGATGTCACTGTGATTGGTACTGAGAAGGTGGCGTTGTTGATATTGGTACTGAGAATGGGGTGTCATTGTGATTGGTGCTCAGAAAGGGGTGTCATTGTGATTGGTACTGAGAATTTCATACAAGTATGTACATACACACCATACATATTGATCATATTTACCTCTCATTCTTCCCCCTAACTCCTTCCAGGCCCTGCCTCACTTGTCTGTGACTCTTTTCACAATGTTATGTCTTTATTTTTCATCTGTTTATCACCCTCTGGGTCCAGTTTGTGCTGTTTATTTACTCACAGGTGTAGAAACATTCACTGGACCTTGGACAACATACCAGGAAACACAGCCCTAAGGAAAACTGATTCTCCCCTTGCTAGCAGTCATTAACTATCAGTAGCTCCTCAAGGGTGAGTGCACACAAGCTCCTCCCCAGTCCTTGCGAAAGTGTTGACTGGTGCAATCCACACAGGTCTTCACAGGCAACCATAACTGCTGGTTATTTATGGGAGCAACAATCTCATCTTGTACAGATGACACTCTTTCTCTATGTTCTTGCTACTCATTTCTACTCCCCTCTCCCTATGTAACTGTCCCTGAACCTTGGTGGAAGTAAGTGGCTGAGTAGTCAAGACACTTTATTGTCTGAACTTTGAGGAGTTGTGTTTTTCTGTATTAGCTGACTAGACCTATTGAAGTTTTAACATATGTATGGTGGAGGAGACAACTCAACTGGCAAAGGGTTTACCACACAAGCACAGGGACCTGTGTCTGAAGGGCAGAACCAACATAAGCAATCCAAGCATGGCAAAGTGCCCATAATTCAGTGCTGGTGAGATGGAGACCATAGAACACCCTGGGATTACTGCTCACCTAGCCTGTCCAGCCTATGTGGCACTCTCCAGGTCCAGTGAGATACCCTGTCTCAAAAAGCAAGGTGAACAATGCCCAAGGATTGACACCCAAGGTTGTCTTCTGACTTCCACATACATTTAGGTGCATGCTTTCTGCCCACATGTGTACCTGTTCATACATGGACACACACACACACAAAACACACACCCACACCTACACAAAATAATAAAATCAAATCTGTGTCTTTCACCTATTCAGAAGCAGCATTTTTCTTGATGTGATTACCTCGCTGAAACACTTCATTGTGCTCATTAGTTCTTTAGCCACCTGCAAGGCGAGGCTGCCTTTCTGCCCAGTATATGGCAGTGTCAATAATTATGCATTTAACAAAATTCTGTATTAATATTCAGAAAATGTCACATTTTATTCAGAGAATAGCACAAAATTTTTTAAAAAAAGCATTTGTGTTTCAATTATGCTTCCTTTCTGCATTATGATGCATGCTTTTCTTGAGCGAAAATGAAAGCCAGTGTATTTTCCTGTACCTTTACTGTTAATCAGAGTGGAATAATAGTGTTGTGTACTGAACCAGAAAACATGTCTTATATTGTCTGGGTGTTGGTGCGATTTAATTTTCTATTAACTCTCTTTTACCTGGCAAGATGACGGTCACCAGAGAATCTCTTGGGATTTAGCTTTAGCTGTAGCTCCATAGTAACTCTTCAGATGGACAGCTGGAAGGCACTTACAATGGAGGAAATCATCTGATGTTATATTGTGTACTGAGAGCACCTTGCTAAGGGGGAGTACTTTCATGAATGCTAATGAAAAGTGAATTTCTATAATTTCCCTTAGGATGGCATATAGACAATAAACAATGCATTCAGCTCAATTGGTTTCATGCCCTCTGCTCGCTGTATTCCCAGGTTTATCAGAGACAATTTACAAACTCCAGGTTGTATTTGTCTTAGGAATGGTAACTGTAGTTTTGTAACCAAATGCAGAATTAAATGCTTTCTAATCTAGTTGCAAACTAAATTACATTGTTTCTGCACTTGGGAGGCATTTCAAGCACCAGACACTGTTTGTTTATAATACTACAAGATGGTTTAAAAGAGAGGACTGGAGAGATGACACAGTGCTTAAGAGGTTGTATTATACTTTCAGAGGAGTCGAGTTCTATTCGCAGCACTCTCTGAGGCATCTCACACAAGCCTGTAACTTAAGCTCCAAGAGATCTGACCATAGGGCCTTGGTGAGCATACAGCCACATCTGGCCAATAGTCACACAGACATACATATATACACATTATTAAAAATAAAATAGATTTCTGTTTAAAAAATTTAGGATGATTTTCTTCCTGGCCTTTAAGTAAGGCCTTTGGTCTTAGGGTTATGTGTATGTGTGATGTGTGTGTGTGTGTGTGTGTGTGTATACAGATGCATGTGAGGGTTTTGCATGTGTGTGTGCACAGATGCATGTGAGAGGTTTGTGTGTGTATGTGTGTGTGTGTGTGTGTGTCGATGCATGTGAAGAGTTTACATATGTATGTAGCTGTTTGTCATGCCAGATGACAATTTTGAATATCATTCTCCAGGTACTATCTCCCTGATGTTTCTGAGACATGGTCTGTCATTGGCCTGAAAAACTGGTAAAGTAGCATAGGCATGTTAGGTATTCTGGATAACAAGCCCCAAATTTCACTTGACTCTGTCTTGACAGCACTGGGATTATGCATGAATTTCACATGCTTTTTGGGAACTGAACTCAGGCCCTCATGCTTTGAAATCAAGCTTCACTGGTAGCCATCTTTAAGTACCCTCTACAATCTATTGATTTTATTACTTATCACCAACCTTTCGATGAAACTGAAGGTACTAGTCGAAGATGTAGGTTTCAGAATTTGAACCCACATCATTTTAATGAAAGTCAGACTCTACCCTATCTGCTCATCCAAAACTCAGAAATTACAGCTGAACATTGTGTTATTTACTTTTATATTATATGGAAACACCATGATCACAGTAACTGATGGCAGCAGGAACGTATCTGTGCTCACTGTTCCAGAGGGACAGAATGTATGATGATAAATTAGAGGCATGGCAACAAGCTGCAGCAGCAGGAGAAATTGGAAGATGCACATCTTGAATTAAAAACAGGGACCAGGGTGACCAAATATAAAAGAAAGAAAAAATTGTGTTGAATGAGGCAGATTTGATTTTTTTTATAAATTCAACTACTTAGTAATTATGTGTGTAGCTTTGAGAAAAATTTTAAAATAAAGCTTCCTTTTTAATCCTCACTTCTCTAACTTCTACCAGCACAAAACAAGTAAAATGCTGGACTTAGAGGACTGAGAGTGCACGTACACCTTTTTCTGATAGTCCTCTGTACTTCCCCAGTGTGTATACTGCATGAATACACACACATATTACAAAGCTATATGCTGTGTGGGTACATTTGCAATGCACTTCATTTCATGGTAGGTAATTTTTATTTCTCAGATGCATATAAAATTTTATTAAAAGAACAATTGGAGGCTAGGAGATAATTCATTCTTTAATGTGGCTGTTACACAAGCAAGAGCACCTACCATTAGAACCCCATTGGACCTGGAAGCACAAATTTGTAATCTTGAAATAGTAGACAAATATAAGAGGATTTTGGGGTGTACTGGCCAGCCAGTCTATGTAAAATAATGAGCTCCATGTCCAGTGAGAGGTGATGTGGGAGTGTCATATATCAATCTGTTGATTTCATTGGTTGAGTAATAAACAAACTGCTTGGGCTCATAGCTTAGAACATAGGTGGGTGGAGTAAACAGAGCAGAATGCTGGGAGGAAGAGGATGTGAGTTCAGACTCGACAGCTCTCCTCTCGGGGGCAGATGCCTCAGAGAGACACGATGCTCTACTCTTGCGGGCAGAGGCAAGAGCTCTGCTCTCTGGGGCACATGCGATGAAGCTCCGACCCAGGATGGACATAGGCTAGAATCTCCCTGGTAAGCCACCTTGTGGGCTACAGCAGATTATTAGAGATGGGCTAGTCCAGGTGCGAGAGTTAGCCTAGAAGAGGCTAGATAGAAATGGGCCAAGCAGTGCTTAAAAGAATACAGTGTCTGTGTAATTATTTTGGGTAAAGCTAGCCTTGCGGGCAGCGGGGTGCTGGGGACGCAGCCCTGCTGCCCTTATATTACTACAGAGAGGTCCTGCCTCAAAAATCAAGGTAAAGGCAATAGAGGAAGACATGTAACATTGTCAATGTTTGATCTCCAAGTATGTCTGCATATACATGAACATACACACATACATACAACTTACAAACAAGAACCATTAAAATAATGAAATGTAAGGGATATTGTGTTAACTATGATACCAAATTGTTTCTGATATGCTGTCACCAAGTTAAGTAGCAGTCTTCTGGAAGAACAGCCTGTGTCTAGCATGGATCTGAGGCCAATTCTATGGATTTATGTACCATTTTGACTTCTAAAACCTGCCCACGCTGTTCATACTAAATTTTGCTTGTTTATTTTGATTTTTAAAGCAAGGTCTCATGCAGCCAACAATGGCCTTGAATTTGATATATAGCTAATGATGACCTTGAACTTTTCTGTTGCTGTGTTTATAGAAGACACACACACACACACATGTAATGTGTGCGTGTGTGAGTAATATATAAATATTGATTCATGTGTATGTGTGTGGGTGTGTGGAGGCTACCATGTTTTATGAAGATGGAACCAAGAGCTCACTGATTTAGTAAAGCCAGAAAGCCAGCATGGACAGGTATCCTCATATCCTTACCTTTACAGTTTTTAGATTATAGGTAAGTATCAATATTACTGGCTTTTCGTGGGGGGCTTGGGATCTTAACTGAGAACCTCATGCTTGTGTGCTGAGTACTTTACTGACTAAGACATCTTCCCTACCCACAACCTTGAAGTTTTGATATTCTTGCCCCCAAGTCCTAAGTGGTAGGATCACAAGCTTGTATTACCATACATAGTTTCTGTGATGCTCAAAATTGAGCCCATAACTTTGTACATGAATCAGTCTCAGCCCTAAGCAAACTATAATCTAGGATCTGTGCATCTGTGGAAGTTAGTCCATACTTCACTTCCCTGATGTGTCTGAAGACAAAATGGAGATCTTCTATGATGTGTATTAGAACTTCTATTTGTTTAAGTTCAGGACTAGAATTTCCTGTCCTCAAAACATTATTCTGAGTCCTCACTTCCATCTTCTATTTTTATCATAGATCATTACCTCTTCCTATCACTATTATTTTATTAGATGAGTGATGAAGACAATGACATTATAAGTAAGATCTTTAATAGCTTTTGGGGTTCCTATTTATAGCCATTACATCTGTGATTCATCAAACCTCTATTGCTCTTTCTAAAATTGAATTAATTTAGCATGTATTTTGTAGCCAATTCAATTATCCAAATGGCCAATATTCATTAGAAATTAATCATTGAGGTAAAATAGTTTGCTTTGCATATTTAATTTTCACACACTACCTATTATCCTGTTTGGCAATGACAATGTAAATGAACTGAAAAGGCATGTACCATCCCCTTCTAATACATTCTTTAGGATAGTAACCAAAGACTCCTGATCCAGAAGATGATAAAGTTGGCATTTAAATATTTGTCTGCCATGGTTTAATTCTTCTTACATCCACTATGATACAAATACCCGTCAACACTGTTTTTCTTTTTAGATAATCTCATCTAACCCAGGCTTGTTCCAGCTCTCTATGCAGTTAAGTATGGTTTTAAATTTCTGATCATTCTTTCTTTACCTCTCACATGCTAGAATTACAGGCATGCACCATCACATGCACATGTACATTATATAATGCCCAGGGCTTTGCATAGGAAACAGTCTACCAACTGAGCCACATCACAGTTGCTCTCCATATTCTGTGCTTCTCTCTGCACTTGCCTTTCATGCACTGGCCATACCCCAAACATGAAATCAATCAAAATCATTCACTATTCTAGAATCATCTTTCCCTAATTCTTGAGTATCCATTATATGCCTAGTAATATTAGACATCATGAAAGACAGAAAGGAACTCTGTTCATAAGGGCATCATGGTTGAGAAAGGTATAGAAAACTGGGTCAGCTGCAATCATTGTGAGAGAAGTAAACGTGGATGATTGTGAGAAGACATGAGAAAAATGAAGAGGAAATCCTACATATCAATGTAACTATTTCCTTGGTTTAGTCACCTTACAAAGGAAATAAAGAAAATATCACCAGGCTGTTAAGAGAAATCCATGTATGACTGTTTATGAGGTATCAAGAATTTATTAAGATATAAAAGGGGTAAATATCCTCACAATATAGGATATGGTAAATCCACTTGCACAGTCATTGAAAACCTGGCAACGAATCACGCACTGCTTCATATTCCCTGACTCACTCTTCACCACTCAAGAGAGCATAACCACACTCCCTCATTCCTTATATAAGAGGTCAAGGAAGCAGCCAAGATGCACCACCTTTATCTACCAAATAGTTCAACATCACGGACAGAGAGATCAGTCACTACACTTCCCCTTTTGCACTTTGCCAAGAAACATAACAAGAAAGGCCTGAAGAAGATGCAGACAAATAATGTAAAGGCAATGAGTGCATGAGCAGAGGCCCTCAGGGTCCTTGTGAAGCCCAAGGTGATTAAGCCAAGATGTCAAAGGGCCCCAGCTGCAAACTCAACCATCTTGTCTTCATTTCTCCCCCCAAGATTGGGAAGGAAATTAGAAGCTACATGGCCAAGGGTCAACATCTCTGCCAACCAAAGCTCGAGGTTTAAACCACAGAAAACACCTCAGTTCCAGGTCATACCTAGGCTTCAGCTCAAGCTCATGCTCCCCAAGGTGTCCATATCACTGTGAAGGCCCCATAGACAAGGTTTCTGCCTGCCAATGTGAAGACAGATAAATTGGTGTGATACACCTACACACTATTTACAGATGGTCAGGGACCATAGGAAAATGACTGTTGTACTTGCCAAAACAAGATAGGACAGTCCTTCAGTTCCTCCTTTACGAAAAAGTCTGTCAGATATTATGTTGGACACAGAGGAAAATGACTGACAAACTGCCAATATAAGTGGTGTAGTAAAAAGAGCGGCAGGGTTGCGTCCCCAGCACCCCAGCCACCTGCTCGCTTATGCCCAAAATAACAACACACAAACTGTATTCATTTAAACACTGCTTTGCCCATTTCTATCTAGCCTCTTCTAGGCTAATTCTCGCACCTAGACTAGCCCATTTCTAATCATCTGTGTGGCCTCTTAGGTGGCTTACCAGGGAGATTCTAGCCTATGTCCATCCTGGGTCGGAGCTTCATCGTGTGTGCCTCCGAGAGCAGAGCTATCCCTGCGTCTGCCCAGGAGAGGAGAGCATGGTGTCTCTGCGAGGCATCTGCCCCCGAGAGGAGAGCTGTCAAGTATGAGCTCACTTTTTCTTCCTCCCAGCATTCTGTTCTGTTTACTCCTCCCACCTATGTTTTAACCTATGAGGCCAAGCAGTTACTTTATTAATGACCTTCCTCCATCATTTCCCCTTTTTCTGTTTAAACAAAAAGGAAAGGCTTTAACTTTAACATAGCAAAATTACATATAACAAAACAGTTATCAAGTAAAAATTACAATATTTACTTCTATTTTATCTTTATCATAACTAAGGAAAACAACTATAACTATCTATCTATTCTTCAGCACCATCAGAGACTCCAGAAGAATATAATATTACCTAAGCAAACAAAAAGTAAGCCACTTGGAAAAGATAAATAACAATTCTTTCATAAGAATGGTGAGCATACTGATGGTAACAAATACAGATAGGTTGGAGGCAGGGTTCTTTTCTTATCTCCACAGGAAAATACTCATCTTCAAAAAAATTAAGGGACCTTGAATATTTAATTACTGATGGATGGACACATTTTGAAGAAGATGGGGCCCCACAACAACAACTCTACCTGGTTGATATGATGTCATGATACTGATAGCGCTACTACAAGACCTGTTTGGGGTAACAGCTGCACAAGACGATCCCAACTTGGTTAGCTGAAATGGTGCACATCTTGTACAACATTCTGGCCAGACCTACACAAAATATTCAGAGACAATTTGAAATTTTAAAAGACATTGATCTTGAAATTTAACCATCATTTTACTTTCACAGAATCCCCCTGAAAGAACATCATCCCCATGACAGCTGGAAGTAATTCTAGAGGACAACATCCCCTCTCCCAGTAAAGTTTGCCCGTGGGTTTAGTGACATCATTTAGGGGTTGGGAGGTTGGGGGAGGAATTTTATAAGCTCAGATATCATTTTGAAAATAAAGGGGGGGGGGAAGATGGGATAATAGATTTATAATTGTGAGTTACTGCTTTTAGACAAATATATTGGTATCAATTCTTATATATTGATACAAAGTTAAATTATATTGACTATTGTATGCATGCATGTTTCTA
>NC_022013.1:17488396-17491515 GCF_000317375.1 Microtus ochrogaster | reverse complement strand
GGTCATTATCCTCATTTGTTACACAGTTGTTTATTGTCTTAGTTTTTAAGTTAGATAGATATTGAGAATTATATAGATAAATAGTCATCTAAGTTTGTCTGTTGTGGGAGTGTCATATATCAATCTGTTTATTTCATTCGTTAAGTAATAAAGAAACTGCTTGGCTGGTCCTCATAGGTTAAACATAGGTGGGAGGAGTAAACAGAACAGAATGCTGGGAGGAAGAGGAAGTGAGCTCAGACTGACAGCTCTGCTCTCTGGAGCAGAGACGCTATGCTGCCCGCTCCCGGGCAGACACAAGCGATGAAGCTCTGACCCAGGATGGACATAGGCTAGAATCTCCTTGGTAAGCCACTTCGTGGGCTACACAGATTATAAGAAATGGGCTAGAACAGGTGCGAGAGTTAGCTGAGAAGAGGCTAGATAGAAATGGGCCAACAGTGTTTAAATGAGTATAGTTTGTGTGTTGTTATTTCGGGCATAAGCTAGCAGGAGGCTGGGGTGCTGAGGATGCAGCCCTGCTGCTCTTATTACTACAAATGGTGCCCAGACGTGTGGAAAACTGTATCCACTGAAAGCCTGAGAAAGCTTGGGAAAGAGTAAAACATGTTTTTTTGATAGCAGCTATTTCTTGGGTCTGCTCTGCTTGCTAGAGGCAAGCAAGTGCTCTCATCTGGGAGAGGCTTCCTGACTCAGCTTTAGCTGCAAAACCCTGCAGCTCATTAAGAGATCCTGCCAGGAAACACTTAAACGGTGTTGTCGAAAAGCTGAACACATGCTTTTCAGTTTTCAGCCATAGCAGGAAAAAAGCTGCGCCGTTTAAAAATGCAGGCTTTCTGGGCCGTCCTGCCAGGGCAAACTCTGACTGTTTGAGGCAGGAGGGCCAACTACAGAGAGAGGACTTGTGTGTTGTCTGTGGACATAATGCTGCAACTTACTTGCTGGCAGGAACGTTGAAATGCCATAGAGTTGTGGCAGTAAACATGGCTATAGCCAGTACCTCAGCCATGAGGCTGGAAAGCTAAGAAATGGACTGGATCTAGCTGGCAAAGCCACTCCTTTAGTCCTACTGAGATTGCTTGGTAAATTAAAGACTCATGTGGTCAGAAAAAAGAGAGATATACAGTAAAAAGAGATTCAAAAACAAAGAAAATTTCTTAAAGGTTTACAGTGTGTTAAAAATATATGCAAGCTAAAAGTTGAAGTTCTTAAAGTAAAAAAAAAGAAAGAGAGTTGTTGTGTGTGATAGTACACACCTTTAATCCCAACACTTGGAAGGCAGAGGGAGATTGACCTCTGTGACTTCAAGGTGTGGTGGCACACGCCTTTAATCCCAGTGCCTAGAAGGTAGGGACAAAGGGATCTCTGTGAGTTCAAGGTGTAGTAGCATACACCTTTAATCCCAATGCCTGGGAGGCAGAGACAGGCAGATCTCTGAGAGTTCAAGGACAGCCTGGTATACAGAGTTGTTCAGGTCAAAGATACAGAGAACCTGTCTCAAAAAGCAAAAAGTTAAAAGTAAAAATAAACAAAATAGAGGTTAAAACAAAGCTGTACAAAGATGGAAAATAAACAGAGAATTTTGATACTGTATGCTATTATGCTCTCTTTGAATTGTTTGAATGCAGAGGAAGGAGCAACAGATACCAAAACATATTTGTTTATAAATGCTACTGAACTAATCCAACATAGATATTTTGAAAATGCCTTGACTTTGAAATTTGGACCTAAGGACAAATTTTTGCTTTTTACTCATAAGCTATTTGGTGAAGATATTTATCATCTGCAATGATTGAGAAAAATGAATGTGTTTTCAAATGATTTTTCAACAGATATCAAGGCATAAGAAGAAATTGTCTTAGTATTTCTATTGCTGTGAAGAGACATCGTGACCCATAATGGAAGACCTTTAGTTAAGGTGGAGGCTTACAGTTTAGAGATTCAATTCATTATCAGCATGACATGGAACTGAAAGCAAAACCTAGAATTGTAAGGTAGGAAATCACACCTTACTTAGAGGACCTAGCACTTACAAGTGAGATCTATGACATGGAGTGGAACCCAAACTTACAGGCTAGACCTTTGACCCCGGGCCTATTAGGAAACCTTGTTGTTACAGGTCACTGTGCTTGGAAAGGATTGTGAAAGGATTGTGGGATACCAGGTTTTTGCTCCTGTTTTCTTTCAATTCCTAGCTACATGGTATATGGATTTGTTCAGTCACAAACTTCCTGTCATGGAGGGTATCCTGTTGAAAAGACCATAAACAGCAGGGCAGCTAACTACTTGGTGAACCTACAAACATGAGGCAAAACAGAGGTATTTTCTTTTATTGTCTCTTGTGTATGTGATGTGAGTCTGTGTGCATGTGATGTATGTGTATATGTGTGAGTGTGGTAGAAGTGTATTGTGTAATAAGTGTGTGAATGGTGTGAGTACATGTGTGTTTGATTTGTGGTATATGAATCTAACTCTGTGTCTGTATGGTATGTGTGTGACTGAAGGGTGAGTATGTGTTTGTGTGGTGTGTGTTCTCATGTGTGTAAGTGTCCATGTGAGCTGATGTGTATATCCACATATCTGTAAAGACATCCTAAGTTTCTATCAGGTGTGTTCTTTGATGACTCTCCACTTGACTAAGACTAAGCCAATCCCCAAACAGAAGCTTGGAGATTCTACTAATCTACTAATGTGTTGCCATCTTGCCTAAAGGTTCTTCTCCTTCTATAGGTTGAATTACACTGCTGTGGTTAGAGGTGTGCCATCATACCCATCTAGAGCTTACAATAATGTTAAAGATCTAAGGTCCAGTCTTCATGTTTTCATAGAACGGGCTTTATCCATGAAGCCACCTCCCCAGTCCATACTCTTCCTTTTGTAAGTAGAGTTCCCCAAGGTTTGTCATAGTGGTAGGAAGCTGACTAACACACATCTGTTTACTCTGCTCATTATCACCAATCCAAAAATAATGGAGTAGAAAGAAAGGCAGTAGCTTGATAGGGACAAGGAAGGTTTTTGCCAAAAAAAAAAAAAAAAAAAAAAAAAGAAAGCCTGAGACCCCAACCAGTCCGTGACGGGGCAGGTAAATTAATCATTTTCAAATTGTACTTCCATTTTGG
>NC_022013.1:17475644-17488296 GCF_000317375.1 Microtus ochrogaster | reverse complement strand
AGGCAGTAGCTTGATAGGGACAAGGAAGGTTTTTGCAAAAAAAAAAAAAAAAAAAGAAAGAAAGAAAGCCTGCTAGCCATACTCTTTTCTGACAGTCAAAATAAATTAATCATTTTCAAATTGTACTTCCATTTTGGAGAAATTATGCAAATGTGAAAACAACAGAAAGAGAGAAAACATTTACTCGGGTACAGAGTTGAGAGCCTTTTGCATGCTAGGCACGTGCTCAACCACAGAGCTAACCCTCAGCGTAGAAGGCAAACATATTTTTTTCAGGGGGTACTCACACAGAAATAAGAAGATGTGATGTTCCAATCCACCATAGGGGCCGGTGAGCTGTGGGAAGTGAGAGGCAGAGCGCTTTGTGAGAGCAGAAGAGACTCCTGCTATCCTTTCAGTCCTCCAGGACAAAGACTGCTCCACAGAAGTCTGGCCTCATCTGACAGCCAGATAGAAGCCAGCACAAAGCATGCATAATCACTCGTTTGAAAGAAGTGGAATATGCGCTTTCAATCAGCACTCAGTGAACACCACTTAAACAAATACAAATACTTGTGGGGGAAGCAGAAACAAAATATTTGGAAATGACAGAGAGCCCTAAACAGCTGGAGCATTTCAGCATGACTGGTCCTATTTTCTTGCTACATCTATATAATTTATAGTTTTGTTAAATACTTTTTGTTCATTAGAAGAATACAGGCAGATGGTGATTCTGGTTTCAAGTGTAATAAAATTTCAACAACAAATGACCACTTTATACTCCCTTTTCACAGGAAGAAATTTATTTCTCCCCTTTACAAAGTTAAATATTTAAATATAAATGTGTTCACATTTTCTCCCCACGTGTTTCTTCAACGATGTTTGAAAAGCACCAATTCTGAGATTGTCAAAATGGCTGAGTAGGCATGGCCTTTGAAAAGATCCCAAGATCAGATCCTGGAACCATTCACAAGCAATTCACAACTGCCTGTGACTGCAGATCCAGGAAATCAGAAGCTCTCTTCTTGCTTTCATGAATTTGTACCCCCCGCCCCGCACACAAAATTAAGTATAAAATGTAGAAAGAATAAAAAGGATTTGTGTGTATATGTTGCACATGTGTATATGTGTGCTCAGGTATGAATAAAAGAATGTGTTCAGGTATAAATAGACAAATCTGAATGTAAATGTAGAGGCCAATTATTGACCTTAGGTATCACTGTCCATCTCCTTCCAGTATATATAAGGTAAGACACACTTTACTTAGAGTCCACTGATTTGCCTAGTCTTTCTAGCCAGCTTCCTCCAAGGATCTGCTCTTTCTCGTCCTGGGATCTAGGAGAAGGTCATAACTCCTGGCATTTATGTGGGTGCTGAACTCTAAACTCCGGTAATCAAGCTTGCACAAGAAAAATTTCCTGATGAGTATCACCCTACCGTGTGCACAGTTATACCACTTATGATGACCATTCTCAAATCACTAAAATAAAACAAATGAATGGTTTGCTGTTGCTTTGCTGCTCATTTTTAGTGATGATGTATTCAAGTCTGTATATGAAATGATCCACAGAGCATCAGAGGTGATCTGGGTACCAATTCCTTCCTCGGTGCTTGTTCGCTTGCGGCAGAGAGGTCTAGGAACAGCATCAGTAGGACAAACGTACATTAACTCACGCACCACAGCCACTCAGCTTGCCAAAGTAGCTATGAATATTGAGGCATCTTTACAATTGAGCTGTTGCATTAATTGTGGTGTGTGTTTGTGTTTTCATCTGTTTATTCCACAGCCCATCAATGGAGCTCAGAGAGGACAACTTTCAGGAGTTTGTTCTCTTCCACTTTGTCAAAGATCCAATTTAGCTCCTCAGGCATGGTGACTTTTCAGGTCCTTGACAAAGATATACATAAGAATAACATAAATAAAATAACAAAGGTCATCTATAATAGCTATTCAAACCATACTTCATTTAGTTTATTACATGTGGAAATTAGAGGCACATCAAATGAAACAGTATTTTGATTCCTATATCAAGGGTTATAATCTACCATAGTCAGAACAAATGCTTATATTTATGAACATCTATGAGGATTAGTTTGGGAGTTAATGTGTGTGCCCAGGTATATTAAAGTTGAGAATCTACTGAGATCTTCTGGTGTCAAAAAGAGAGAACATTTCAAAGTGTGATTAGACTACGATAACCAAATATTGGACCTAACATCTGCAAGACAGTCTATTTAGAAATACTTGTACCATATCTGTGTGTCCATTTGTGTTCTAAGGTGTGTATATGAGTGTATGATAGGGGTGCAATTACAGGTTTGTGTGGATGTAAAAGGTAAAGGAAAACTTTACCTATTTTCTTCTTATTCCTTCAACACTGTCCACCATGTTAAAATGTCACAGTGTCTCTCACCATCCTGTATCTCACTAAGTGACATGGCTGCTTGGTCAGAATATTAGTTATATTTCTGTTGCCATGACAAAATGCCATGACCAAAAGAAGCTTAAGAAAGAAAGGTTTTGTTTTAGTTTCCGAGACAGAGAGACCACTAGGGAAAAAGTGGAATACTGGCAGGAGCAAAAAGCTGCCTTCCAACCTTGTTATCTACCCGCAGGAAGACAACAGAGATCAGTGGTGGGCCATGGCTATAACGGCTCATTTGTCAAAGACAGTCACATAATTTGGGCATGTGTCACTCATCAACTTTCTTTCTCAGCTTTATTTGTAAAAACATTGAACTGTAATTTTGACAAAATATTCATGATGTGAGAGATTTGCTTTTTAAATTAAACCTTACAAATATAAGACAAATCAAGAACATTTTAGACCTAATAGTTCCTTTGTCTACCTGGTGATATCCATATGATATACATACATTTGTATATATACATATGTATATATATAATGAATACATACATAAATATGTATAAAAGAAATATATAGAGCATGTGTGTGTGAGAGAGAGGGAGAGGGAGAGAGAGAGAGAGAGAGAGAGAGAGAGAGAGAGAGAGAGAGAGAACAGAATAAGGGTTGTGCTATACTTCAAACAGAGTTGTCAATGACCCTGACTGTGGAGATCAGAGTTTTGCTTACAGAAGTTACTGATTGATTGCCAATGAAGTCACACATACCATCCAAGATTCTACTACCCTATATTGTATGTCCTATTTTTTATTTATAAATTCAATTACAAAATTGCAGTAAAACCTAACAGGAAAGAAAGACATTTTGTAAAAATGATAATTCTTTCGAGCAGTATAAATTCCCATGTCTACAGGTCCTGTGGCTTGCCACAACACTGAGGCTGGTAATTCTCACCACATAATGCTTATCGTTTGTAGTGTTTACTACAAAATGCTGTGTTGTCTGTGGTTCAGTTTTCCAGTAAAGTGTTTTCTCTTTCTTTCTCTCTATCTGTTCCTGCTTTCTCTCTCTCTCTCTCTCTCTCTCTCTCTCTCTCTCTCTCTCTGTGTGTGTGTGTGTGTGTGTGTGTGTGTGTGTGTGTGTGTGTGTGTGTATGTTTGGAAGATTATCTGGGATCTCCAGTTGAGTAATGAATAGTATTCTGTAATTCTCTGTTAGGATGCACGCAATCCTTAGACTGATAGTAAAGACAAGTGTAGACAGCTTATGTAGTTGAGATGTCTATATCTGTGTTGCTGAGCAGAGCTCCTGAGTGGTTTGGAAGGTTCTGTAGGGAGAAATGTAAAAACTAGGGTGAGATGATCACTGGATGGTTCAGTCAGTAACACACTTGCCCCCATCAGTAAAGCATGTAAGTTTGATCTGCAGAACTCTCATAAAAAGCTATGTATGGCCAGGCAGTGGTGGCATATGTCTTTAATCCCAGCACTCAGAGGGCAGAGGCAGGCAGATCTCTGTGAATTTGAGGCCAGCCTGGTCTACAAGAGCTAGTTCCAGGATAGGCACCAAAGCTACAGAGAGACCTTGTCTCAAAAAAAAAAAAAAAAGAAAAGAAAAGAAAAGAAAAGAAAAGAAAAAAAGAAAGGCTGTGTATGGAGACACATCCTTGAAACACATGTGATAGAGATATGGAAGAGTGGATAGATAGATTGTAGGAAATTTACACTTCTGCTATACTTGAATGCTCGGCCAATTTCACAGTGATATATACTGTGTTAAGCAAAATGTGGAAGACAACTGAGAAGCAACATCCAGTGCATCCAAGTTTATCCTCTGACCTCAAAAAGCACACCAGTCCACCCACAAAGATAAATGCATTAACACAAATGAATATACATGTACAAGCATAACTGAATAATCTTCCATTTAATAGCAGAGCAAGTCCTTGCCCGTGTTCTTGCCCTTGCTCAATGCAGTGCTCCTCAACTGATAAGTGAGTTTACAGTATTTTTTATGTATCCTTTTCTCTTGGTGATAAGCAAGCAGAACCATGGTGAGACCTTCAGTAAATAGTAACTTCCAGTCAGACTTTTTCATTGGACTGCAGGCTCCCCAATAATGCCACAGAGACTTATGGTTAATTATAAAAGCTCTGCCAATACTTTAGGCTTGTTTCTCACTAGCTCTTATAACTTCAATTAATTCATACCTTTTAATCTAAATTCTTTTACATAATTCATTTACCTTTACTTTGTAATATCCATGCTGTTTCTCTGCCACCCTGGTGTCTTCTCCCTTCTCCTGCCAGCATCCTCTGTGCCTGGAAATCCTGCCAAGCTATTGGCCATTCAGTTTTTTACCAAACCAATCACAGTGATATACCTTACAGTGTAGAGGAATATTCTACAACAGTAACCATTTTTAGATATTTGGGGACATTAATTATGTAGTCTCTTCTTAGAAGCATCATGAAACATGAGTGCATATTTGTTACTTTCAGAAGTCAGCTAACAATATTGATGTAAAAGACAATAACTGGGCATAAAAAGGTGATGAGAAAATGGATGATATCTTGCAACACTCCTTGAAAAAGTAATCTTAACTTGTCTGCTAAATGGATTACTAAGACGGAAAGAGTGGGGAGAAAGGGAGGAAAGAAGAAATACTGAGGGAAATTAGGAAAGTAAATCAAAGAATGAAAGAAATGAGGACAGGGCTGAGGATGAAGCTCAAGTGGTGAAATGCTTCTTCAGCATTCCGATAACTTTGGACTCCAAACACAGTATCACATATGCTGGATAATCTCAGTACTTAGGTTGAGAGTTATGGCAGGAGAATCAAAATTTAATGGTATACTTGGCAAAATAATGAGTTCAAGGGTAGCCTAGAATACATGAGACACTGTAACAACAACATAAAAGCTAAGAATGACAAAGAACAAAAGAAAACGATACACTAGTAAGTACCTTGATTTAGCCATAAGCCATCATTCATGAACATACATACATATTTGGTTATGCTTATACTTGATTTCATGGCTTCTGAAGTTACATTGTTCAAATGGTGCAATTTATTATCAGGTTAAAAGATAAGGCAGAATTTTTAAATTAAGTTGAACATAATGGGATGTTTTACTTATTTTGTTCATCTCAAAGATTTCCTCAAATTATAAGGACTCATGTGAAGTATGTGGTTTGAGAATGAGAGAATCCAAATTTGCATTTGCCTACTCCACACAACATTGTAAGTAGAGATTGTCTTTAATTTTAAATATCTTTAGAAGAGGAAATATGGTTATAGGATCAAACAAAATCATCCCATTAAGATGAGCTTGCATCATAGTATCTACTAATCAAAGTTCATATCTTCCCAGTGAATGTTAATACTTAACTTGGGCATCAGTGTGAAATGACTCTCTTTTGTAGTTTTCCCAATAACAGTAATAATAATGATGCATGTGTTCATAAGAAATACACATGAGTAGGACATTTATTATAAAGTCACAAACTGAACAAAAATGGAGCATTTAAAAACTTTAATAAATCTTAAATAGTAAATCGTCCATAAGAATCTTTATCTCTCACTATTATTTGGATGTACAGCAATGGAATAATGCTTAAAAATATACTTTGTGAGTTTAATAAAAAAATTTAAAAATAAAAAATTGATCTAATTTGAAATGTTTTGCCAAAATTGATGTTATAAATACATTGATTATAGTAAGTATATCTTGCAATAGATTAACATAACCAGAAAATATAATGAAAAATCTTGCAATAAGTCCTCAGAGCCTAGAAAGTCAGTTCTAGCATACACTGAGTACTCACACATTGGAAAACAGTATCAAATTTATCAATACATTTTCAATAGGCAGTGATAAACTGTAAGTTCAGATACAATACAGTTATAGGGATGGAGAAATGGCTCTTGTGGAGAACCCAAGATCCCAACATCCACATTCAGGTTCATGACATCCTCCTCTGTTATAGGGGATCACTTGTTTATTTTCTGGTTGCCTAGCAGCTCAGACCCAAAATAACCACATAGAAACTATATTATTTAAATCACTGCTTGGCCCATTAGCTCTAGTTTCTTTTTGGCTAACTCTTACATCTTAATTTAACCCATTTCCATTAATCTGTGCATCACCATAATGTTGTGGCCTACCAGCAATATAATGGAGTGTCTGTCTCCTGCAGCAGCTTTTTGGCTTCTCTCTGACTCTGTCTTCTTACTCCCAGCATTCAGTTTAGTTTTTCCTGCCTAGCTAAGTTCTGCCCTACTATAGGTCCAAATCAGTTTCTTTACTCATCAATGGTATTCACAGCATCCAAATGGGAATCCCACATCAGCCCTCTAACTCCAGCTACAGGGAGAATTCTGCCCTCTTCTGGCGTCTGCAGGTACTGCACTCATGTGCACATATCTCCACACCAATCATATACATATGTTTAGTAGACAAAGAAGTTTGGCAAGGAGTTTGAGCAAATAAGGAACATAACTCAGATATTCTACTTGAAGACCATCTGCCACCAGGAGCACGATCTTTCTGAAGTGGATACTTAGAAGCTGTTTGTACAACAAAGCATTGACTCCTCATTTGGGCCCACAATATAACTAAAAACATGTAGTGGCATTTCATTTTAATAAATAAAGCTTTCCTGAAGATCAGAAAAGTAAAACATCCACCCTAGCCAGTCTTACAGACCAGGCAGAAATGACCCATACCTTAATCCCTGTAGCCATAATGATACAGACGTTTAATCCCAGTAACCACACTAGCTTGCCATAGAAACTAGGTGGTAGTGGTTTGTCGCGTTCAGCCCTCGGCCCGCAAGGATAACGCGACCACCGGAGCTCTTCTTGCTAGCAGTTTATTCAGGACCTTTTTAAACAATTGTATCTCTCTCTCTCTCTCTCCCTCTCTCTCCTTGGGCAAACCTCTCCCAGCCCTTAAGTAGGCATGGGCCGCCAACCCCGGATTGCCAGGTGGGCACTGCCCATAGGTCCACGCATATGCAAGCAGCTGACGATCATTGCGTGATCATAGCATAGGTCAGGCCTTAGCCATAATTAGGAGCTAATTATCAGATGTGGCTTTACGCAGCTCGCTACAGTGGTTCATGCTCTTAATCCCAGAACTAGAGAGGATTATAAAATGGGAGGAGACAGCTCTCAGTCTCAGTCTCATTCTGAGATTCCTGGAGACAGGATCATCATTTTCTAACTGAGGTCAAGGTAAGAGCCAATGGCTGGCTGCTTTGCTTTTCTGGTCTTCAGGTTGAACCCCAATATCTGGTTAACATCTTTTTGCAATCATATTGTATCTGACTACATTAGTTTGGGTCACCAGCTATTCAGTATCTAGTCATCCTAGAAACGTATGTTTAACATAGCTCACCCACAAGAATAAAAACTCTCAGATCACAGACCAGACCCTCTGGCTGTTAGGGTCAGAATATAGTAATCTTCAAGAGGATAAAGCTGTACTCTGGAGCAGAATTAATCATGTCCTGACAATTGTTCTTCTCCCCTCACCAAGAATGTGTTCTTAAGACTACCCTACAGAATCAGAACCCAGGCTGTAATGGATGGAACCACACTCTGATGGAGGAAGGTCATTGGTTAATTAAATAAAGAAGCTGCTTGCCCTGATAGGTTAAAGCATAGGTGGGAGGAATAAACAGAACAGAATGCTGGGAGGATGAGGAAGTGAGGACAGACTCCACAGCTCTCCTCTCGAGGGCAGACGCCTCAGAGAGACACGATGCTCCACTCTTGCGGGCAGAGGTGAGAGCTCTGCTCTCTGAGGCACACGCGATGAAGCTCTGACCCAGGATGGACGTAGGCTAGAATCTTCCTGGTATGCGCACCTTGGGGTGCTACACACAAATGATTAGAAATGGGCTAAATTAATATGTGAGAATTAGCCTAGAAGAGAATGGGCCAAGCAGTATTTAAAAGAATACAGTGTCCATGTAATTATTTCCAGTAAAGCTAGCCTTGAGGGCAATAGGGTGCTGGGGACGCAGCACCGCCGCTCCTATTACAACAACACTCTTACCTGGACTGTTAGATATTGCATACACCTTGCCCCTTTCCCCAGTTCTCTTTCCCCTTACAGGTGATACTCACTTTATTACCCTGTAGATGACTTGTAACAAGGTATCTTTATCTGTGTCTCCTCCTAAGGTAAATGGGGTAAAATAGAATGACAGGAAAAAGTTGGGGGACATGAAAAAGAATAGTGGTCCAGTTGCTTTTCTTGCTTGCTACTGTAGTTGTTAGGACAAAAGCCAGGGTCCAAGCAGTCCTAAGAAACTGTGCTCAACAAGCCATCCACAACAATCTACACAGCTCTCACAACTTATCAGATCACATTTATGGATTGATTGGAGTCAAGACAGTGATTGACCAATGACAAGTAAGACCTGGACAAGGACTGACTAACTATGCATACTTCTTTCCTTCTTTTTAATTCTAAACTTTGTGTCATGAACCCAAAAATGGACATGGGATTGCATGGACTCCTTTCTTCCTTTTCTGGGAATGAACTTCCTCTTTCTACTTTTCATTAGTATTTGTATGTTCAGTTAGGGAGTTGAGGGTGAGCAGCCTTGTCTAGCATGTTAGATCTGCTATGACCCTGACAACTTCAATAACAATAGAAAAAGTAAGAAAAAAAATAAAATATGGCTGCATCATAAAATAATCATGAAAGAAACCACATAGTCAATGTTTTACATCAACTTGATATAAGCTAGAATCATCAGAGAGGATGGGGAGGACATCAAATTGAGAACATCCTTTTATAAGATCAGGCTGCAGGCAAGCCTCAGGGCATTTTCTTAATTGGTGATTGATTAGGGGAGGGCCCAGCCCATTGTGAGTGGTGCCATTTCTAAGTTAGTGATCCTGGGTTCTATAAGAAATCATGTTAAGCAAGCTATGAGGAGCAAAACTGGTATCCTAAGAACAGGTAGAGGTAAGAACTCAGGAGAACCTGAATGAGACTCTATTGCTTATTTACAAAACTTGCTGTAGCTTAACTCTGACTAGGGAGAGAGACCACTCAATTGACTGAATTTCTGGTTAAGTTCAAGGCCACAGATTGATTTGTGAAACACATTTATTTTTCTGTAAAAAAAGTATACGTTTTTTATAAATCTTGTACCCTACAATCAGATACTGTTCCCATTTCATTTATGCCCTTTCTTCTATCCCTGGGAAGCATTAATTTAGTTTCTATCACTGTATTTATAATAGATATTTACTTTGAATGGAAAAAAGTGCATATGCTGAGTGGACTGTAGACAGAAGTTTCTGTTCCAACCAGTCTCACAGTAATTCAGTCTTCAATAAACACACAGAGGCTTATGATAATTATAAACGGTGTGGCCTATTTCTCAGGCTTATTACTAACTAGCACAAGTTAAATTCATCCGTAATTCTTGGCTATGTTTAGCCTCTAGTCTTGGTATCTTTTCTTAGTAAGTCATTCTCATCTTGCTTCCTCTGCATCTGGCTTTTGATTGACTCTCTACCTTTTCTCATTCAAGAATTCTCCTTGTCTGGTTGCCCCACCCATACTTCCTGCCTGGTTACCTGTCAATCAGTCTTTTATTAGACCAATATGAGTGGCAAATTTATAATGTACAAGAGTATTATTTCACTGCATTTTCCCTTTATGTTTTTGAAACGAGAAACTTGATTCTGATTTTCTGTTAATAAGCTTTTTTCCTGGTCATTACCAATAACAACCTGTAACCTATCTCCCTAAACAATGACAAATGGCCTTTGAACCAAAGCCATCCACCTTACCTCTTGGGAATGTGAGTCTAGTAGTCTTAAATTTACATCGTGCTGTCTGGGGGTGACAGCGTCATTGGGGGATTCTGAAAAGAAAAGTCTGGACTAATTGTTAAGTCTTGGCAGAGGTAGATTTATAATTTTTTGTCTAGTGTCTGCATAATGGGAAAGTGCAGGGCTTGTCTCAATTCCTGGCTAGAGAAGTAAGTGAGACTGGATTATCTCAGCTAGCCATCTTTAAGTTTTCTGAGCAGTTTGTAGTCCAAAAGTCAGTATTTAGGTGGTGTTTTTCAGCTTAGTGGTGTTATCATAATCCTGGAGAAATTGTTGTTATGGGGTCTTATCCTTCTTTGAGAGATTTCAAAGGCTGCTTTTAGGCATGCTCATGGTTCACAACAGAAAACTAATAAAGACTCAAACTCAAAATTATGTACAGGAAGATAGATGAAACCTTTTTATAGAATTAGTTAGTATGCTATATGACCATTAAAATCATGAAAATGTTTAGAGTGCATATGGTTCTTTTACCAACCTACTTGATATGTGTGTGTTTGCTGTTTGTTGTCTGTGTATGACACACACATAATACCCCCACACAAAGATTATGTCTTGAAATTAAAAAAAAAAATCCTGATCTATTTAGTTATGCTTTTTCCTCAGGAACATAAAAATTATTTTTATTTTATTATACAAACTTAATTGATTGATGCTGGATGCCAATAGTCAGGCTATTTCTTATCAAGTTTTGCCAAAGTTATGGGCTCATCCCACATCCCACATTGGGAGTCCCGTTCACTCCCTTTAGCCACTAGTGAAACTGACACTGTTCTGAACAGTAGCCTGTTAGAGCCTCCTAAGAGTGATTGACATAGTGAAGCCTCACAGGAGCTCCTATATCTGATTCTTCTCCAAATCACTAACCAAGGCAATTTTATTTTTATTCCCATATTAAGGTATTCTTCAAGTTGCAGATGCCCTTAGTAATTGGCTTCAGTATACAAAGGTGAATAAGATCTCCTGTTTAGCAGGCCCAAATAAAGCTCTCAATCTATTTCCTTAATATTAAATGTAATCTTTGTGCTGGTTGAACTTAAAAAAAATGCAGACTTATTTAAAATAATAATATTCTCTTTGTATCATGATGTTGTTTCTAACAGCCATAGCTTGACTTACACTCTAATTGGAAGAGCACCTCCTGACAAGATGAATTCTACAAATGAATGTTACCATTTGCAGTTAATTTCACTACACTAAGAAACTTTCTTTTTAACTTATTAAGTGAAATACAGGCAGATTTTCAGGGGCTTTCTTATTGAAGAGAAATGGAATTTTATATAGTATTGTCAGGATTTTGTTTATGACTGTTGATGACTCAGAAAAAGACATAGACACACTTTTTATGTTTTTAAGAAACACTTTATTTTTATGTGCATGTGTGGAGTACAATATGCATATGAGTGTAGGTGTGTTATGCTGTAGAACAATCCTTTTCTACACCGTGAACATGTATTACTCCCATTGTTTAATAATAAAGCTGACTGGTCTATAGCATGCAGGATAAAGTAAGGTGGGCCATTCAAACATAGGACTAATGAAGAAGGGTGGGGTTGGGGAGACAGCAGCAAACTGCCCAATAAGCAAGAAGCTAGAGGACAGGTGGCAATGCATAGATTAATAGGAATGGGTTAATTTAAATGTAAATGCTTCTTAGTTGTAAGCCTGAGTTATTGGCTGAGCATTTATATTCACATATAAGCCTCTGTGTATTTATTTAGGACAGGGAGGATGGGACAGGAAAACTCTGTCTCCATTTCCAGCATTGGGGTTGGGTATGATTGTGTGTTGGTTTATGTCTGGGGAAGGTATGTGTATGTGAGTGTAAGTGCATTGTGGGGGGATACATGTTTGTATGAGTGAAGGTATATGAGTGGAGGCCAGAAGAGAATGTCAGTCTCCCTGGAGCTGGAGTTGTGGACATGTGAAAGCATTGCTCACAATAGAGACTGAATTTGGGTCCTATGGAAGAGCGGGAAGCATTCATAACCACTGAGCCATCTCTCAACTCCAAATTTTAATCCTGGAGCTCTCAGCACAGCTTGCACACTCATTAGCAAGTACTGGAATCTCTTGCCCAGCATTACTCCTATGAAGTTTCCAGAATATTTTAACTCTCTAAGTTAAGACAAGCAAAATCACTATTAATGAAAGGGAGCCCAGATGTTTTAATGCAGAATGCCACACAACTGAATATTTGTGAATGAGTATTTCTTTTCTCTATTTTCAAGTACAGGTTGGACTTTTGTCCTAAAGGAGTTTTTTTTTGTTTATAGCAATATAATTTATTTTTTTATAAATTATTTATTAAAGAGTCTGTCTCTTCCCCGCCACCCAATTCCTCCCCCTCCCCCAATCAAGTCCCCCTTCCTCGTCAGCCCAAAGAGCAATCAGGGTTCCCTGCCCTGTGGGAAGTCCAAGGAACCCCCACCTCCATCCAGGTC
>NC_022013.1:17472574-17475269 GCF_000317375.1 Microtus ochrogaster | reverse complement strand
CTCATATTTGGTTTCTAGCCATAAACAAAGGACATTGAGCCTATAATTAGTGATCTTAGAGAAGCTAAATAAGGAGAACCCAAAGAAAAACATATAAGCATCCTCCTGAATATTAACCTTCATCAGGCGATGAAAGGAGACAGAGACAGAGACCCACATTGGAGTACAGAACAGAAATCTCAAGGTCCAAATTAGGAGCAGAAGGAGAGAGAGCATGAGCACAGAACTCAGGACCTCAAGGGGTGCACCCACACCCTAAAGGAGTTTTAAAAGGAAACACTTGCCTAAGCCTGTAATCCCCAAACTCAAGAGACAGAAGCAAGAAGCTGATGAATTTGACTCCAGCCTGGCTTATATGACTAGATTTTATCAGACGACAACAATCATCAAGTTTATGTATCCTTTGTTTGTTCTCCTTTGGTCCTCTTAGATTCTGTTTTAGAAAAGCTGCACAGCCTTAATAAATTCTTATATCTTGAACTGATAAGTACATGAATGGCAGTGTGTTATGTAAAAGTCACATCATAGCAAAGATATATAAAGTGGCTTATTGTTTGTTATGTGTTTGACAGTAGATTGATATTTAGAATATATAAATACCTAAAATAAATACTTAGAAATAATCTAATCAAAAAGTGGGTAAATTAATATATAGCTCTGAAAAGAAGAGATGGAAATGATAAATATTTTGTAAGCCTTTAATAAACTTAGCAATCAAGGAAATACAAGTCAAATTTTATTAACTTGTATCAAAGTCAGAATGGCTTTCATCAGGAAGAATTGCAACAAAAATAAGGGAGGAAACAAAGATGGGGTAGGTAGGCTTCTATACTATACATGAGAATGTAAATTAGTGCTACCACTATGTAAATAAACAGAGTCCTGAAAGCTAAAATACGGTTTTAAATTATCTATTGATAGTATTGTTGATACAGGAAAAGTGGGCGTCATTAAAAGCGACAGAAGATTTCTTGTCTCAGTTGGGCATAGTTCAGAGAACCAATTTGTCAGATAATTCAATAGTTACCAAGGCTACCGCAAGCCAGTGGCTTCTGGGTACTTTATGGCATGAACATACAGAATGAATTTCAGGGTTAACAGGGGGTTGTATCTATAGATGAAAGCTGAAGAGACAGGATGGAGAAATATGATGTAGATGAGAAGCTGGTCACGGACATGTTTTTCACACAATGTTTAGCTATGAGGTTTTTATGGGACTTAGGGCAAAACTGGGTAAAGCTCAAGGGGTGGTGGTCAGTCCAATTGGCTCAACTCTGGGATGTCCAAGTCCCTTTTAGTTACAATAATATCTTCCTCTAGTTTCCAGATAGTCTGCTCATTTAGAGAAATAAATATTTAAAGAAACCCATTCAGAAATTGGAAGTGCCCTCTACTATTTCTGATTTGTGGCCAGGACAGATTAAAAGTCATAGCCAAGTTCTGGCCAAAGACAAATTTTAGCACTCCTCACTTTTGGAATCCCTGTTCTTAGACATCCTGACAAGCATTTATTTTTTCTCTTTCCCTGGGATATTTTGAAAGGATAAGTGAATATATTGCAGAAATACCTGCACATCAACGTTTACTGTGGTACCATTCACAGTAAAGAAGGCATCTGTCAACAGATGAATAGATAAATAAAATATGGTTCCTAGAGACAATCAAATTTTATTCCTCCAAAAAGAAGAACAAAATGGGTCAACTCACTAGAAAATGAATAGAACTAGAGAGCATCGTGTTAAGCAAATAATCCAGACAGAGAAAGGCAAATACATTGTTAGGTCACACAAAGTAAGCCCCACAAATGGCAGTGCTGATGGCAATTACTCAACTTCCACCTGAGCCGAAGTTTGCTAGGCTGCCCTCCTCTTGAGCTAGGATGTGCTAGAAAACAGAAGACTCCCATGTTTCTCAGAAGTCCTTAATAGTTGGCTGGAGTCCAGCACTTGCATGATGCTGAACACAGTGCCCAGTACCTCCTCTACCTGAGAGAGCACCCATGCTAACCACCTTGCTGTTCCAGCTTTCAAGGAGCCTTAGCATGCTCTGTACCTATATCAAACATAACAACCTTTTGCAGCAGCTACTGTGCTCTACTGCATGATGTGGCCAATAAATAACCCGATCCTTCTCTCCATGCAGAGGGGCTATATTTAATGGATTCTTGCTGCACCTACTTTTACAAAATTTTGTTCAGATGTGGAATAAAATACACGTATGCATATACGACATGAAAATAGAGTGAATACAAAGATGGTTTGAGAGAAAGTTCTCCCTTAGTCTCTGGCATTTGATAATAGGTCTCTAAATGATGACTGTTTGGGAGGTTTAGGAGGTGTGGTCTCATTGAGGAAGTATGTGTGGTAGTATGAAAGAGAGTTACCACTGTAGGCTCATATGTTTTTGGTGAATGTAGTAGCATGCCGTTTGTTCATTCCAGCTGCCCAGAACTGAAATAATCACACAGAAAGTATATTGATCAAATCACTGCTTGGCCCATTAGCTATATCTTCTTATTGGCTAACTCTTACATATTAATTTAACCCATTTCTATTAATCTGTGTATCACCACCTGGCTGTGGCTTACCAGATAAAGTTCCATGATGTGGGAATGATTTCTTATTAATAAAGAAACTGCCTAGGCCCATTTCATAGGCCAACCCTTAGGTAGGCGGAGAAAACAGAACAGGATGCT
>NC_022013.1:17393982-17472444 GCF_000317375.1 Microtus ochrogaster | reverse complement strand
GAGCTAGCCAATAAGAGGCTGGAACTAATGGGTCAGGCAGTGATTAAAAGAATACAGTTTCCGTGTAATTATTTCAGGGCATAAGCTAAGCTAGCCATGTGGGCGGCCGGGCGCCTGGGACTCAGCCCCGCCGCTCTTATTTCAACAGTTCCATATGGCTCTGGTGGGGCTACATGGCTTCTCTCTGATTCTTCCTTATTTCCCACCTACCTAAGTTCTGCCCTGCTATAGGTCCAAAGAGGTTTCTTTATTCATTAATGGTAATCACAGAATACAGAGGGAACATCTGTATGTTCATCAGGTGAACTTGCTTCCGAAGGGCTAGGAGGTGGAGCTTAATTGGAAGAGGTGTGTCACTGGGCATGGGCTTTGAAGGTTCCAAAAATTAGTATTATTTCTAGTCTGTTTGTCTGTCTTTCTTCCTCTTCCACTCTTCCACTCTCCATCTCTCATTCTGTCTCCCTGTTGCTTTTTCTGTTTCTATTTCTCTCTGTCTCTCTCTAAGTGTCTGTCTGTCTGCTACCCCCTATCTCCTTCCCTCTCTCCTTCTTTCTCTTCAGGGTTGTAGATCAGATAAAAGCTATCAGTTACTGCTCCAGTGTAGTGTCTGCCTGCCTGCTACCATGCTCCAAAATATGATGGTCATAGACATACTCTCTGAAACTGTAAGCACTGATTGAATCTTTTCTTTTATGTATTACCTTGATCATGTTTTGAAACAGCAATAGAAAGTACCTAAGAAAGTATACCACAGGAGGAAGCTTTGGAATTTTAAGACTGAAACAATCAAGAACATGCTCTTTGTTTCTGGCAAAGATGAGAACTCTCCACTTATTCTTGCCACCATGTCTTCTGCTTTTGTCCCACCATAATGGATTCTAACACTATGGGACCATGAACCTAAACAAAGTCTTTCCTCTGTAATTGTTTTAATGATAGTGGATAATCTCAGCAAAAGAAAAGTTGTAATACAAATTCTATTTGAGGATAAAATGATGGCAGGTGGAGGGAAGAAAGGAACAAATATTTTGATAAACCCATTTGCTTATATATTGAATACATTCATTACAGAATAAGTAAAGAGTTACTGGTTAAAGAAGAACCAAAACAGAACATTTAAGTTATCTTTAGAGTTCTTCCTCCAAACTAGAGGTCACAGGCCTGCTAAGAAACAAAACTTTCTTCCCATTACTGACTGATTGCCCTTCAATATTTTACAGTATTTGTACAACGGTCTTATCTATCTTTTTATTATTTTATTTTTGAGACAGGGTTCCTCTGAATATCTCTGGTTCTCCTGAAACTCACTCTGTAGACCAGGCTGGCCTTGAACACACAGAGATCTGCCTGCCTTTGGCTCCTTGAATACTGGGTTTAAAGGTGTGTGCCACCACCGCCCAACTGTCCTGTCCATTTTAGCATCTATTTTTCAGTCTATACTTTCTAGGGATTGCTCTTCCAACTCTCCCACATCCTTTCATATTTGTGTTCAATGAATCATCATCTATGATAATCTTCTTGGAAATATTTTCTTCTATTATGCTATGACTATTTGTATACTTTGCGAATTCTCACATACTAATGGCTTCCCAGTGCATATTTTCTCCAGTGCTCATCCTTTAACATCCGCTAACTCTTTGTATGATTTATTGCAATGCTGCAAATTTGTCCCTATGAAAATTTTTTATAATAAAACGGTTCCTTTGATTCCTGTTTTCCATCTTGATTGATGCGAGAGGAGCTATGGCAGTACGTTCTGTGTAAAGTTACTGACATATCCGTCTTCTCACTCTGCCTTACCTACTCACTGCTTTCTTCCTGATCCTGGTCCCAACTCTCCTGTGATAAAATGGGTATATAAGCAGGCAGAAGCTAATGGGAGAGAAGCCTGGAGTATACAGCAATCAACAGAAACAAGAGAACAATGTGGATGGAGAGAACTGACACCCAAAAGTTGTCCTCTGACTTCTACAAACAGGAGAAGCATACATGTCTCCACCTTTACATACAGATACCTTCATGCACACATATTAATAAAAATCAATATATTTTAAAATAGGCCTTTCTGATTTAATGTCATTAAGGCTCTTATTCAAATATTTTGAACATTCACTTTTTTATGGCTATATGTGTAGTGAGACCATATGGATTCAGACTTCAATATGCAGAGTGTCTTATAATCATAGAGAATATTATTACATCCAAAACAATAATTATTTTAAATCTTCACAAGATTTCTTATCTTTGTCAATCTTTTCTTTCAAACAAGTGACACAGATTTCGATTCCTGAGATCTTAGGGACCTTTATGAAGAATTCCTCATGCCTGTGACTATGCCATCGCAAACTGACCTATGATTATAGTGAGCATTATTTCTTTCCTTCCTTCAGGATCTTTCTATTGCTGGTTATTAAATATTTATATACTTAAGGTTTAAGGATTCAATGAGAATATATATATATATATGTATACATATACATATATGTAAGCAATAACAATTAAAAAGAAATAAATTATAAGTTTGAAAGTTAGGAAGGGGTATGCCAAAGGGTTTGGAGAAAGAAAAAATAAATTAAAAAAACAATAGTTCAACAGAATTGAACAAGATTATTGATAAATCTTATTTCATTTTTCTTTTTGAGACAGTCTATATTCTACAGACTGACTTTGAATTTTAAATCTCTTTCAGTCTTTATGAACAGAGATTACATAGATTGGTTTCATAAACACACTTTAGTTATCTCTTTCCCTCCCTTCCTTCTTCTGTAACTATTATTCTCCAACTGTTCCTTTCTCCCTTCATTCTTTTGCTCTTCCCTCTCTTCCTTTTTCTCTTCCTTCCTTTTTTTCTGATGAATCAGTTTACCTCCATCTTAAGGCTTAAAAACATGTTTATAGTAAAGATAAACTAGTCTCATTCCTGTTTATGACTAAATTTCTGTTTCTCCAAGTTTAGGCTATGCCCTTCCTGTAACATTAACTACAAATGGTTCCTTGATAATTATTCCAGGACACACTAACCTGTCTTTATTTCAAAAATGTAGTTATGACCAGAGGTGTTTTATAAGCACCTATTGTTATAACTACCTTATTATGATCACCTTGTTAAGTTCTACTTCTATAACCTTGTCTTTCAAATTCCCTATTGGAAATACATACCCCTGAACTATAAAAACATTATCCTTCTCCCATCCAATGCTGATTCCTTGAGCTACATCTTGAAGGTGAGACAGCCCATGTACAAAAGTAAAAAGCTTAATTTAAGTAGTTTCTTGCTTTAATTAATTTGGTCATGATAATTTGGGTCAGTGTTCTTTCTCACATCTTTGGGATTAACCATTCTATATTTTCTTCCTTCCTTCCTTCCTTCCTTCCTTCCTTCCTTCCTTCCTTCCTTCCTTCCATTTCACTTATGATAAAGAGTAAGTCCAGAGACTTTTCCAAGATAGACAAACACTATACCACTAAGCTCTGTCTCCTACTTTGTAAATGAACTCAAAAATCAATTTTAAAATGCAAAACACTCTGTAGCAAAGCTAGCCTTGAACTCAGAGATTGGCCTGTCTCTGTCACCTACTTAGTGCTGGGATTAAAGGTGTGCATCACCACTGCCCCAACATAAAACCAGCCACACTGAACCTCATAGAAGAGAAAGTAGGAAGTACACAGGAGACCACTTCCTAAATATAACCCCAGTGTCACAGACACGGAGCGAAACAATTAATAAATGGGGCCTTCTGAAATTGAGAAGCTTCTGTAAAGCAAGGGATAATGTCAACAAGACAAAACGACAACCTACAGAATGGGAAAAGATCTTTACAGCCCACATCAGACAGAGATCTGATTTCCAAAATACAAAAAGAACTCAAGAAATTGGTCATCAGAAGAACAAATAATCCAATAAAAAATGGGGTACAGACCTAAATAGAAAACTCTCAACACAGCAATCCAAAATGGCTGAAAGACACTTAAAAAAATATTCAACATCTTTAGACATCAGAGAAATGAAAATCAAAACAACTCTGAGATTCCATCTTACACCTGTAAGAATAGCCAAAATCAAAACCACTGATGACAAATTATGCTGGAGAGCATGTGGAGTAAAGGGAACACTTCTGCATTGCTGGTGGGAGTGCAAAATGGTACCAATGCTTTGGATATCAGTATGGAGATTTCTTAGAAAATTAGGAAACAACCTGCCTCAAGACCCAGCAATACCGCTTTTGTGCATATACCCAAAGACTGCTCAATCATGCCACAAGGACATGTGCTTAACTATGTTCATAGCAGCATTATTTGTAACAGCAAGAATGTGGAGACAAACTAAATGCCCCTCGACCAAAAATGGATAAGGAAAATATGGTACATTTACACAATGGAGTATTACACAGCGAAAAAAAAATGATAACTTGAAATGTGTGGGCAAATAGACAAATTTAGAAAACATCATATTGAATAAGATAACCTAGACCCAGAAAAACAAATATATATATTCAGTCATAAGTGGCTTTTAGACATAAAGCAAAGAAAAACAAGCCTAGAGTTCACAACCCCAGAGAACCTAGACAACAAAGAAGACCCTAAGAGAGACATTCATGGATCTAATCTGCATGGAAAGTAGAAAAAAAACAAGATCTTCTGAGTAAATTGGGAGTGTGGGAGTCATGGAAGAGGGAAGAAAGGGAGGGAAGGAAGAGAAGAGAGAGGAGAAAAAATATAGGCCAATAAGAACAATTTTAAAAGAATAAAATGGGAGTATTTTTTTAAAAGAAAAGTAAAACATCTGGGCTTGAGAGATGATTTTAAGGGTAAAGAGCACATGCTGCTCTTCCAGAGGAATCAGATTCTGATTCTGACACCCTCTCTGGACTCATGTGGCACTTACATGAACGTGATAGATATCCATGTACCCAGGCACCTAGACATATACATGCAGTATAAGTATATGAATCATTCTTTAAAAAAACAAATTGAGGCTAAATGCAATGAACAAAGAAGGTAAATACCTCACGGTAAGTTTCAACATTTTTGTGTGCTCTCCTTTTAGAGCAGTTCTACCACTGAGAGGGCATCATTTTTCACTGAGACTCTACTTGTATTACATGTAAAAAGTACATGGTAGTGGCACTGTCCTTTATCATCTTAGAAAATAATATTATGTAATACTTAAGAAAATATATTTGTCACCAGGTTTTATGGAACAAGTTAGAAATAATCATAATTCCTTTTACCAAAAAGTTTAATATTTGCCCATCAAATATTTAAGAGAACATGATTATCCATAGTTCATAGGATATAATTATAATAATATGTTTACACAAAATGCGATTCAAAAGTTAACACATTCTCCTTCTTCTTCTTCTTCCCCTAAAGAACAGTAACTGGACACTGTGGTAAAGTGGAAGCACAATAACACATCTGCAAGTTGTTCTCCTGTGAAGCTTGAAGATCCCAGATAGGATAGAATAAAAAAATCTGCTTATATTTTCTATGTTTCCTCTACAAATCTTTGTCTTGTTAAAATATTTGCCTTTAACTAACTAATTATTTGCAATTATAATTGGTTGGAATATTTGTTGATCAAAAAAGAAAGAAAGGAAGGAAGGGAGGGACGGAGGGAGGGAGGGAGGGAGGGAGGGAGGGAGGAAACAAAGATGAATAGGGCCATAGAGACAGCACCGCAGCTAAGAGGGCTTGCCTCTCTCACAGAAAACTGGTTACAATTTTTTCAGTATCATATTGAACAAGTTTTACAAACCTTTAACTTCAACTGGATCTATCAGTTTCTGTGTGTAGCCTCACATATATACACATAAATGACAAATACAGAGTTAAAATTAAGTTGAGAAGTTGAAAGAAATGAAAAAGGCAGGGTGTTTTTTCCTCCCTGGGAGCTTTCTTTGAATCTCTAGAAAGACTATGTCCATTTAATTTATTTCCATTGGCATCTGATTTCTGATCTAAAGAAAAGAGAGTATGGAATACATGAGGCCCCACCATCACTGAGGATCTACAGGCAATTGCAAGAGGAAGAAGAGACATTTCTTCAGTAGTATAACTACTGGTAAGTTGCCCATATACACAATCCCCAAGACTCAGTAAGTAACCTTAGTGGAATTGCACAGACAGGTAAAAGGGGAACATATTGGAAAGAGAATAGGAATTAGTAGGAAGGGTGATTGATACACAATAGAAGGCAACAGAGGGGTAAATATAATCAGAATTTATTGCATATTTATATAAGCATGACACATGAAGTCAATTATAACACATAATTAATATATGTTACAAGTCATAAATACAAAGAGGAAAATAAAGAGAACCAAAAACATGACAATCCCCAGGGGATCCTCAGCATGTTTGAGACTCCCTGCTGTGCTCTTGTTCATTCACAGGATCTTATCAGCCTGTTTGACTTTTTAATCTTTACACCACCCATGTAACAAATGCTTTTAATTAGATTCCACCCATGTGGAAAACAAATAATAAGTTCTTCAGCCTGATCATGTAGTCATTTAAAGCAAGAGTTTGCTCATTGTTTGTCTCTTCTTGTCCCTAAATATCTTTCAGAAATGCAGATCCAATCCTTGTACCTTGTGCCTCCTTGTTTGTATGGTCTTAGCTTTTGGAGGAAGAGAATCCCATGTTATTTTTAAGACTGAGCAGAAAATATTTTAAGCAAATGCCTGAATGATGACTTATTTCTTAAATTTTACTTCAGTTTTCTTCTTCCAATCTCAGTCCCTTGTGATGCCTGTTGGGACGCTCTGTCCAGCTGGGAGAATTAAAACTCTCTGGCTCCTTTCACCCCAAACTCTTACCTTGCATTCATTATTCTAACAATAGAGTAGGAAACTTGAAATACAAGCCATACTTATCTGTCTCTGTCTAAATTTTGCATGTATTGCTGTTACTTTGAGAATTTAGCACAGAGTTCTTTGCATGGCAAACAAAACTTCACAAGTGAGCCTTAAAATTGCCTTAGATCATCTCAGCTTAGGCATATAAGTTCTTGAGCTAAATATTCCTCTACTTATTCAGTTTCAAATAGTACACACTAAAAATTATTTCACTAAGCACTTTCTCATCTTGATCATTTATTAATATTAAAATACCACCCAGTTTTTCATTTCTTGCATCTGTGTGTGTCTGTATATGTGTATGTGTGCTTTTGACTATGCCCCCCCACCTCTCTCTGTGCGTGTGTGTGTGTGTGTGTGTGAGAGAGAGAGAGAGAGAGCAAGGGGGGGGCGGTGAAGTATACACATGCAAGTCCCAAGTATAGCAATTTGAAAGTCAGACGGAAAAATCTGTTGTTGCATTTTTTCCGAAGATTTGTTTGTTGTTCTCATGTGCTGGGGATCATGTACTCAGCGTATTATATCTGAAGAACGTGAATATTTGTTATCTGAGACATGGTACTACTGAAGAAGCATTTCCTAGTAATGTGACAAACATGTAGGTCATCAAGTCGCATTAGAGAGGGAAATACAGTGAGAAACAGGGAAAAGAAGTTGGGGTGAACAGAAAAAAAGGACACAGAGAAAGAAATAAATAGAAAGATAGAATGGAACTGATATAAACTATTAAATGATGAAATGAACTGAGCTCAAAGAAACACAAGCTATTCCCTTCCATTATGTAATTTTACAAATGTGCTTTCACAGAGTTAACAGAAATTTCATTGTAGCTTTTTAATTTTCTCAACACATGAAACCAAACTGCAGTTTTCTGAAAATAGCTTAATTACTTATTTCATGATTGCGTGTATGATGTATGTCTTTCTGTGTGTGTGTTAGTGTGTATGGGTGTGTGTGTTGTGTGAATTTCCTACTCAGAGGACATCAGTGGTGTCATTCCTTGTCTTTTACTCTGTGTTAGACAGTCTCTTGCTGTTTGCTGCCTGTGTACCATAGTTTCTGGGTCCTGATTTCTGAGATGTCTCTGGTCTCTGTCTCCCATTTTGCTGTAGGAGCAATAGGAATACAGACATGCAGTATGCTGCCCAACCTTCTTCAATGCAGTATCTTTTCCAGCAGTATCTGGATTCTGGATCCATGAATCAAATGCTTACACCAATGTGGCAAGTGCTTTCCCCAATGAGTCATCTCTACCTTTTCTTTATTTTTGGATAACATTTTTTCTTATCATGTGGCTATTAACTGTATTAATGGTCAATGCTTTTGTAAGCCAATATGAATTTTTCTCACCCATTTCATCACTCAACTACCTAGTAACTTCTGGAAATCCCTCAATTCATTGTTCAACTACCTAATAACTTACAGGGAATCCCTCAACTTAATTCATCTCCACCATGAACTTCTCAGCATTGGCTCAGACTGCACAGGGTTAAGTTCTACAAGCCTGTCTCTCCATCAGACTGGCTATGGAAATGCTATTGAGTAACTGACAATAAAGTTGAAAGTTTGCCTAAAGTTTTTTCCTGTTTCAAAACAATTTTATAGGGAAAATGCATATGAGCAAAACTCAATGAACACTTTAGTTACCCTGAGGAAAATGCATATGTACAAAACTCAATGAACACTTTAGTTACTTGTGGCTGAGTACCAAAGAAGAGCAGTGACATATAGGCCATGAGAGGGCAGGGCAGGCTCATTATATGTGAAGCTTCTGAATTCTCTGCAAACCCTACTATCCATCTTTGATGGAGGAAGGTCATTGGTTAATTAAATAAAGAAGCTGCTTGCCCTGATAGGTTAAAACATAGGTGGGAGGAGTAAACAGAACAGAATGATGGAAGGAAGAGGAAGTGAGCTCAGAGACGCCATCCTCCCCTCTCCCAGGCAGACACACACGATGAAGCTCTGACCCAGGATGGACGTAGGCTAGAATCTTCCCGGTAAGACCGGTGCTCACAGATTATTAGAGATGGGTTGATGGGGATATCAGAATTAGCCAGTAAGGGCTAGAGCTAAAGGGCCAAGCAGTGTTTAAATGAATACAATTTGTGTGTTGTTATTTTGGGGTATAAGCTAGCAGGCAGCCCGGGGTGCTGGGGACGCAGCCCTGCCGCTCATATTACTACACATCTTTGCAGCACCCGGACATGTTCACCAGTTCGAAGTTCCCCAACTTCAGTGTTTCTGGACTTTATATAAACTGCACCATGTAAGTACTGAGAAAAAAAAAATGGAGGGACAAGAAAACGTCTCAGGGCGGGAGAAAAAAAAAAAGTTCTTCAATCTGGAAACCAGCAGACAAGCAAGAATTCCACCACAATTAATAACTCCAGAAGCCCCTTCTCCCTTTGCAGCTGTAATGCTCTTGCACCAGAATGATTCTCACCAGAAACCCTATTATTAGCCCAAATGGCTCTGGGTTAAATCTTATTAGATTATAATCCCATCTGAGACCTCTCTGCAGTCACCTCACTTATCTCGCTTATTGGAGGACAGAGAAGAGTAAAAGGGGGTGTCTTATCAACCTTTAAAGAGATCATCTGAGAGCTATCAAAATAGTGTATGTGACTAAAGCTAAGACACTTCATTGCTTCTCCCTTGAGCAATCTGTTTTCATACTCAAGCATATCTTTTTCCACAAGGTTCTTCTTGCAGAAGCCCAAATCCATACTCTTGGACATTTCTCACTTTCTCCTAAGCAGCTCTCTCTTTTTTAACTCATGTCTAAGCCCATAATAAAGTATCTTTAAGAAAATCTTAGGTTGTCTTTCTTAACACAGCTCACCCTGAAATTCTTTTTGTGTTGGTTTAGTTTGGCCTGAGTGAATGTTCTTAAGAATCAAAGAGCTAATGAGTTATAAGGCTGCTTGGGGTGTGGTGACTGAGCTGTGTCTCTGTGCTGTCACCACTGATGGTATGATTAAGCTATAGATACCTGAGCTAATTGCCTTCTTGTCCCTGTTTCTGCAGAGGATGGGTATGAGACATTCTTTTCCTCAGGTTTCTCTGGCAACAAGCTTCCAAAAGATTACCTAATTAGGACAAACTCAGGGGTGTGTGTGTGTGTGTGTGTGTGTGTGTGTGTGTGTGTGTTATAAATACACACATCTTACTTATTCTTCTCACCTTATTATACAGGGAACTCAAAAGTTTTACAAGTTAGATACTAAAACCAGGCAGGAATTTCTTTTATTCTTCAAACAATGATAAGCCAAGTAGCTAATATTTGCCTCTATCAATTTACCTCATCATATACATCTATTGCCAAACTCTCAGTTGCAGTCAGTAAGATGAATTAATATAAAAAACATAGTAGAAAAGGGGAACAGACTTCTGAAAGTTTTCATTCTGTGATTTCCATGTGTGTCCTAACATATTCACACATGCTCATATGAGCAAATACACACAGACAGTAAATAAGTTAATATGAAATATTTAACTCTCATTTGGGAACAATCATAGCTGGAATTTTCTTTGGGTTGCCAATCAGCTCACAAATAGACATAGAGAATTATTATGAGTTATGAATGCTTGGCCTTAGACTCTTCTTGCCTCACTAGCTCTTAAAACTTAAATGAACCCATCACTATAAATCTACATTCTATAATGTACCACTCATCCTTCTTTCTCCACGATTCCTCACATCCCTCTCACATGCATTGATTCCTCCTTCTCCTTCCTCTTGTTTTTCTGGGAGTCCCACCTAAATCTCCTGCCTAAATATTGGCCATTTAACTGTTTATTAAACTAATCACAAGGTGTCTTGTCAAAGACACATTTTCCTAGTGTATGAAAAATTAGTCTACAAAATGAATGGAGCTGTGAATTTGTTGTTAGTCAGTAAGCTCTGACATCATGGAAAGATACAAGCGTGTCTGTTTCCAATATAGAGTGTGCAAGTCACCTACCAAGTGAGAAATTCATGCAGACACACACTATGAAAACCTTCAGATGGGCAGGAGGTCCTGTGGAGGAGCTTAGCCTTATAAATTAACCCAAGTAGAAATTGTGCTGTGTATAATGACTCTGCTGCCATAGCTAAATAAACACTCACGGATGCAAGATCAACACTGCATTTGAAGCTTCTTTCAGACCTATATTGACTGTGTGTTCTGCAGAGACTATTTTACTAATTCATATAAAGTATGTATATTGCATTTGAAACATTGTATTATTTCGGACCTGTATTGACTGTGTGTGTTCTGCTGAGATTATTTTACTAATTCATATAAAGTGTGTATATTGCATTTGAAAAAAAAATTAGTCTATAGCAATCAATTGTTGTTGGGAGGGCCGCTAGTGTCCCAGCCACCCAGCAGCTCAGACCCAAAATAATCACACAGAAACTATATTATTTAATCACTGCTTAGCCCATTAGCTATAGTTTCTTATTGGCTAACACTTATATCTTAATTTAACCCATTTCTAGTAATCTGTGGCTGTGGCTTACCCGGTAAAGTTCCCAGTGTCTGTCTCTGGTGGGGCTAAGTAGCTTCTCTCTATCTCTGCCTTCCTTCTCCCAGCATACACTTTAGGTTCCCCCACCTATCTAAGTTCAGCCCTATCAAGAGGCCAAGACAGTTTCTTTATTCACCAATGGTATTCATAGCATACAGAGGGAAATCCCACATCACCTCCCCTTTTCTGTTTAAATGAAAAGGAAGGTTTTAACTTTAATATAGTGAAATTACACATAACAAAACAGGTATCAAGCAAAAATTATAGTTATAATATTTATATCTACTTTATCTTTTATCATAAGTAAGTGAAACTATACCTATAATTATAAATTCTTCAACTCCATCAAAGACCCAAAAAGGATATAATATTACCTAAGTAACAGAAAGTACATGGTAAGCAACTTCCAAAACTCTAGAATTAACAGAGGCATCATGCTGCCTGGACAGTCATCCAAGGTTCTTATGTATCATTGGAGCATCCATCTCCAGCCTACAGGCCCATAGTGTTCAGCAGACTTTTCCACACAGCAGGAACTTTCAAAGAAAGTTATAAACAATCATTTAGGGAATTTTGGTATAGTTCTCTCCAAACTGCTTCCCACATTTTGTTGGACAAAGTAATTTTAGGGGGTGTTCCCAGTGACCTCTCTGAGGGACTTGCTCCATCAAACCACATTAGTCTGGAATTAATCCATAGGTTCTCATCCTCTGCTGAAACAAAGGATGAACCTCCTTTCCAAAGCAACATATCCGTAGACTCAAATATTGGCAGATTCTCAATCACATTTTTCTGTGTCCTGCAGAATGTCTGGCCATCTCTTTTATGAAGCAGGAATCCCAAAGGATCACCTCACCTTTAGGCAAGTTCAGCAGTTATTTCTCTGTGGGTCCTCCATGTCCAATTTACACAGCATATCATCAAACAATCCAGGCAAGAGCAGTTTCTTGCCCAAAGGGCTTCATAAGGAGCCTCTTCAGTGACCATCTTCCTCTTAAAGTAATCGGTGCTACCAGGAGCAGGTGTGTGTCTCACTGTCATTAAAAGTTCTAAGTTCTTAAACATTTTTATTGCTATATTCTGTTGTCTTTGAAAGGTCTGAAGAAGACCTATCTATCTGAAATACTTATCTGTCCATCTAGAAAATCTAACTAACATGGCTATAAGCTTGACTATTGTGGATAACTCTCTATTTACCTATATTTCTTAATTATATATTATATTTTAAATGAACTGCACAAACACCTTAATCAACAGCAGAAATATAAATATAATAAAATTGACCTAAAGTTTATATCAATAAACCAAGATTTATACCAATGCAAATCTCCATAGTATATCCCCCTTTAAATGTGAACAAATATTTATAAACAATCATTTATGGAATTTTGGTATAGTTCCCTCCAAACTGCTTCCCACATTTTGTTGGACAAAGTAATTTTAGGGGGTGTTCCCAGTGACCTCTCTGAGGGTCTTGCTCCATCAAACCACATTAGTCTGGAATTATTCCATAGGTTCTCATCCTCTGCTGAAACAAAGGATGAACCTCCTTTCCAAAGCAACATATCAGTAGACTCAAATACTGAAATGACAATACCTTTAGAGTATATATTCTGGTTTAGTTTAACAGTCTGTATAATGAAATGTCTCTCTGTACTTATCTCATTAACAGTCAAAAAATTCAAAGAAAACACAAGAATATACATAATCCAGACTCTGTGAATTTTCCATCTTTGTGTGTCTTATTCTTTCATTTTATTCTATTACTTTTTAATATTTATTTTATTATCTTTACTCCTTTAACCTATTACTATTTGTACTCTGTCTCTTTAGAGACTACCTCTAAAAAAACCATTTACTTCTTTTTATAGTTGTCTATAACTGTCTTTTTCTTCTCTCTCCCAAACCTACATATATTTATCCAACACTGTGACCCCTTTAAAGGTCTATAAAGGTCTTTTTTTTTTGTCTCAATATGTCCTATTGTATATCTGTAATTTTTTACTGTCCAGGAGCACTTCTTAAAATGCTAAGCACTTCTTAAAAACACAAGCTGTGGCATTGCTAGGTCAAGTACTGCACTGCCTGCTTACCCTGTCCAGTCCAGCATGGCGGAGCTGTTCACTGTCTCTGAGAGCCATGATAAAATCCCCATTTTTAGTCACACAGCCAGTCTATGTTGTCATTAAGCAAGTTGTAGCACTCTGTTCACAAACCTTATTTAAATACGCAGCTTCCTGAAAGAGCCAGGGGTTGCCCTGGCAGCATGGCCCAGAAAGCTGGCATTTCAAAGCTGCATGGTTTGTTTTTTGCTATTGCTAAATCAGGAAAACCTCTCCTAAAGGAACTGTAGCAAGGCACCAGCTGAAAAGTGAGGCTAAACTTTGTTGTTTTTTTTTTTAGTGTCTAGAATTTGTTTCCAATCCCTCCAAGTGGATTTTAGTTGGCCACTTGAGTACCAATTTGTTGTTGGGAGGGCCACTTGTTTCCTGACCCCAAATAATCACACAGAAACTATATTATTTATATCACTGCTTGGCCCATTAACTCTAGCTTTTTATTGGCTAACACTTATATCTTATTTTAACCCATATCTAGTAATCTGTACATCTCCATGTGGCTGTGGCTTACCAAGTAAAGTTCCCAGTGTTTGTCTCTGGTGGGGCTACGTGGTTTCTCTCTAACTCCACCTTCTTTATCCCAGCATTCAATTTAGTTTTCTCCACCTATCTATGTTCTGACCTATCAAGAGGCTAAGGCAACTATTCACTAATGTATTCACAGCATGCAGAGGGTAATCCTACATCAAACTGTAGGAGCAAAAGATACTGTTTTCCCACAGTTCTTTTATGAATCAGAATCTGAGAGTTTTTCCACAGTTTTTTTTTTCTTTCATTATTTGAAAATGATGTCTGGCAGGCCACTGTCATCTAGGGAGCATACAGGATGAGGTAGAAAGGAGGAAGAAGGAAAACTCTATGCTGTGCTCACAGGTTTACCTCTTGACATATCACAGGCATGTGTGTTTATTTGATGGGAGTCATGATTTTGGCATGTACACTGATTATTCATGTTTTCTCTTTGTTGATGTGTTGTCTTGTGATAATATAGAAGTCCACATACTCAGATAACTAAATTAATTTCACTGTTATGCTCAACCATTTAAGAGTTCTTGTTTTTGAGCTTCTCACAAACTAGAAAAAGAAAAGCATAAGGGTTACTCAGGTAAAATCTTTCCAAATTCAATTTTTTTCAGCTGAACTGCTGCATCAATGTGCATTTCATTTGTTTCAATGACAACCGTACACATCAAAGATGTGAAATGGGAAGCTATAGTTTTTCCCAAACCTATGCTTTGTCCAAGCAGAGGAGAATAAAAGGAATATTCTTTGTGTTAAATGTTAATATTTTCTGATGGATTGTAAAGCAAACAGGCCAAGAAGAGAAATACTGGCTCCATTCTTTTAGGTACCTATGTGCCTGCTTTGTCTTGCTTCCTTATTGGATTTTGTTTTTCTTCTCAGGATAGTTATAATTGAAACCGGATTGGTCTTGCTTCCTTATTGGATTTTGTTTTTCTTCTCAGGATAGTTATAATTGAAACCGGATTGGTCTTGCTTCCTTATTGGATTTTGTTTTTCTTCTCAGGATAGTTATAATTGAAACCGGATTGATTATTAAGACAATTAGTAGGCTTCTTCTCATTGAGTTGGACACAGTTTTGGATTCCACCCTCTGTATCCCTAGTAATACACAAACTTTTAGAAAGGAAAGGTAGAAACACCATCCTTAGAGAGTGAAATGCCACATAAAAGACAGGAGGAAGCATCTCAATTATGACTCCTCAAAGTTTTAATGTTCTATGAAAAGTTGGACACAGCAATAGTAGACTCTAGGAAAAGCCATTCATTTCTAATAAACACAAGCATGGTTTGTAGACTTATTTTAAAACTTTATATTGACTCTCACATGACTTCAGTTAAAATAATGAGATCTCAGTTACTTCTAGATGAAGACATGATGAACTCCCTAAAAATCAGGAGACCATAAAACCTATGATGAAAAATGGGGCTCTTCCAGTGAGACAGCCATTTTTATTTCAGGTAAGTTTTATTCAGGAGGCTTGGGTCAGTCAAGAGTCAAAAATATAATTTTGTTCTGTGACCTGTCTGTTTTTGCCACATAAAATTGAGAATGAATTTCATAGATTATAGAAGTGTGTTTCAGAAGGAGGAATTTATAGATAAAAGTTTAAAGGGGGAGTTTATTGTGGGAAACAAACAAGCTGGTCTTCTGTGTGAGGCATTCTGAGTAAGGTACAGCTGCAAATCTTCATCTACTGTTAGCAAGACTTTACCAGGCTGACTCAGGGGAAGTAGTCTAGCCATTCCAGCTAGGCCAACCACAGCTCCTCAACATATTTCCATGCACCTCTTCAGCTCTGCAACTGTACTGGAGGTTCTTATATTCCTCCAAAGGGCAGTAATGTATCTGATCACACAGAGCTTCCCTGTATGCATGAGGATGCTCTGTAGATGGGGAATTACAACAAGCAAAAAGAAAACAAGTGAAACTCTCATGAAACCCTAGCAGAGATTAGTACCCTAAACATTTCTGAGTTTCCTGGATTCTGGCCAGGACAAAACTACCAACATAATCAAAATATTACTGGCCAGGAGAACTGTCTTATTTTCAAGTCCTTGACCAACTTACCTGACAATTTTTTTCTCTTATTCTCATCAATGTTTACCCTTCCATTTGGAAGTTAAGAAATGGGTCTATCAGTAGCTAGGATAGAAGACCAATCCTTCTGCAAAACTAATACATGTGAATATGTGTTAACAAAAGTAAATGAATGACTGTCATTTTAATAAGATTTGTATGTATAGTCCCCAAAGGATCCTCCCTCTCTTTTATGTATGTATTTGATCCAAGAGAGAAGAGTAGATAAAGTGACTGAGTTATACAGGGATCAAGGTTACCAGTTTCTTTGCTGACTCAAATCTCCAAATATCCTTTGACCTATCAGCAAATGCATCTCTGGTGGAGCCAGAGATACTCAAACTGTCTAGGCTGAAAATATCTCTGGATCTGCCATAATAGCAAGAGGCTGGAGATTCCAAAAAAGGGGTCTGGTTATTCTTCAACTTTTTTCCTCTGGAAGAGTTCCCTTTTCTTGGAAACCTTCTTTAGGATGTACCTGGTACTTTGTGGTTCCATGGAAACTGGAGTAACATCATACCTCCCCTCCTTCCTCCATCCAATCAAGCTTCACTAACCTCAAGGTTCAGCCATGTGCCACTCCCCAGGTCATATTGCTGTGCAGAAGCCATGCCCCCTTTCCCTCTTGTGGACTCCATAGACTAAAATATGTATTACAAAATCTCATTCTTTGTGGTTTGTGAATTTCATTTGTTCAATTCACAGGACAAAAACAGAAATCCACTTACTCAGGGTGGCTTTGGTGACTGTGGAATTTCTGGATCCCTAGACTCATGAGGCAAGTACAAGGGCCAATAAAGGCTCCATCATTCTCAAGACACTGTGATTTTCCCATACCATCTCAACCTAAATAATCCTCAGTGACATCAACTCCTAGAACATCAGAAAAGTGATTAAATTTCAACATGAACATTCGAAAGGAAAAAAAAACTTGAAACCATGGAAAGCAAGTAAAACTCAGATACCCTATTTCCAGCTAGAAAAGAAATGAAAATGTTCATGATGTAGATCTTAGCTTAAAGCATGAGCAGTGATTTATGGAAAAGGTTCTGGTTTTTCTATTTATACACTATATTAAACAAAAGAAAAAAAAACAATGTTTAATGTGGGATTTAAATGAATAAAATGCTGATTTTCTGCTTAACGAACATTTTACATAATGAGCAGGGACATTGAATTTCATGTAAATGTCCAGGAGCAGAGAGAGTAAATTGAATCTCATAAATAATTGAATACACTAAAAACCAATATCTCCTGCTGCCTTTTTTCTCCAGGAAAAGAATCATTTTTGACACTAGAGAGTAGATCCTCTTTTCTTATAAAATCATTGCATCTTAAAGTAAATAAATGCAAAATGCTTTCAATTAAAAAGGAAAGAAAGGAAGAATAATAGGCTGAATTTTCAGATTTCATTTTCTGCATTCTGCTTCCTTTGGTTGGGTAAAATACTATCAACTTTCCTGTAGCAGTATATCTTGGTCCTGTTGTAAATTTGGTACTCCACCATCCTCTCTTTCACTGACTTGGTGGTGGCTACTGCTTACATCATCCCCCTCAGCCATCAAGTGTGGTGAATTTGCATCACTATAAGTTTGCATTGTCTATACATAATGCATAGCAACACATGCCCTGCTAGAGTTTGCAGTCAGCCCAGATTGTTCTCTCTGTCTTGTTCCTCTTCTCTATCTCTCCTATGCTCTATCTTATTTGTTCTCACTGTCTCCTAGCTTCTCTTCATTTCTATTTCATGCTGACTTTGTGACAGGGCAAGACAATGCAGAAGTTTCTCCATCTTTCTGAGGTCATTATACGTTTGGATAGAATTTGATCTCTTTGGTGGAAAGTACTGTGAAAACTTACCAAACTCTCTTCTAAGAAGCCAAGTGTCAAGACGGCCTAGCTAACTTATCTTGGCTTCTGTTAAGCTCCCTCCTTGTGCCAGTCCCCATTTCCAATTTACTGTTTAAACTTAACTTCTCTTTGTTGTGTCCATGATAGTCACCAAACATGGGGACAGACCACCAAAGTCTATTAAACCAGAAGCAAATTTTATTCCAGAAACTAGATTCCAGGAAGACCAAAAGCAAACTTAAAAATATAAACCAACAAACAAACAAATAAATCTATCAATCAAACACCATGGGGCACCGAAGCTTATCAGCTAGCCGAGACCACAGACAGAGCTCAGGCTTCTAACAATGGCAAAAACGGGTCCTCAAGGTCCCCTTCTTTTAGTAAGGAATACCAAGCAAAAGGTCTGAATAAATTCTTAAAATTAGGAGGTAAAACTCAGATACAGATTGCCTTATTTTACAATCTTCATTTTTCAATTAAACTAATGTTTGTACTTAATCTATTGTCTTCCTTGATACTTCTAGATAGTGTTTACTGAAGCTCTATGCTTACCTTTTATGCTGCCAGTTACCCATAGCAGGGACAATGCCTAAACCAGAAGTCAAGTCTCCCAAAGGTTAACTCAGCTCATATCCGTCCTTGATCAAGGATGGCCAGGAAACTGTTCTCAGTTTGCAGAGAGCTCAGGCCTTTTAAATAGAACAGCTAGTTGTAAAATAAAATGACCTAAGATGATAGAAGCTTCTTAAGCAGCTGAGAAAATAGCTCACTGTGAATGATTGATCCTTGATCTGCTGAGAAAGCTGTTGGTAGTTTGTTTAGGTTTGCAGCTTTATATGTCTTTCTTCCTATACTGTAAGCTTCTACATTCTAATCTTTGGTGTCTATATTTCTATTTCTATATTTTGTTTCTTATTTCTAGACCCTTCACTTTTAACCTGCTTGCTCATGGAAGCCACCCTCAACCCTCACAGCTACTAAGAAAGATATCAGGATGTATTTTTTGGTTTGGATTGGTTTTGGTTTTACCTTTAAAAATCCCTTTACTCTAAGTGCATAGCACTATACTTATGTTCCAAATGAATAACACAGTGTAGTTTCAAACAACTGGAATAATGACTTCTATTTGGCTATATGTAAACTGTGTCCGACTGGTCTTCTCTGGTGGAGAACTTAAGAGGCAGGACTTTTTCTCCACCTCTCCCAGTGTCTAATGAGAGCTAACCTGTATTGTATTTCCTCTGTATTCGAGAAAATTGTCCTTGAGCTGCTTTCTTATGTCCATTTCTAAATTCTTTCATGACTGAAATTTGAACCTCACAAGGGCTTCAGTTTCCTGTTACGATTTCAAATGTCCTCGGAAAGCTTTGATTTCTCACTTTTTTTTAAATAAAGGTTTTCACACTGGAACATGTATGTGGGGTAATTTAAATCTGCATTTCCAGACTACTGACATTTATTTTTGACTCATAAATGAACTATCTCTACCTATATGCAGTCTTTTGTATTTTCTGTCATTTAGAAGGTCATGTTGCAAGTGATCTACGCTTGTGATACTCCTGACAGTTTAAGTATTGCATTTCATGCTGAATGTACAGACAAGAATAGAGCTGGAGGAAAATGCATGCAGTACATGCATCCCAAAAGGCTTAGCTGGTGAAGCCTCCTCTAATTGCAAGCCAGTTTAGTGTGCCATTGAAATGAGAATAACATGATGCCCCTGAAAAGGAAGTCAACTTTAATGCCCTGTAATTCTCTCTTCTTTCTGAAGCTGTTAAATCCCTCAGATTCATTTGAATCTGAAAAACCTCATTATGAAGACAAAGCAACTCTTCCAAAGAGGCTCCTAAATTTAGACCTCAACCCTTAAGCTGTTCAATCTTGCTTTTCCAAACTCTTTAGTTTTAATCAAAAGTTATTTTACAACTATCCTCCCTGCATCATCAGCCAAGGAAATAGCCTTAATTTATTAATCCTTTCTACATCTTTTTTTCTGAGGGGTGCAATGAACTTTATTGATGGTATTCAAGAGAGTAGGGCTCCCTAAGCCCCCTCCTGCTATTCTGGGGGTCTGGGATGGAAACTGTGAGGGAGATGCTCAGTGTCAAGGGTTAGTTAGGACAGGGACTGCTCAGCAGCCGAGGGCCTCTCTCTTGCTGTGTCCTTGCTGGGATGGGTGGTCCAGGTGGGCTTCGTACTCCTTGGAGGCCATGTAGGCCATGAGGTCCACCACTCTGTTGCTGTAGCCGAATTCATTGTCATACCAGGAAATGAGCTTTACAAAGTTGTCATTGAGAGCAATGCCAGCCCCAGCATCGAAGGTGGAAGAGTGGGAGTCACTGTTAAAGTCATAGGAGATGATCTTGTCCTCAGTGTAGCCCAGGATGCCCTTTAGTGGGCCCTCCTATGCCTGCTTTACCACCTTCTTGATGTCATCATACTTGACTGCTTTCTCCAGGCGGCTAGTCAGATCCACGATGGACACATTGGGGGTAGGAACGCGGAAGGCCATGCCCGTGAGCTTCCCTTTCAGCTCTGGGATGACTTTGTCCACAGCCTTGGCAGCGCCAGTGGATGCAGGGATGATGTTCTGGGCAGCACCAAGGCCATCTCGCCATAGCTTCCCAGAGGGGCCATCCGCAGTCTTCTGGGTGGCCTTGATAGCATGGACTGTTGTCATGAGTCCTTCCACGATGCCAAAGTTGTCATGGATAACCTTGGCCAAGGGGGCTAAGCAGTTGGTGGTGCAGGAAGCGTTGCTGACAATCTTGAGGGAATTATCATACTTGTCATGGTTCACATCCATCACAAACATGGGGGCATCGGCAGAAGGGGCAGAGATGATGACCCTCTTGGCCCCACCCTTCAAGTGGCCCCCAGCCTTCTCCATGGTGGTGAAGACACCAGTAGACTCCACAACATACTCGGCACCTGCATCCCCCCATTTGATGTTGGCGGGATCTCGCTCCTGGAAGATGGTGATGGCCTTCCCGTTGATGACAAGCTTCCCATTCTCAGCCTTAACTGTGCCTTTGAACTTGCCATGGGTGGAGTCATACTGGAACATGTAGACCATGTAGTTGAGGTCGATGAAAGGGTCATTGATGGCAACAACGTCCACTTTGCCAAAAATGAAGGCAGCCCTGGTAACCAGGCGTCCAATACGGCCATATCCGTTCACTCCGACCTTCACCATTGTGTCTCTGGAACGAGGCTGGCACTGCATGAAAAGAAGCGGCTGTCTCTAGAACAGGGAGGAGCAGAGAGCCTCCTTTCTACATCTTTAAAGACCTTTTTATATTTAATTATTCACATAGGTATTTGGGTAGAACAGTATTTGCACATGAGGCCAGTCCCTGCCAAGTCCAAAAAAGGGCATCAGATCTCACAGACCAGCAGTTGTGAGCCACTCAAACTGAACTCAATGTAAGAGCAGTATAACTGCTCAGTGGTCTCCCCAATTTCTTCATTAAAAAGTTACAAAATATATAACAACAACATCAAAAACAAAAGAAAAACAACAAAAAATTGCTGATAGTAATTGGTTGTTCAGTAAAGTTATTTTTTTTTCAGTTTTTTTTTTTTATTGAGAAAAGGAAAAAAAACAAGTTTCCGCCTCCCAGCCTCCTATTTCCCTCCCTCTCCTCCCACCCTTCTCCCCCTCCTCCCACCCTTCTCCCCCTCCCTCTCCAGTCCAAAGAGCAGTCAGGGTGCCCTGCCCTGTGGTAAGTCTTAGGTCCTCCCCCCTCCGTCCATGTCTTGGAAGGTGAACATCCAAACTGGCTAGGCGCCCACAAAGCCAGAAAATTAAGTAGGATCAAAACCCCTTGCCATTGTCCTTGGCTTCTCATCAGCCCTCATTGTTCGCCATGTTCAGAGAGTCCGGTTTTATCCCGTGCTTTTTCAGTCACAGTCCAGCTGGCCTTGGTGAGCTCCCAGTCGATCAGATCCACTGTCTCAGTGGGTGGGTGCACCCCTCGTGGTCCGGACTTCTTTGCTCAGGTTCTCCCTCCTTCTGCTCTTCATTGGGACCTTGAGAGCTCAGTCCAGTGCTCCAGTGTGGGTCTCTGTCTCTATCTCCATCCATCACCAGGTGAAGGTTCTATGGTGATATGCAAGATATTCGTCAGTATTGGTATAGGATAGGCTCATTACAGGTTCCCTATCCTCAGCTGCCCAAGGAACTAACTGGGGACATCGCCTTGGGCTCCTGGGAGCCACTCTAGTCAAGTCTCTTGCCAACCCTAAGGTGGCTCCCTTATCTAAGAATTGTGCTTCCGTGCTACCCTATCCAACCTTACTTTAACCCAATCATCCTTTTTCCCCAAGTTGCCCCCCCATCCTCCCCTTCTCCCTTTTCTCTCCCCATTTCCCCTTACCCCCATCCCATCCCACCCCCAAGATCCCAATTCTCACCCCGGCAATTTTGTCTACTTACCAGAGCCAAAAGGATAACTGTATGTTTTTCTTTGGGTTCACCTTCTTACTTAGCTTCTTTAGGTTCGCCAATTGTAGACTCCGTGATCCTTATTTATGGCTAGAAACTAATTATGAGTGAGTACATCCCATGTTCATCTTTTTGGGTCTGGGTTACCTCACTCAGTATAGTGTTTTCTATTTCCATCCATTTGCATGCAAAATTCGAGAAGTCATTGTTTTTTACCCAGTAAAGTTATTTTAATAATTTAATAATTAACTTATTATTCTAAATGACATTTCTGTGAATTTCTATAGTATCATAACTGCTCTTACTGGTCATTAACACAAATGATAGCTATAACAAATGAGAGCACACTGAATTGTTCTTCAGGCTTGTTTCCTGGGCTGTAAATGAGTGATGCTCTAGCTTCAGTATGAGAAAAGATTGACTCTTTTGGGATGACAAGCTCAGTCCAGGAATACAACTATGCTTTTAGTTACTATTGTAGGTGCAGCTGGAGGAATATGTTGCCTTGTTTTTCACATTCCTTGAATTTCTGAGCTGCAATCAGTGCATTTGTTGGTTTAGATAGATCTACTCTGTGCCTTCTGTTTCTCTCTGTCTCTATCCTTTTCCTGCCTCTCCCCCTATTCCCACCCCACTCCCCGCACTGTGTGTGTGTGTGTGTGTGTGTGTGTGTGTGTGTGTGTGTCTGTGTGTAGGGATTTTTTTGTAATTAATCTGTCTCTTCCTGAGGTTTCATTTACATTGTCATAGAGTAATGAGAAAACCCACCTGTTTATCAGCTTAAGTTTCTTCTCTCAAGGCAGAGCAAAGCATGAATGAGAATTCCTTGAGGAGAAAATAAAAACTGTTTTTCAAGACCAACTGACTAAACTGGAGCACTGTTGAGAGGTTGGAATGTTACACACCCATAGGCTTGTCTAAGTCTAGGTTTAGTTACCCAAAAAGCCTCGCCTACCTGTGTGTCCAATGCTAACATCCTGTGACTAATAGACATTAATTTAGCAGACCACTAGGTTTCTTCCAACAACCTTAAAGCTAAGAAAGTTATGAGCTATCAATTGAGCTTCGCCTTTCTTGCTGTATCATCAGCTCTGAGGGACCCATGAGTATATTTTAAAGTTGGCTTGATTATAACTCTCTGTCTTGTTATACAACTCTGACGTGGGATGATGGAGCTCAGTATTTCCGAGGCAATGGTCATTCAAACTTGGATCGAGAATGAAGCATCCCTTCTTCCTTTTTTGGTGAGAGCTGTGTTTGCATAGACAAAGTTACACCCAACTTTCTTCTTTGCATCCCTGGCTTTGTTCTGCTACTATCACTCTCTTCATATATTTTTCCTTAAAAAAAAAAACAAAAAAAAACAAAAAACAATTTTTATTGATTCCTTGGGAATTTTCCAGTTCCTCTGTGTTATTCTTGTTCCTGCCTTTCTTGTCTTTGGGGTTAGAGAGTGGAGACGTTACACGAGACACACGTCAGGGCTGGGTTAGGAAGGAGACACGAACACGCGGCAGTCCCACGTGGGTGCACTTTAATGGGGGAGGGGTAACAACAAATAAGGGATGGGTGTGCAGAGACAAAAGGAGAGAGGGGAAGAGAGAGGGAGATAGAGAGGGGACTCATGGTGACCCCCGCTTTTAATGGGGAATACAAGGGCGTTTACGGCTTCCAGTCTAGGGGGATGCTAGGAGCTGTAGTCTGTAAAAGGAACAACATTTCACCCTTTTGGTTTTATTAAAAAAATTGGGGGGGGGTCTTAAAGGGTAGGGAATGGGGGCGTAGCCGGGTCTCTCATGACTGCTTCCTGCTGGCTTTGAGCGTTGAGGGATCCAGGGAGTGTCCAATTATTTTGACGATGTCCTGTTGGCTATGTCCTGTTTGCTGGCGTTTTGAGGTGGCTGGATGTCCTGTTGGTTATGTCCTGTCCGCTGGCATTTTGGGGTGGCTGATTAAAGAAATCTCATCTATCTGGCTTTTCCTGAGTAGCTGGGTCATCGTTAAGATGCTAGAAGACAAAAGTTGCATTAGTAGAGAGAAAAAAATTAAAAGGGAGAGGAGGTTTGGAAAATTAAAGGGGAGATTTGGAGTGGGGGAGTTTTAGGAGGTCTGGGGTTAAGAATGATAAAAAATTAAATGATACTTATTCCGTTAATGATCAGCTTGTGTTTGATTTGTTTAGGTGGGTCGGGCTGGCATCCTGGAGCTTAAAGAAAGTGTTTAAAAGAAATGGATTTTAACCGTATATTCCTTAACATTTCAGGGGTCACTGCTGCAGTCAGCCACTGACCTGTTATGTCAAGGAACTTTGTTAAGGATGGGAACACTGTTTTCCTTAGATTGGAGTAGAGGGGGCTGAACCTGGTGTTCTTTGGAACTTAAGAGAACAAGGTCCTGTCTGAGTTACCGTGTGAGCCATTGAGATGAAAGGTTTAAGATGTGACAGGTGAATCCAGTGAGGAGAAACTTCCAGCTGCTTGCTTGACCTGTTGGATGAATATTTATGAGGGGGACCTGGAAGGGGAACGTTTAGAGGCATTAGGTGAATCCTTCCTGTGCCTAGAAGAGACCCTGGAGGAAAGAGGAATGGGTGAGCTGTCGCTGTTGCTTGACTGGGCAGAGCGAGAGTGAGTGGCCCCTCGAGGCCGGGGGGTGGAGGTTTGTCCGCGGGATCCATGGCAGGAGTAGAGGGTTCCTGGAGGGATGGCATTGACAAGAACATGTGTGCAGGTGAATGGTGAGAGGCAGCGGAGGGGTCAATTTTAATGGCCATGTAAAAAAAAAATGCCATAAGGTACATCATTTCTTTCCATTTAGCTGAACGGTGACAGAAATTAGCAAATTCCTGTAAAATGTCGGGGTCAAATGAACCCTGAGAAGGCCATTTGAGGTTTTCCTGTAAATTGTACTTTGGCCAAGTTTTAGAGCAAAGATGGATTAATGTAGATAGTTTTACAGAGGGAATCAGGGAGTGAGGTTTTAGAGCTTCCAGAAGCTGCCCGAGAGGGGAGGCCAGGGGTATTGTTTTAGAAGGCTTAGCACCCAAGGCTAGAACTGTGAAACTATCCGCAGAAGGTACCGGGAGGTGCCACGAACATAGCAGCTCTAATTACAGGCATCCGTGTAATGAGAGGGCCGTGCTATTAGCCCAACTGACCCGAACCTAGCTTCCTACGGGAGCCAGTCCTGGCTAGGAGGAGACAGTTAAGTTTTTGGGGGGCTGCCCGTACAGCCGAGAGGTGTTCGCCCCATAGCAAGCCCTTAAAGAGGACAGAAAAAAGATCAGAAAGAAAACAGAAGATAGAACTGGGGGCTCCGAGCTCTCAGGCATGGAAAAAAAAAAACAGGTCTAGCCGAGGGTGGAAGGCTGGGGAAGGGGGGAGGAGTCGGCAACCTTACCCAGGACACACCAAAAAGAGCCGGCCGGATGATCTCTGGGCGTAATAGGAAGGCGATCCAACCCAGGTGAACTCAAGAATTAGTCGGTGTTGGTTTCAGATGGCCGTGTTGAACATGTGGGGGCAGTAGCAGGTTGCCACCAGTCCTGACCTTGTCCCTGTGAGGCCCCGAGCTCCTGGAGGCACCAGAAAGCCCAGAGTCAAGGCCTCAGGCACTGGGACAGAAAGGTTCCTCAGTCCACGATGGCACCAATTGTTATTCTTGTTCCTGCCTTTCTTGTCTGCGGGGTTAGAGAGTGGAGAGGTTATGCGAGACACACGGCAGTGCGGGGTTAGGGAGGAGACACAAACACACAGTGGTCCCACGTGGGTGCACTTTAATGGGGGAGAGGTAACAAAAAATAAGGGACGGGTGTGCAGAGATGAAAGGAGAGAGGGGAAGAGAGAGGGAGAGAGAGAGGGGGCTTGTGGCATTCCCCGCTTTTAACAGGGAACACAAGGGCGTCTGGGAGAAACGCCCTATGCCTTTGCGGCTTCCAGTCCAGGGGGATGCTGGGAGCTGTAGTCTGCAAAAGGAACAACACTCTGTATCTGTTATTTACCCTTACAGAGAAAAACTTAAAAAGAAATAACAAAATAAATTACACATGAAAAATACAGAAAAGAATACTAATTAACAAACATTTAAAAAACAACGGTAATAAAACATTTTACTCCTTAGTCTTTCCCACCTCTCTATTTGTCTTGGTGGCATTGGAACCTGCTTTTTTATGGTGCAGAACACTCTTTTTTCCAAACAGTTTCACTTGCAAATGTTTATTGTATATTGTGTTGCTGGTCAGGTTCAAGAACTCTGGCTTCTGGCACACCATCACCAATACTAAATCTTCACTGAAACTCCTCTCGGATATCCTGCTGTTTCCCCTCAGTTTTGGAGATCCTGTGGTTATGGTTCCACAGGCCCAAATCCTTCATATTTTCCTGCCAGTCATAGATGAGGTAGATGTTGGGGTGTGCCAATTCAAAGCCCTTGTTATATGCCTGAGTAGTAGCCAAGTCTGGGTCTCCGAGCAGCCCACCCCTTCAGGTGAGGTCCAAGCCAGCTCTACTAGTCCCCCATGGTGATTAGTGGGCTCAATCCTCCAATGTGTGATTCTCCCCAGATCAGTGAAGGGTGGGGCAAACTTGCAAGGTCCTCATATCTCAACCCATGTTTCACATAGGCTTTTGTGGTAACACAGGCAACAGACATCAACATAGGTCCCAGTTATAAGAGAGAGAGAGAGAGAAAGAGAGAGAGAGAGAGAGAGAGAGAGAGAGAGAGAGAGAGAATGAGAGATTGAGATTGAGATTGTCAGCAGCAGCAGATAGACTCCCACATCGGGATGTTCTGTATCACCTCAGCCTCTTCGGATCTCTGTCTTTCCACATGACATGAACTATTCTCCCTCTAGATATTTCCCATATCTGACCACCATTTACTTGCTCATTATAATATTGTCTCACAGGTCTCAGACAGTTAGTGGTTTCTCCTGCCAGGCCAGGATCAGGGGATCCTGGGCAGGTATGTGGGTATCCTTCTCCTGCCAGATAATAATCATATTTTCTTTCTTTTGAAAATAATTTCATATAATATGTTCTAATCATATTTTCCTCTTCCCCAACTCCTCCAAGATCCTCCCCAATTCCACACTCTACCATCCCTATGTTGTTTCTTTCTCTCTTTAGAAAATATACAAGCAAAAAACAAATGTCTGGACAAATACCATTGAACTTATTTTGTGTTGGCCATCTACTGATGTGGGATTCCCTTCGGTATGCTACAAATGTGTTGTTGTCTTGCCATTGGTAAATAAAGAAACTGTTTTCAAACAATGGCTTAACAGAATATAACCAGGATGGAAAAGATTATATATATATATATATATATATATATATATATATATATATATATATATATATATATATATAGAGAGAGAGAGAGAGAGAGAGAGAGAGAGAGAGAGAGAGTAGGCAGAGTCAGGGAGGTACTATATAGCCACCAGAGGAGACAGACACTGGAACTTTGCTCTGTAAACCACAGCCATGTGGCAATATACAGATTAATAGAAATTTGTTGATTTAAGATCTAAGAGTTAGCTAGGAATATGCTTAAGCTATTGACTAATAGTACTGCAATTTATACAGTTTCTGTGTGGTTATTTCATGTCTGTGCAGCTGGAAAGAATGAGCATCCTCAGCCTACAATCTACTCTTGGGTATGGAGGCCCATCCTAAAGAGGCAAATAAACCTAATGAGACTCTGTTTTTGAGAACTCATTTTTTCCTCACAAGTGAATGCCAAAGGTGGATGGGACCTTCTGTTCATTTCATTTCCTTAGTACCAGGACCTTGTCTGTTTAGAACCTGTGACAACCCTGTGCATTCTACTACAGTGTTAGACACTGGCACTCTGGAATCATTCATATCCTCTGACTCTTATAAGCTTTCTGCCTCATCTTCTGTATAGCTCTTGGAGCCCTGAGTGGGAGTGATTACTGAAGACAACCCATCAGAACAGATTATTCCCAAGTCTCACACTTTCTACACATTGTCCAGTTAGAGTTCTCTGTGTTAATTCCTACCTTAGGAAGAGGAAGCTTCTCTGATGATAGCTGAGCAACACACTGATCTTTGGACATATAGCAGAACAATAGTGCTTAGCTTTTTAGTTTTGGAGTAATCTCATGACCTATTCAGTTTCAGTTTCGTTGCCAGCTGAGCAATATCAGGTATGGGTTCCATCTCAGGACATGGGCTCCAATTATCTTCTCCCCTCATAGTATGCAGACTACCTTCTTGTATTATGAATACTAGTCAGTTAGGAGTTATCATCAGTTTGACTTTTCACATTTAATGAAATGTAATGTCATCTTCTGGAATGTGTTCTTACAACCGTTTGTAGAGAGCATTCAATGGCTTTGACAATAGCCTGTGATGTTTAGGGATTTTCTTGGTGGCCATTGTCTTTCATGTAATTGCAAAGCTCTTTTTTGGTTTCCCTTCAGGACAAAGTTTGTTCTTCCTTATTCTGACTCTCTCTATCATTGACTTACACACAGATAGCCTCTAGTCTCCCATAGTGCTGGATGTTTCAAGTATATTCTTTGACACTGAGACTAAAAGCATTCATTTATGGATTCAGTATAAAATGTAATTTTTATGTTTTTATATGTAATGTGTTAGAAACCAAATGCACATGTTAAACTCTACTCTTTATTACTAGTTAGCTCTATTATCATAAGGTTCCTTGACCTCTCTGAATATTATTTTCTTTACTTACAAATTACTGATTATAGTACCCAATGATTATACAACACCTCAGCAAGTGTGAATGGGAGTGCTATGATCTGACTTCAGTAGGTATTACTTATTTTAATGTCTGGTATATTTTAATTAGAAACGACTCTCTGTGAATCATTCACAGTCATCTATCCACTTCTAAATTATTAAATCCAGTAGAACAAGTTCATTACATTTCTCAGCTTTCAAACACAGAAAACCTTTTCAAATATTTGTTGTAAAAGAAGCTGGCTGCATTTCCGGTGTCTAGCTAGCTTAACCCCTGAAATAACCACATGGAAATTGTATTAATTAAACACTGCCTGGCCCATTGGTTCTAACATCTTATTGGCTAACTTACATATTCGTTTAACCAATCACCATTAATGTGTATCTCTACTTGACTGCGGCTTACCTGCATGAGTCTAACCAGTGTCCATCTCGGTGAGGAGAGCCACAGCATCTTTTCCCCACCTATCTAAGTTCTGCCCTATCAAAAGGCCTAGGCAGTTTCTTTATTTGACCAATGAAAGCAGTACACAAAAAGAAGACCCTCCTGCACCAAATATTCTCTAGTCTCTATCTCATGTTTTTCTTGCAGTAATATTTGCCATTAACTATGACCAACTTCACATTCTACATCCATTTATTATGGGGAAAATGTTGTGACTGAACATACATATTGAATAAAGTATAAAACTATTGACTTTCCTGAAATTAGAAACAAATAAATGATGACTGAAAGTCAATTTCTAGTATTGTATGGGATATCCTAGATTTGAGAGGAGGGGAAATCAAAGTGGTCAAGACCAGGGAATTCTGATATTAAATGATGGCGTAGGAAAGCATTGTACTATCCCTTCTTGTGGGTCGTGCTGTTGTGCTGCTTCTAAACAGGCTTGGAAACACTGTTGTATCAATGAATAGTCCACAAGTAGTCTATAAGATTCTCTCCAGAGGGAGATTTTATCTCCAATGTTCTAGACATTTATAATGATGCAAATTATGTAACAGTTTTTAAAGGTGGAAAAGTCAGTCAGGTCACTGAGTACTACAGGGCTCAGGAATCTGAGTAAGAAAGGCTTGTTTAGGGAAGCAGGACAGAAACAATTATTTATATTAGCTGTAACTTCAGAAAGGAATGGTGGATCTTCAACACACATTGTGGTAAATAAAGTATGGGGAGATATGAGAGGTCTTCACAGGGAGAATTAAGGACGACTTGGGTGTGTTCTCTGTAAGCTGATATTTAAGCAAAAAACACTATGCATCTCTAGAAGTGCTTAGGTGAAAACAGGATCTACCTGCTGCCAACCCCCTCCCCATAATGAAACCACATTCAACAAAGACTCACCATCTCCTAGCATCTGAGAACATAAAATATTCTCAACTGATTGTCACCAAGAGACTTGTATGAAGTTCCGTGGAAATGACCAGAGTAGACATGGCCAAAAATTTTACAGCAAAAAATGTAGTATGAAATGTACAAAGAAAAGTTTTTCACCTTTAATTTTGTTTTGCTTTTAATTTAAGGCAATATTGATCACAATAATAAATTGAATAGATTAGAATGAAGGCATATAATGACTTTAGATAATTCAATGTATAAACGCATGTGCTGTACAAGTCTGACTTTAGTTTTGGGAAACCACATGAAACGACATAGGAGATAGCAGCAAGGCATCTACAGGCCAGATAGAGGCAGGACATTGCATTCATTTAAAAAATACTTTTTATGTGTCTATTTTCTTTTCTCTGTCCAGCAATTTCCAGTTACCCTCCATCAAATTTCTCCCATGTTCCCTATATTTAACAGTCCCCTTTGCTTTATAATTGTTGCACATATATGAATGAATATGCATGAAAAAACAGATGACTGCCTCCACATGGTGGAAGGTGAAATACTATATCAAGTAGTCCTCTGACCTCCACATGCACACTGTAGCACATGTACGTGGACAGGCAGGCACAAACACACATACACATTAATATGCAAGTATATACATGTACAGGCATACACAAACACACACACACACACACACACACACACACCACACACACACACACACACACACACACATTTAACAAGAACCACATTTTGAAAATGCATTTTACTGCATTTGTAGATAATCCAGAATCATTTATGTAACCTTTTTAAAAGTTCTTTTTTTTTACATACTACATGTTTTTGTCATGATAGCTTACTGTATTATTCTGTTGATTCTAGGGATCTGAAATTAGTTTCTCACACCTACAAGACAAGTACTATATGATCTGAGCATTTTTCTGAGTCCAAATTATATATTTTTTTAAACATTACATTTTAAAAATGTTTTATCCTTTTGGAAACTAAGACACAAATGTGTTATGTTGGTCAGTGGGAATAGTATATATTATGCTCAAAATGTTTATGCAAACAAATGTTCAATTAAAAACAATTCTATAAAAATGTCTTTTTTTTCCTTCTTATACCAAAGATGGAAAATATAGAGAACAAAAGAGTTAATATGAGAGAAAATGTATTTCTTAATTTGGAAATAGTTCTTAATAGTCAATTCTATCAGGATTTTCTCGCTCTCTTCTGTAAGAGCATAAAGATGAAATGAAAGAATTTTATTATTAGTAGTAAAGATATTAAACACTATTTGCTATAAATCACAGCACATTAGTGACTAATGTTCAGCAATATCTTCCCCCAGGTCATAATGGAAGCAGAACTGATTTAAGTGAAGCTAAAATTATGAAGTATGTGCAGTAATTACTGAACTTATTAGAAAAATAATTCAGCAGTCAGAGAATTATTTAGAACATTATTTCAAATTCCTGCCAGTCTCTTACAGCCCAGGATGTAGAAGTGTGGAATCATTAGTAAGTTCTCTATAAAGCTGATTAATTTTGATGGACAGGGTTAATTTTATGGTTACTAGTTTTGTGGTGTCTTGAGTATTCTGTTTCAGTTGGAAATCTTACTCCATTGAATTTTCTTTTCCTCTAACAGTGAAGAGCCAAGTTCCTTAGCTTCAACATCATTTATCAGCAAGTCACTTCTCTTCACTTTCTGTTCTCCTCACTTAGCTGCTTCTCAGTCCCAATTCATGCCTAATCTTAATCATTTCTTTTGTCCAAATTTTACTCTGCTCTCAATCATATTTCCTGAGCTTATAGAGAGATTTAACTTAATAATTTTGTACAATTTAGTATAAATAATCATGCTTCACCCATCCTCATTTACCAGTGAAGGGCAATAAGAAGTCACAGGTGAGAGAATTAAAAGCAACAGAATGGGTACTTGCAGCAGCAGGTGCTCTGGTGGACTAAGTTCGGCATGCATTATTTTTTATGAGGAGATGGGAACAAATATCTAATCACCTTAGATCAAACACTTTATGACAAACAAATGGTTTTACCAAGTCTCTCTCAGAGAAAGAGTGAGTTTGCTTACTTCAGAGGTTCTCGATCTTCCTAATGCTCTGACCTTTTAATACAGTTCCTCATGTTGTAGTGACCCTTAACCATAAAATTATTTTCATTGTGATTTCATGACTGTAATTTGATACTGTTTTGAATCATAATGCAAATATCTAATATGCTTGATGTCTAACATGCAACCCAAAAGTTGAGAACTGCCAACTTACATGAGTCGTCATGTACAGTCATGGATAACTTAAAGGTGCGTCTATAGAAGTAACTTTTCATTCTCATATGGAAGACAGGAAATATAGGGAAGGAAAGACTTCCTATCAGAGAAACTTAATTTTTATTTTTGGAAATATCTCTCACAATGGCATTGCTGAATATCCCTCCTTGCCCACATGGATGATGACTCATGAAACCTCCATCCCTGGAACTCCATGCATACTTTCTTTTTTTTTTTTTTGAAATATGATTTCTCTGTGTAGCCCTGGCTGTCCTAGAATTCCCTCTGTAGATCAGGCTCATCTCAAATTTGCAGAGATCCACCCGACTCTGACTCCCAAATGCTGAGATTAAAGGCAAGCACCACCAGAGCACAGTTCCGTGTACAGCTTCTAAGTAGCCTATGGGTGTTGGGTCCTCTCTCCATTTGTCCTTACTATTCATGCAACTTTGCAGAAGGGACCTGAGAATCAGCAAGGTTCAGGAACTTTCTGTGATTTAGTAGCAAATAAATCGGGAGTGCTACCTGTCATCCCAGTACTCAAGGTAGAAGCAGGAAGGTTAGGAGTTCAAGATCACTCTTACCCAGAAGGTCAGTTAGAAGCCAGCATCTGTTACATCAACTGCATTTCAAGAATAAAAAGAAAAGGAAAATTTATGACTTAGAAAGCACCAGATATATTGTGATGATGGACTTCAGAAGAGAAAGGAAGGGAGATGGCTCTTTGATTCACTAAAGCTTTGTTCTCACAGACTTCTACACTTAACACCCATCATGCAAACTGGTAGAGAGAACTGTGCAAACACTAAAGCATTCTTTTGGAGAGGAGGGATACAACAGAAGCACATCCTCCTAAAGGACCAGCAGTGAAGAGGTTAAGTGTTCCCAAAGCCAAGTTGAGCATACACAAGGAAACATTAGTCATTAAACATTCAGCACTTATGTGCTTTCAAAACCTTTTCTAGTTAATTCTCTTCAGTTCTGATGAAAGTCAAGATGCTCATTTCTCTAAGACTAATAGCAGATTTCCTTGAATAGCTTGACAGAATACAAAAAATGGAGTAACAGCTTGGAGTCTTCTTTATTTCTATATTTTAGAAACAGTAATTTAGATGAAATGGTCAAACCATTTTGAAAACCATAACTTATAAAATTTTTGTGTTCCATATACATATAACACAAGTACAGGCATTTTTTTTCTTCTTTTAGTCACAAAACCAATCTCTTTGTTGGATAAGGACTTTTCCTGAGTCAGTTTTTAAAATGCATTTATTAATGTATATTAACTATACATAATAATGTGACTCATTAGGACATGATGTCTTCATGTATGTATGTAATGCATAATGATCTTTTTTTTTTCCTGGTTACCCTCTCTTATCCTCCCAACCCCATTCTTCTATTCTATATGGTTCCCTCTCTCTTTTAGGCCCATTTTTGTTTGTTTGCTTGTTTTGATGTTTTTATTATTAATTTGTTTCATTTTTTGTTTTTGTCTTTTTTTCCTTATTGGGTTTCATTAGTCTGTTCATAGGCAAATGTGGCAGTGTTTACAAGAGCTTATTCACCTTGTCTTTGAGTATATGACTGAAGAAAGTGTTTATTCCTCTTGCTCAACTGTTATCTGAATATAATTTCTTAAGAATGGGTGGGTATCATGTCTGAGTCTGTTCATATACTACTTTAGAGGGAATGTATTTATTTTCTCTAAGTTACTAAACTTCTAACCTATTAGAAACATATTTAATATTCTTAATGTGTCTTATCTTTTAGGCATACACTTGTCACAGAATGTCTTTTTTATGTTTGTTGTCATCTGAATATATTCCCCATCATTTATGTGTTAAAACTTGGAGATTTTGAGATGTAAGGAAAAAGGATATTCCATCCTCCATGAATGAAAAATAAATTTATATTACTTAAAAATTATTCACTTTTAGGTACTTTGTTACTGTGGTATAAGTGGATAAAAATATGTTTACTGACATCTCTTATGTTTCTGACCTTAAAATCCTCTTCTAGAGTTGAGGATTTAGCTAAACTGTTGACCTATTGCCTAATAATCCACAGGGTACTACAGAAATCATCAGGGATAAAAAAGGAAATAGAAATAAATACTTCTGGGAAATATAATAATTTCCTGGCAAAACCTTGCGCAAGTATGATAATAAATAAACTTCTTGTATTAGATATAATCTCCTCAAGCATTATAATAAATTATATTCTTTGATAAGAACAAGAATCACACCAGCTTTTTAATTTTGTTCTCTTTGTCCATGATAAAATGTTCTCCCCAAAAGCAAATTAGGGAAGGTTTTTATTTCATGTTTACTTTTAGCTTACAGCTCATCATTGAGGGGGTTCAGGACAAAAGCTAAATCGGGAACTGAAAGGAATACTGTGTGCTGGCTTACTCTCAGGTTCATGCTGAGTACATTTCTTACACACTCAGGACCACTTTCTCAGTGATGGTGTTGCCACAGTGATCCGGACCCTCCTCCATCAGTTAACAACTAAGACAGCCCCCTCAGACATACCCACAGGAAGTCAATGTGATCTGTGTAATGACCCAGTTGACTCTCCATTATTTAGTGGTACTAGATTATATAAAGTGGTCAGTTAGAACTAACTAGAAAATATGTGGCCTCGGAGTCTTCAGGAATTAAATATCATTCAAATCCCACAAAAATTTCTATTTTTAAGGATAAATATTCATCTATCTATCCAATCATATAAAGTATGTGTGTGTTCTGTTGCAGTTTACATGATTATCAGTTCCATGGGGTACCCATGTTCTGGCCAGGTTGTCTGAGTCTATGGTATATATTAGAAGTATGAAGAGTGTAATGCATAGGTTCTCTTAACAAGGTTCAAGGGGTTAATAGAAAATTATAATTCAAAGAGACTGTTAAGAATATCGATGTCATGGCAGGAACTAAGATGTCCTAAGGAGACATTTCTGACCTTCTCTTTTGGCTTTGTTTTTCTGAAATGATGGCCACCCAGATACTGGAATTTCCTTGGGAGACTAATGCTAGAGATGGAAAGGGTTGAATCCTTGTGCCTGGTGTGAGCCAAGGAGAAAAAAGATTTCTGAAATTCTCTCTTCTCAGATGGCCTAACAGGAAGAGACTGGACCCAGACAGACAATGACGTTCAGAAGCTCTCATTGATAAAAACAGTTTAACCATTCTTAATTCTTGGCCTTAATTTAAACCCAAGCCTTCTGTAATCACCCTGAAAGTTGTACTTGCAGGATTCACCTGTCCTCTTTGTTGCTCCTAATATAGCCAAAATAAAATACATCTTCTATTTTTCAGAGATACTTGTTTGTTTCATAGACTTACTGAGATAACTGTCTGAATCTGGCTTGTTAGGGAGTTACTAAAGCTCAGGATCTGACACTATAACCATAAGATGGGGTGAAACACATGCTTAGGTCTGCACAGATAGGAACAAACCGTAGATGAGAGAAAGAAAACGAAATTAGTTGGAAGCAACAAAGGATTCTTGTGAAATGTAGCTGATGAGGAAATAGAGGTCCTTGTCAAGATCTGTCATAATCCTGAGTAGAGAGTAGTTGCAGATTAAATCCTTTTCTAATTTGTATTTTTTTTCTCAGTATGGGAACAGATAAGGATACTAGAGATTTAAGTTTTCTAGTGGAAATGACCACAAAAAATTTGAGAAAGATTTGTATGGAAAGCTGAAAGAATAACAAAGAAACAGACAAAACTGCAAATTTGATCCAAATGTGCGTAATCAAAGGTCCCAGAAATGTTATGGTTTTCTTTTCCTAGATTAGACTACTTGGAAAAGACATAGGATATGGTGCAGATACCACCAAAATGGAGTACATGTTCCAGCCACTGAGTTCTACATAAAGACTGTGCTAGTGAGTGGAGCACAGGGAGAGGCAGGGTGTCAGCAGCTGAGACAGACCTTTGTACAAAACCAATGCACTGTGACTTTCTTTTAGGCATTCTTGATTCCATTCCTCTGCTTTAATAAAAGATTCCCAGAGAGTAAGCTGTAGGAAAGTAAATAGAAATAGATGACTTTCCTTCATTCCATACACTTCATGTTTGTGTCTAACATAGTTTAAAATTTCTGTGTCTTTTCTTCATAGCTAGTATGGCAAAATACGCAAAACCTTGGGGGAAAGAATTAAGTGAGAATTTGTGGTGTATATTTTTGATGGTGGGAAATCTTTGTTCAAGACTCACAGGTGTCCATTTAATAAATTTCTCAAATTTGTGAATGAACAACTAGATAACATGAGAAACATCTTTTTCTAATATTTGCAGGTGCTCTGTGACTCCATATATGTAAAATCATAAGCCATCTCAGCAACAATCATCCCATCCCTTTGCTACAGGTGCCATTTGCACATGCTTTCAATAGAATTGTCTACCATAGGCTCATGCATTTTGAACATTTGGTCACTAGCTGGCCATGCAATTTGGGAAGGCTGTGACTTTCTAGAGGCATTCCTTGAGACTTTGGAACATCAACATTATCTCTGTTCATATTCTATTTCCTGACAGGAGATGCAATATGACCAGGCCACTTCCATTTATATTGTCATGTCTTGCCTTTCTATCCCGATGGACTATATTCCCTCCAACTCTTATGTAAAATCAAACCAATCTTCCCTTAAGCTGCTTCTTGTCAGATGCTTTGTTACAATAACGCGAAGAGCAGATAGAACAACATTGCTCCAGACCTTTCTTGTCAAAGTCCTTGGTTAACCTTCTACCTGCCATTGTTTAGTGCTACTTACTTACGTTGTTTAGTGCTAAATGCTGTTACTACCTGTGATGGTCTGGAAAAGAAGACCTCCCACAGACTTGAAACCTTGGTCCCCAGTTGGTGGGACTGCTGTGGGCTGTTTATGTGGTATAGTCTTGCTGGAAGAAGTGTATCACAGCAGACAGGCTTTAAGGTTATATTGCCTCACCCTACTTGCTTTGTGCTGGCTTTTGGTGATGTCAACTATCATGCCTGCTCCTTGTTCCTATACGGCCTCACCATGATGGTTTCTTATTCTTCTGGATCCTTAAGCTCAAGTTAACTCTTTCTTCTATAAACTGCCTTGCTCATATCACAGCAAGAGAGAAGCAACTAATACACTTGTCTTCTAGAATTTTCAAAGCCAATTGAATCATGAGTCTAGTACTTAAAAATTGATTTTTGCTGTAATACTGGACAACTAGGAATCTCCATTCCTAAGATATTTTGTTGCTCTCCACCTCTACTGCATTCTTGAAGCCACAAGGAAGTGAACCTTAAACATTCTGGAGAATATAATCAGAAGGTGAGTTATTATTCACAAAATAATGAACAAATTTTGCCATGACTATCTTTTCTAATTTCTGGCAGTTCTGTTTCATTTACCTAAACTATTTGACTGTTCCCTAAAATGTAATCATAAAAAAAAATACTGTGATAAACACCATAAGCAATAAACAAACAAATAAAACTTTGACAAGGGTTTCTTTTAGCTTATACTTTTCAGTGAGAATTTATATGCTGGGAAGCCAAAGCAGAATCTTAAGTATGAACTTGGCAGCAGGAACTGAAGCAGAGAACATGGAGGAATGTTGCTAATTGATTTGCTTCTAGACATTTCTACATCAATCTGTAACTGGGAAAATGCCCTCACAGGTTTATTTAAGAGCCAATCTGATGGGAACATTTTCTTAACTACAGTTCCCTGCTCCCAGATGACCATAGTTTGTGCTACAGTGACAACCAGAATAGGATCAGATCCACATACCCTTGTCAAAACTGCATTCAACGTCATTAGTAAATGTTTTAATGAGCACCTTCTGATTGGTCTTGCATCCCACCTTATAGAATTATGATTAGAAAAACTTCAAATTCATCTCTCTATACTATGGTTGTGAATATGAGCACCCAACTTGATATAATCTAGAATCATCTTATAGTAAGTTTCTGGGTATATTTGTGAGGAAGTCTAGAATAAATAACCAAAATAAGAACAACCACTGTAAATGTGGGCATCACCATTCCATGGCCTCTATTTACAGACTAAATAGAAATGAGAAGGCAAGCAGAACAGCAGCATTCATCTCTCTGTTTCCTGACTGTGGATACATAGTACAAGGACACTTGCTCAACTATGTTTACAGCAACACTATATATAGTAGCCAGGACCTGGAAACACCTTAGATGCCCCTCAACTTAAGAATAGATGAAGGAAATGTGGTACACTTATACAACTCAGTGGTTTAAAAAGAATGACTTCATGAATTTTTTGGGCCTCGTTGCAGGGGCAGGAGCTTGATCCTGCTTCAACTTGATGTGTCAAATTTGTTGACTCTCATGGGAGGTATGCTGCTTTCTGAATGGAGACAGAGGAGGAGTAGGGGTGGGTATATGGGAGGTAGGAGGAAGGTCACGAGTAGAGGAGGAAGGGGAAACAGTGAACTGTAAGTAAAATAAATGAAAAAATTTAATTAAAATACTATGAGCCAAAAGAAACCCATTCTTCCTTAAATTGCTTTTATTAGGTAACTTTCACAGCACCAGAAAATGTAAGTAACATAGTCACTAATTTCTTGCTAGTATATAATAGTATGAACTCATGTCCTTTACCCTGTAAGGTCTCGCGAAGCAGCTCTTATTCTTGAGCATTTGGAGAGTGGGGGCCTAAATTTGGCTATTGTTAAGGAAGTAATGATGGATCCCTGAAGTTAGACACAAAGGGATCATGTGGAGTCACTTCATCTGTTGTAAGGTATCCACCAGAGGAGACTATTCGGATATGAGTTCAAGTCAATAGAAAGTCTTCACTAACTGGAAACTTAAATGAGTATTTGGGTCCTAAGTGTAGTCCTGAGCCTTCTTCGGGATACATTTTTAAGTATCATAATGACGTCCTGCACTGACACACCTCAGGTAGCATGAAGCAGAACTGCAGAGGACAAAAAGCAAGGTTAGTAAATTTGGGGACATTTCCAGAACAATGGATTATTGGATTAGACTTTGTTTTCATTTTGGCAGGTGGTACTATCTACCTGCTGGGTTTAAAGACTTGAATGGTACTTCCATTATGGTGTCAGTTGTGCTAAGGGTCTGGAGCCTGATTGATATATTTCCCACTATTGTTTCTATAGACATGTGTTACGTTATAAACTCATCTGGGGGCAGGAGATTGTATCATCTCCTTAGTACTAGTAGTTTTAATGTAATTTATTTTCTATTTTACAGAGCAGTCACGCAAACAGGTTACCACAGTGAGATCAAGCAACAAAAAGATTAATGGCCCAGCCATGGTTGTAAGTAGAGTAGTTAATAAGAGGTATTGTGAAAACAGAGATTGTATCAGTTGTTCAATTTTTGTCATCTCCTTTCCCTCCCTTGAAGGTTATTTTTGACTGTAGCTAATTTTTTTCCTGACTCACTGAAATAAAAACTACAAGTTTCTCCTAGAGCAGTGTAGAAAATTCCTTGTCTCAAAAGGATTAAATCCAATTCTTTTTGATTCAGAAGAAGAACCTCAGCTAAGGAATTTAAATGGGCTTCCAAATGTGATACAGAATTTTTTTAGATGGTCCTTGTCTGTGTCTACTTGAACAATGAAGTTTTTATCCCCAATAACTAGGGATAAAGTTCCTACTACAGTGGAGTCTGCAATGTCTACCTGCACCAATAGGGAAATGAGAATAGGGATAGCTCACCATGAATGGGAATGATCAAAGTCTATTTGCAGGTGGGCTCTGCTCTCTTCCAGATAATAGATGAGCACCTGTGATATAATATGCACCAGGACACAAGGAGTGGTATTTCTTCCCATGAAAACAAATCATAAGATGAACAATTGGTTAAACCAAGTATGTCAGGTAAACTCTGGGGCCTACAAATACTTTTGACTGCCATTTCTAAAATTAACCTACTGTGTAGGACTACAGAATTCCACATGGAGGAAGTATCTGAGGAGTATTTTGGTGATATTAGACAGGCTTCCTTCCCTTGGAGGTCCTCCAGGATGAGTTTAGATTGCTACCATTCACATTTGCTAAGGTTGGAGCTTATGGAGTTTGGGGCCATTCCCATGGTATCTTAAGTCACTGTTATATTGCTGTAAAGAGACACCCCAATGAAGGCAACTCTTAAGAAAGCAAGCATTTCATTAAGGCTGGATCATAGTTTCAGAGATTTATTTCATTATCAGCTTGGTGGAAAACATGGCAAGAATGTTAGAGAAAGAGTTGAGGACTAAAACCTAATCCACAGGCAGGGAGGAAGACACTGAACACAGTGTGGGCTTTTGAAATCTCAAAGCTCAGCCCCACTGACATACTTTGTACATCAAGCCACACCTCCTAATCCTTTCAAATAGTGCCACTCCCTGATGACTAAGCATTTAAACATATGAGTCGATGGGGCTGCCTTAGTTAGGGTTTCTATTGCTACAAGGAAATATCATGACCAAAGTGTAAGTTGGAGAGGAAATGGTATATTTGGCTTCTACTTCCACATTATAGTTCAAGGGAAATCAAAACAGCAACTCAAGCAGGGCAGCAACCTGGAGACAGACACTAATGCTGAAGCTATGGAAGAGTGCTACCCCAAGGCATATTCAACCTGGTTTCTTAAAGAATCCAGAACCTCTAGCCCAGGGGTAGGCCTACCCACAATGGCTTGAGCCCACCCACATCAAGTACTAATTAAGAAGATGCCTTACTGACTTGCCTGCAGCTGGATTTATGGAAGTTAAGCAGTCATTTCTTTGTGAGTTCCATGTTCAGTTCATTGAGAAGCCCAGGCAAGAACAGTTTCTTGTCCAAATCATTAGCAAACTCCATAAGGAGCCTCTTCAATGCCTTTCTTCCTCTTGAAGTAGATTGGTGCTGTAAGGAGCAGATGTGTCTTACTGTCATTAAAGTCTTAAGACTTAAAACATTTTAAATGCCATATTCAGTAGTCTTGAAAGATTTGAAGAATCCCTATCTATCTGAGATACATCTCTGTACACCTTGAACATCTAACTAACATGACTAAGAGCTTTAGTATTATAGATGATTATATATTAACCTACATTTTAATTATACATCACATTTTTAAATGAGCTGTACAAACACAAAAATTTAATCAAGAGCAGAAATATACTTAAAATAAAATTGACCTAAAATTTACATCAATAAACCAAAATCTATACCAATGCAAATCTATATAGAATATTCCCCTTTAAATGTACACAAACACTTATAAATTTGGGAATTTGTGCATAGTTCTACAGACTACTTCTTGCTGATTGGGGGATCTGTTAATCAGTTCTTTCATGCTGTATTCTGTGTGCTAGGTTCATCTCCATCAGCAGTTGTGCAAAGTAATTTGGGTGGGGGGTGTTCACAGCAACCTTTCAGGGTGTCATGGTCCATCAGACCGTATTAGTCTGGAAGCAATCCATAGGTTCTCATCCACTGTGGAAACAAAAGAAGAACTTCTTTTCCAAAGCAACATATTCTTAGACCCAAATTTTGAAAAGAAGATACCTTTAAAGTGTAGAAGCCCTCATGGACATGGGCCATGGCAAATGACTAATGACTGTCCAGTGTAGTGATGACTTTGTCTTTAACTTAATGAAGTGGCTAGGTTGATGCCAGAAGCTCAGTCCCTTGTCTCTGAGACTGGGCCGATATTACCCTACCAAGGTGACATCTGTGGCTCTGGTATACCTGCTTTCATATTGAATAAAATTCCTCCTACTAGTGTACATCTGTTAAGACAGGTCTAACAGATTAGACCACATTAGTTATTATCAGGTGGATCAGGGATCAAGAAATACAATTAGAATTGGATACTCCTGGCCTGCCAATACCTGAATGGAGTGGACGGAAAGTACAGCAGCCTCAGCTTCAGGGTCAACAGTAGCTAAGTTCAGGGCCCTTACTTTTTATCATAGTCACATGTGTCCATACAGAACTGGCCAAGTTGAGCTACAAGCTCCTGTTGATGGAGCCAAATACCCTGGGTATCTCCTCTAACGTGGGTGAGTGCCAGGTAACCTTTTTCTGCATCTACTACAACATCATAGAACAATACTCTGCTGTGCCTCCTACTGGGTCAGTGGAGTCTGATGATCCTAGTTTGGCTACTGTCTTGGAGGGTCTGTGTTTGATTTTCATCTGGTAGCAGGCTAGTTACACTGAAATTTTACAGAATTAGATAGAGGGTTGACCCATGAGAAGTGCTTAACAATGAAATATGTCTACATTATACATCCATCTCTTTGGGATCTCCCTTAGGAGAGCCACTGCACACTGTGGGGTGGAGGAACAGTTCCAGGCCCTAAGTCAATTTGTCAATTTCTCCTCCTGCTATAGCTATAGATGCAACTAGCCATGAGTAAGAATGTCACCTGGCAGAAACACAATAAAGTCTCTTGGACAGATAGACTATTGTCCTCTTTCTGGGTCCCAGTGCCCTGAGCAAAGACTCCCTTTTCAGTTATTAATGTACGACAGAAAGCTTTTCTCCCTTCTTCCTCTTCTTGTATCTCTGGCTTCCTCTTCTGGGATCTCCTTTTTCTTTTGTTTTTACTAATTTGGATTTTCTATAGAGCTATAAACTCCAATAGCTGACACCTACTTATATTTGCAAACCCACCCACTATCTAAGGTTTCTTTCCTTATATCTGGGGCCAACTGCATAACAAAAGGATATATTTGAGCAACTGTCCATAATCCTTTCAAAAGGGCCCTGGAAAAATTGCCAGAGAGTCCTTACCTTGGTCATTGTTGAGACCCCAGTTAAATAGGACAAGAGGGACCATTGGATCTAACCAGGCTACATTATCTAAAGCCTAGTCATAGAGGTGGAAATATTATTATTTTCTAAGAATAGTAGGTATAGAATGAAAATGACATACTTTAAATACTTGGTCTCAGGTTGGTGGAGCCATTTAGGAAGAATTAGAAGGTGTGGCTTTGTTGAAAGAGGTGTGTCACTGGGGGCTGGGCTGGGTTTGGGCTTTCAAAAGTCCATGGCATTCACACTTAGCTCTCTCTGACTCTTTCATCCTTGTGAATCAGCTGTGAGCTCTCAAATACTGTTCTGATGCCTTGCCTACTCTCTGCTGCCATGCTCCCAAGCATGGCAGTCATGGGCTTTAATCTCTGGAGCCATAAGTCCCTAAATTAAATGCTTTCCTCTATAGTTCCCTTGGTCATGATATTTTGCCATGGAAATAGAAAAGTAATGAAGACAAATGTCAAATGATACTGCACTCTTTTCCTGGACCTCTCTCTAGCTAACCACAGGTAAAAGCTTTCTTTAACTTTTACGGCACAACACGCCACTTCTGGAACTGTTGTGTTAGTCTAAGTTGTTCCAAAATTCAGCTCAAGGCAAAACTTACTGGCTAGTGTACAATCAGCAAGATTGATTGTAGTCTATCATTAAGGAAGAAGAAACAGAAGCACTATTGGGAAGTGTAGTAGCAAGTGTAAGGTGGTGTGTAGTAAAGCTGCCAATGGGGTTAATGGAAATGATTAGTAAGTAAATTCAGACCTGAGTTCATCCCCAGGCTCACTCGGAAACAGCTAGATATAGGAGTAACCTAGTAATAAACCCCAGCTTTGGAAAAGTAGAAACAGGAGTCTGTTCTAGGCCACTGAGAAATCCTATATATCCTACCTAAGAGAGAATGGATCATGCATTAATGACAGCTAAGGATATCCTCTGATGTCCACACATGTACACTTTTTACAAATAAATAAATAATCACATCTTTCTGGTGTTTCACCTAGATACAGCCTTATACATGTTATGTCATATTCTGGGGGTACACAAAACAACAGGGATAAGCAGCTGACATATGGGCTTGCTCCTTCTCCTGACTGTGCTGATGTTGTACTCATACACATGCACACACATTCAGATAAATTGTCAAGAGATCTCTTCAGAAGTGGTTAAGAAACTACATTCCATCTTTATACTGTGGGTTTCAGTGTTAAGGAGGGATAGAAGTTAGAAGCTGAGGTATCTCAGGTCATAGGGCCACATGACACACAACAGTGTCTTGGCATAAATGTTATCCACCATGTAGAAAGCAGATGAAGCATCCAAGAGTGCATTGCCCTAAGGCAGTCAGGTACCTGGCATAGACACAGAATTTGGGCCACAATGCTCACAGTCTTTGGCACCCCATACAAATTGCCTTGATCTGCAGATCATTGCACATTTAGCCTGTCCAATGTCCAAGAGTTCCATCTGTTTCTTTGTGTCTCTGCACCTGGTCCCTGACCCAGTTTACCAACTGGCACTGTGGGGGCTCACCTGTGCTACTTTCTAACCTGGCCCACATCCTGATGCTTCAGGAAACAGCTTCCTATGTTCTTTTTTCTTTCCTCAAAATTCTGTAAATATTTTTATCAAGTCACTAACATGCATCAGCTTTATGTCCCTCAAGTCCTCTAGGTTTCTTTCTGACAAGCACAGTGCTTTCTATCCACATCCTTACATATTCACTTATTTTTCTAAACAAATTCTCTTCTAACAACAGACTAGGATTCCTTGTTTCTTTCTATTGTCTACATACCCAGACAGAAATCTAATGGCATATCTACGTTTTAGTATATCAATATTAAGTGGTAAAACTCTGGTTTTGAGTCATATCTCATTGAATAAAGCACTTGCCTTGCCAGCATGAGGATATTAAGGGGAGACACTGCCATATGATCATCAGGGAGCATTGTTTCAAATAGAAAAGTGTGTATGTCACATGAAAAATTATACCAGAGATTGGACTCCCTGTTCTGTTTTTGTTCTCTGTCTTTGTTCTCCCCCTCCTTCTTACACACACACACACACACACACACACACACACACACTCAGCAGGTTGGGATATATAAAGACATTCATTTTGACCAGCTACTGTTTATTAAAGACTCTTGTTCTAGCCAGTTGGCTTAATTACAGTTATGAAGAGACAGTGGGGGAAAAGTTGAGTAAGTTTTAATAAATAATAATACTTATTTTAAATTCAGTCTTAAGAGATGGATGTTAAAACTGTGGGAATTTATCCTCTGGGAAATTACATATAAGTTGCTGAATGTCCTCTATGGCTCAGGAACCATGTCTGATATTTCACCTGATCTCTGTGATATAAGGATCACAAGAGCCCTGAAAACCAGTGTGAGAATTTCCAACTGAAAACAGCAAGCCTGCAGCTGAGAACTTAGTTCCTAATCAGCGTGACAGTAGAAAGTAGTCAAGAGTGTGATGGTAGTGTCAATAAAACAAGTCTTGTTATCATTTATAAAGAGTTTCCATGAGGGGCAGCAGCTGACCATCCAAGATGGGTTGTAAACAGTGGTGGGTGAGAGACAGGTATACCATGCCAAGAGAGCTTGGGTATGGAGTTTATTTAGTGGATTTTGGGAACGGTATAAGAGTAAAGGGTTATAAAAGTGAGGGAAGAAGGGGAGAGAGGAGGACAGAGAAAGAGGAGAGAGGAAAGAAGGTGGAAAGGGGAAAACGTAGAGAGACAATAGTTATCTCTTCAGAAGTAGGTCAGAAAGAGAGAGCAGACTAGAGAGGAGGCAGATCTGCTTGCCAAGGTGGAAGGAGGGGAAGGTGGGAATGGGAAAAGCTTGTCTCTTCAAGGCACACGGTACCCAGGTGACAGACCAGGCCAAAAGATTGCAACATTTTCACCTTTCCTGTATGCCCATATTCCTATATGGTGTGGCAGCCAGGCTCTGAAGCCATGGGTCCCACCTGAGGTGGTCACGTAGACCTGAAGACAGGCTATCACTGCCTCAACAATAGCCAGGATGTGCTGCTCCTTTCTCCTTGTTAAAAATGTAGATAGACAGAACATCCCCATTGTCTCAGTGTGTGGGTGCACCCCTCGCGGTCCTGAGTTCCTTGCTCGTGCTCTCTCTCCTTCTGCTCCTGAGTTGGACCTTGGGGTTTCAGTCCGGTGCTCCAATGTGGGTCTCTGTCTCTGTCACCTTTCATTGCCTGATGAAGGTTAATATCCAGGAGGATGTCTATATGTTTGTCTTTGGGTTCACCTTCTTATTTAGCTTCTCTAGGATCACGAATTATAGGTTCAATGTCCTTTATTTATGGCTAGAAATCACTAAGGCCAGCTGGACTGGGTCTGAAAAAGCATGGGATAAAACGGAACTCGCTGAACATAGCAGACAATGAGGACTACTGAGAACTCAAGAACAATGGCACTGGGTTTTGATCCTACTGCACGTACTGGCTTTGTGGGAGCCTAGGCTGTTTGGATGCTTACCTTACTAGACATGGAAGGAGGTGGGAGGTCCTTGGATTTCCCACGGGGCAGGGAACCCTGACTGCTCTTTGGGCTGATGAGGGAGGGGGACTTGATTGGGGGAGGAAGAGGGAATTGGGAGGCGGTAGCAGGGAGGAGGCAGAAATCTTGAATAAATAATAATAATAAACAATAAAAAATAAATAAATATTAATAAATAAATAAATAAAAATAAAAATGTAGATCGCCTGGGGAGAGGTGTTTGCCGAAGCTGATGACTAAGTTGCATGTGTTTTCCCTAGCCCTGCGTTCCTGGAAAGAGAATATTAATGAGGTATCCACCTTGGGTATTGGGGGGGGGGGAGGCGCAGGATTAAGAGATGTTCGATAGAATAAATGCGGGTAGATCTTTAGGATGAAGAGAAGCTGGAGATGCCCTCCAATGATGATGGTGTAAGCTGTGTCTGCTTATTTCCTGCACCTCTGTACTGGTCCAGTTAGGGAAAATAATTTTCTATGTCGGGGCCCACGGGCCCTGACACTTTCTCTTATAATAATAAAGGTGGAAAGTTAGGCATGATAGGTTGAGGGAATTGGGGCAATGATTTCTCAAGACTGCTTCCCACATATTTGTGAGTGTTGAAGTCTTTTTGGGGGGGGTCTGAGAAAGCTGGGTGCTGGTCACATCTTGGGGTAGCTGGTCACTTTACTCTTGTCTCAATTTGTGGTGTGGAGCTGTCCAGTGTCTTTTGGACCTAGGAAGGTGTTGGCAGAGCAGAGGATGAAGTTAAGTTTAGGAAGAAGCGAATTTTTCAGGACTAGGGAATTGAGAGGATTGTATTTGACCTGTTTAAAGTGAATCCTTCAATTCAACTTCCTAAAACTCAGAAAAATTCTTTAACTTTGTGAAAACATAAGTTTTAGGCACATACATTTTATAAATAGAAGCATATTTATAACAGAATGGCTGTGACAGATGTTTTTGAACAATGAAAAGTATAGAAATTTGATAACATGCATTTTTCCTCAAGCCTTTATAACTTATAGATACACATCTTAATAACCTGTATTTGTATATCTTAAAACACCTTCTATTTAGAACATGTTAAGAAGTTATACTGAACTTTGTTTGGTGAGGTTGTCCTTTTAAACTGACAAAACCTCTAAACTTTCAAACTGCATCAGAGATCTTTGACAAGAAAAAAATATTTTTTTACCTGAATTATTGATTTAAAGAATGACAGACAACTTACTTGATTGGCTACCTAGAGCCACTTTTCAGGATCCTGCATGATCATCGAGGGCAGAGACTTTTAGAAATATATTTGTATTTTATTGTTTAGTGTAGGGCCTACCAGGTTTCAGAAGATCCTGTCAGCTAGGAAATCTGTTGGAAGACAAGCCTACCTTGACCTGAGCAGCTAGGCTGTTGAGTCCAGCAATTCTGTCCACATTTGGAGATCATCAGGAATTCAAGACCAGCCTGGTCTGCAAGAGCTAGTTCCAGGACAGGCTCCAAAACCACAGAGAAACCCTGTCTCGAAAAACAAAAAAATAAACAACAACAAAAAAAAAAAAAGGAATTTAGATAAAAGGCAGTTTTGTCCAGTGCTTAGTGTTTTCACTTGATAAAGCAAATTGTGAATGGACGTTGTTCTGTGCCCATCTGTCTTCTGTCTTCATTGGAGAAAATAAGAGTTCTGCTGCTAGGAGACAATCTGTATCTCTGTTATGAAAAGTCTTTTAATAATTAAGTATTTGAATGACATATCTCCCAGATCTCTAAGCAGTTAAAAACTGTTTATCGAATATAGCTAAGTTATAATTACAGCACAGAATCTACCTGGAGAGCTGGGTCCAAACTTGACTGTACTGTTTTTTAACTTAACGGGTGAGATTTATACTTGTAAAAGACAAAGAAGAAAAATCTGTTTGCAATAGAAGCTTAATGGTAGAACTGACAATAGTGGAGAACAGCTTAATATATTTTAAAGCAGGGTTGAATCACATATACAGTATCTTTGTATGAGATTTAAAAGTACATACGAATTAAAAATATGATTATGAGACTTATCACTTTTTTAGTCTGGAATGAGACCCAATGAACAGGCTATTTAAAACACTTAACAGTAAGTATATGAACATTTACACACAGTTGAATTTAAGTTCTGCATAAAGTTAAATGAAAAGTAAGAGAAAGCTGACGTTTTTTTATCAGGAAAGTAGAGTTGTTGCAGGGGAGGAGATGCACTGCAGGTGAGTCTCTGAGTATAATGTGCACCTCAGCGATGGCTTATAGGTAGCTGGTCACAGGTCATGTAGCTGGGGGCAGCCAAGCCACTGCCCGAGTAAGGTTGTGAGTTAGCAGGCTGTCTGTACTGTTTGGTTAGGGGGGCCTCATATGGAGAACCTGCTGCAGACACTCTTTGGCTAGGGACCTCCCTTTGTGAAGTTGAAAGAAAATAGTGGCAATTAAGGTTATCCATGTGGTGTAACTTTTTACATTTAACCATCCACTGGTAGAAGTTAAAAATGTCAACCTGTTTTCCATGGGTGAGGGTTTGTTATCTATTTATTCACAAGATATTAGGGGCCGAGAAAGGACAGTCACTCGAAAGGCACTAGGCCGAAAGGGGACATTATCCGGAAAAGAATCTACAGATCTGAGGGACCCTGGGCCTGAAAAATGAATGCACTGCTCAGTGAGTGCAGTGCTAGGCAGAGCTCAAGAATCCTGCTCGTGGGAAACGTCAGAGGTGATCTTATCAATTGTCTCAGCAGATGATGGAAAGCTGGGAAGTGGGCTGATAGAAGGTACAAGTTTAGGATTTTCACCTGCTGCACAGCAGTGGCAAAAACAGGGCTCTGCGAGTGGAAGAGAGACGGATTCCACAGATGAAGTAGGAGGCAGCACATCCAGTGGGACAGAATGCCTATTATGCCACCAAGCATAGAGCAGAACTTGTGATGTGGAGTGGGGCCCAGCAGCAACAGGAAAGTTTAGCACGGGTGTGACTATGTGCCAGGATCAAAAAGTAGATAGAAAAACAGAAAAAGTAGGCTGCATTTCAAACTAACAATCACGGGCAGACTATAAACTGATAATAGGCAGCTATGTAGCTTGATATCTTGAGGGGGTGATTGGCACAGGCTTCAGGAGTAAGGCAAGGATATCCAGAGACCAAACTCCAGCATCCCAAAAGTTTACCATGGACTATGGCTCAAGCTGACTTTGGGTCACCACTCAAAGATCAGTGGCTGTGGGAATGAGTGGGTACAACTTAACCCCTACAATGTCGCATGAAGTCAGAGGCTCAAGCAAGGGGTTTTAAACCTGATAATCCAGTGGTTAACCAGTACTGCGCTGCTTTTATGTGGGGGAACCACTGCCAAGTAATTGCACACTCTGGAGGCATGGCCAGATGTGTGGGAAGAATCTACCGTTTGATGCTGGATATACAATTTCAGTGATTTTAAGTTGGAAAAATTACCATATAGAAGAAAGTTAAAAGATTACATAATTCCTAGCAGTCCTCAGCTGCAAAAGATTGCCTGCAAAGTTCCTAACACCAGTGTTATCACTCATAACACAGGTGACCCAGGTTTGGTCCCATGAGGGCAGTAGTGTGTCACACTTAGGCCTCAGCAGGTCTTCTGGTGGGTGGCCTGGGGTCTTGGTGGAAGAGAGACATATATGCCATGCAGAGAGAACTAGGGTGTAAAGTTTATTTAGTGTGTTATAGAGGGGAAAGGGAAGGGGAAGAGAGAAAAGGGAGAATAGGCAGAAGCTGCATTTCCAGGAGAAGGGCAAAGAGAGAGAGAGAGAGAGAGAGAGAGAGAGAGAGAGAGAGAGAGAGGTGGGAAGAAGAGAAGGTAGAGAGACAGTAGTTACCACTTCAGAAGAAGGCCAGGAAGAGAGAGTGGGCTGAAACAAAGGTAGGAGATTGCCTCAGCAGAAGCAGGGAAGGTTAGGAGTGGGTGGATCTTGCTCTTAAAGTGACAGAGCAGCAAGGTGACAGACAAAGCCAACAGATTACAGCAAGTCTTTCCTGACCTACTGCTTAAGATGTACTTCGGAGGAAGTTGCCATTGGAAGAATCTTACTAAGGGGCTGGCAAAGTGGCTTCATGGGTATAAATTAGTGGTTTCTGATGGAATTTCTGCCCTACCAGCCTTGTCAATCAATGAGCTCCAAGTTGAGGCAAAAACATATCTCAAAACCTAAGGGGGACATGATCATCTCATTAGCTGCTGAAAAAGCTTTCAACAAAACACAATATCCATTCATGATAATGGTCAGGGATTCAAACAAAGTACCTAAACATAATAAAGTCAATTTATACCAAGCCATCAGCCAACATCAAACTAAATGGAGAAAAAAATCACAGTGATTCCACTGTAATCAGGAACAAGACAAGGTTGTTCACTCTCTCCATATCTATTCAGTATAGTCTTTTAGGTCCTAGCTAGAGCAATAAGACATCAAAAAGTGATCAAGGAGATACAAATCAGAAAAAAGTAGTCAAACTCTCACTGTTTGCTAATGATATGATAGTTTACATGAACAATCCCAAAGATTCTACCAAAAAAAACTTCTATAACTCATAAACACTGTCAGTAATATGGCAGGATACAAGATTAACTCAAAAAAAATCAGTAGCCCTCCTGTACACAAATGGGCTGGAAAAGAAATCAGAGAAACAACACCCTTCACAATAGCAACAAATAGCATAAAATATCTTGAAGTAACTCTAACCAAAAAATTGGAAGACTTGCATGACAAGAACTTTAAATCTTTGAAGAAAAAAAAAATCGAAGAAGACACCAGAAAGTGGAAAGATCTCCCATGCTCTTGGGTAGGTAGAGTTAACATAGTAAAAATGGAAACCATACCAAAAGCAAAATCATACCAAATTCAATGCATTGCCCATCAAAACCCCAGGAAAATTCTTCACAGACCTTGAAAGAACAGTACTCAACTTCATATGGAAAAGCAAAATCCCAGGATAGTCAGAACAACCCAGTACAATGAAGAAATTCTGGAGGCATCACAGTTCCTCACTTCAAACTCTACTACAGAGCTACAATACTGAAAACAGCCTAGAACTGGCATAAAAACAGACAAGTGGACCAATGGAACTGAAACAAAGACCCAGATATCAACCCATACACCTACAAATGCCTGATTTTTGTCGAAGAAGCAAAAAATATAAAATGGAATAAAGAAAGCATATTTAACAAATGGTACTGGCATAACTGGATATCAACATGTAGAAGAATGAAAATAGATCCATATCTATCACCATGCACAAAACTAATGTCCAAATGGATCAAAGACCTGAAGATAAAGCCAGACACACTGAACCTCATGGAAGAGAAACTGGGAAGTACATTTGAATGCATTGGCACAGGAGACTACTTCGTTTAATATGTAACCCAAGTAGCACAGACACTGAGAGAAACAATTAATAAATGGGACCTCCTGAAATTGAGAAGATTCTGTAAAGCAAAGGACATGGTCAACAAGGCAAAATGGCAGCCTACAGAATGGGAAAATATCTTTACCAACCCCACATCAGGCAGAGGTCTGATCTCCAAAATATACAAAGAACTCAAGAAATTGGTCATCAAAAGAACAAATAATCCAATAATAAATGTACATGCCTAAACAGAGAACTCTCAACAGAGGAATCTAAAATAGCTAAAAGACACTTAAGGAAGTGCTCAACATCCTTAGCCATCAGAGAAATGCAAATTAAAATAGCTCTGAGATTTCATCTTGCACCTGTAAGAATGGTCAAGATCAAAAATGCTGATGATAACTTATGCTAGAGAAATTGTGGGGAAAAGGGAAGTCTCCTGCATTGCTGGTGGGAGTGTAAACTGGTAAAACTCATTTGTATATAAGTATAGTGATTTCTCAGAAAATTAGGAAACAATCTACCTAAAGACCAAGCAATATCACTTTTGGGTATGTACCTAAATGATTCTCAATAGTACCACTAAAACATGTGCTCAACTATGTTCATAGCAGAATTGTTTTTTACGGCCAGATCCTGGAAACAACCTAAATGTCCCTTGCCTGAAGAATGGATAATGTAAATTAGTACATTTAAACAATGGAGTATTACACAGCAGAAAAAATGATGACATCTTGCAATTTGCAGGCAAATGGAAAGAGGTAGAAAACATCATATTGAGTGGGGTAATCCGGATCCAGAAAGACAATTATCCTATGTACTCACTCATAAGTGGATTTTATACATAAATCAAAGAAATCCAGCCTACAAATCACAATCCCAGAGAACCTAGACAATAATGAGGACCCTAAGAGAGACATACATGGATCTAATCTAGATGCAAAGTAGAAAAAGACAAGGTCTCCTGAGTAAATTGGGAGCATGGGGACCATGGGAGAGGGGTGAAGGGGAGAAGAAAGAAAGGGAGGGGAGCAGAGAAAAATGTATAGCTTAATAAAATAAATAAAATTAAAAATACCTCAAAGCCTAAGGTGGTCTGATGGAGGTGGGTCTTGTATCTTATCTGTTGCTTTCATTGGTTAACTAATAAAGAAAACTGCTTGGCCTGATAGGACAGAAAATTAGAGAGGTGAAGTAAACAAAACAGAATGCTGGGAGAAAGAAGCTGAGTCAGGCAGTCGCCATGATTCTCCCACCCGACACAGACACAGGTTAAGATCTTTCTTGGTAAGCCAGCTCATGCTACTACACAGAATATTAGAAATGGGTTACATCAATATGTAAGAGCTTGCCAATAAGAGGCTAGAACTAATGGGTCAGGCAATGTTTAAAAGAATACAGTTTCTGTGTAATTATTTTAGGTGTAAAGCTAGCTGTGCCTGTGGCCATTTTCTGGGAACGTAGCCCGCTGCTCTTATTACAACAGAGTGGCACCCAACGTGATGGGCTAAATCCACTTAAAAACCTGAGAAGGCTTAAAAATTAGGGAGAGAGAGTTTAACACAGATTTTTGCTGTTTGTTGGTGGTGTGCCATAGAGAGATTTCCTGATTCGGCAACAGCAACAGAAAAAAAAAAGCTGATTCATTTTAAAGCGTGGCTTCCTAGGGTTGTGCCACCAATGCAAACTCTGGCTTTAAAGGATTTCAGTGGCTTTTATGGGACTGGATGTTTGTGTTCCCACTTGGGATTGGAAGAAGAGTGCTCTGAGACCATGCTGATGGTTCAGCGCTCCCTGCCTGCACCTGGGCAGATGGCAAAATCAGGCTTAGGCAGACGGAAGAGCATGGCGATTCCTGCCACCATACACAGAGGTGTTTTCAGACTGCGCAATGTTCTGCCTGTCAGATTTGTCGGTAACTTGGATGAAAAGAGTTTCTTTGCTGCATGCTCAGTCTCAAAATTAAACTGCTGAGTGTGGCTCCAATGTGGATTGCTGTGTTCCTGGAACTGTGCATAGCTCAGGGGCACCAAATGGATCTGAGGCAGGAGGGGCTCAGCTCCACCATGCTGAACTGTGCTGGTCTCAGGCAGGAACTACCGTAATTACCATAATAACAGTGCAGTTAAAGTTTAGACTGGGCAGGACACAGGCGGTACTGTGTTACCTGTACATGGTGTGACTTAAGTTTTTAAAAATTGCTTAACATAAGCCGGGCAGTGGTGGTGCATGCCTTTAATCCCAGCACTCGGGAGACAGAGGCAGGCGGATCTCTGGGAGTTCGAGGCCAGCCTGGTCTACAAGAGCTAGTTCCGGGACAGGCACCAAAGCTACAGAGAAACCCTGTCTCAAAAAACCAAAAAATAAATAAAAAAATTGCTTAAGATTTTAAAAAATGCTCCTGGATGATAAAAAATTACAGATTCACAATAGAACAGATTTCAGACATAGAAGACCACTAGATGGATCACACTGTTGGATGAATGTACATATAGGCTTCAGAGAGAGAAAAAATACATAGAGAATAAAGTTAAAGGGTAAGGTTTTTTAAAGAGACAGAGTACAGATAGTTATAGATTAAAAAAATAAAGAAAAATAAGGGATGTAAAAATGAAAAATTCACAGAGAGTCTGGATTATGTACATTGTGTTTTTTTTAAATTTTTTGACTGTAAAGGAGCTAAGTACAGAGAGACATTTTATTATATGGGCTTCCAGCTGAATCAGAATGGATTTCATAAGGGTATTATGACTTCAGAATTTGGGTCTAAGGATATGATGCTTTGGAAAGGAGTTTCTTCTTTTGTTTTCACAGAGAATGGGACTCTATGGATTGCTTCTATCGCAATATGGCATGATAGACCACGCCTTCCTGAAAGGTTTCTGTAAACACCCTCAAAAATTACTTCACTCAACTGCCAACTGAGGTGACCCTGACACATTGGTTATACCATAAAAGACCTAATTAACGACACCCCCATTCAACAGGAAACAGTTTGGAAAAAAAAAACTGTGCCCATGTTCCCAAAATATTGTTTATAAATGTTCTTTTAAATTTAAAGGGGTAAATGATATAGGTATGAATAATTTGCATTAGGATAGATTTTTTGCATTGGTATGGATTTTAAGGTCAATTTTGTTATATGTATATGTATTTCTGCTCTTGGTTAAGGTATTGTGATTGTGTAGTTCATTTAAAAATGTAATGTATAATTAGAAAATATAGGTTGTTAATGGATAATCATTGATAATAGTTAGGCTTGTAGTCATATTAGATTTTATAGATATATAGAGATATATTTAAGTTATATAGACATTCTTCATATCTTTCAAAGACTACAGAATATGGCATTTAATGTTTTAATAACTTAGGACTTTTCATGACAATGAGACATGTCTGCTCCTGGAAGCACCAATCTACTTCAAGAGGAAGATGGGCATCGAAGAGGCTCCTTATGGAGTTAGATAGCCATTTGGCCAAGAAACTGCTCTTGCCTGGACTGTTGCATAAACTGGACACAAAGAACCCTTCAGAGAGAGGACTACTAAACTTGCCTAAAGGTGAGATGATCTTTTGGGGTTTCTGATTCATGAAAGAGTCTACGAGACATTCTGCAGGACACAGCAGAAAGTGACTAAACTGTCTTTGGAATTTCCTGCTTTATGGAACTGTCTGCTGGAAACTATGGGCCTGTAGGCCGAAGATAGATGCCCCAATGGTACAGAGGAAGTTTGGGTGACTGTCATTTCTAGAGTTTTGGATTTCTTGTTTCCTTAGGTAATATTATATCCTTCTGGAGTCTTTGATGGAGTTGAAGAATGGATAGATTATAGTTTTCCATTATTATGATAAAGATAAAATAGATATAAATATTGTAACTGTAATTCTTGCTTAATAACTGTTTTGTTATATGTAATTTTACTATGTTAAAGTTGAAGCCTTTCTTTTTTGTTTAAACAGAAAAAGGGGAAATGATGGAGATAGGTCTTGTATCTTATCTGTTGCTTTTATTGGTTAACTAATAAAGAAAACTGCTTGGCCTGATAGGACAGAAAATTAGGTAGGTGGAGTAAACAAAACAGAATGCTGGGAGAAAGAAGCTGAGTCAGGCAGTTGCCATGATTCTCCCACCCAACACAGACAGAGGTTAAGATCTTTCCTGGTAAGCCAGCTCGTGGTGCTACACAGAATATTAGAAATGGGTTAGATCAATATGTAAGAGCTAGCCAATAAGAGGCTAGAACTAATGGGTCAGGCAATGTTTAAAAGAATACAGTTTCTGTGTAATTATTTCAGGTGTAAAGCTAGCCGGGTGGCGGAATGCAGCCCGCCATTCATTACAACAGTGGTCAGTGTTAGAGAAATATTCCTGACATCAACATATGTCCTCCACAGGCACACACAAATCACAGGGGCACTTACATATACACACATAAACACTTGTTTTTTTATGAACATCTTTTAGCAAAACCATTTTCATCAAGTAGCTGCTAGTATTTCCTTTGTCTCAACAGCAAAGCATATAAGTTCTTCTCTCAAAGAATTACTAAAAGTACTTTCCATAGTAGCACCATGAAATATGTGATCAACTCCTTCAAAAATCATGAGTACTTATGACAGTTAATTTTATTTGTGAAGTTAACTAGGACAAGGTTCACAGACATTTGTAGCAACATGAATCTGTCATGACATAGCTATTTTCAAAAATAAAATTAACTCCAGGAGGTGGTGGTGCACAACTTTAATTCCAGCACTTGGAAAGCAGAGGCAAGTGGATCTCTGTGAGTTTGAGGCCAGCCTAGTCTACAAAAGTTAGTTCCAGGACAGGCACTAAAGCTACACAGAGAAACCCTGTCTCAAAAAGCAAATAAACAAACAAGCAAATGAATAAAATTAACTTCTAAAATTGTAGATTTTCTGTAAAGTAAATATTTTTCATATTGTAGGTGGGGCTCAAGATATCAGTTGAAGTTCACAGAAAAGAAACAAACTAAAGTCACCCAAGGGAAAGTGACTTCTGCCTCTGGGATACCTTCCAATTTAAACTGCAAAAACTTACACCAGCATCTCTTGCCAGTTGGTCTGCAGATTTCAGACGTATCAATTTATGCAACTGCAATAGTCAGTCCCTTAAAGTAATTATCTGTATTAGTCTCTAGATTAACAGAACTCTTAAGATGAATTTATATATATTATAATATTTTGTTAAAACAGTTTACTTAGAAGTACTAGCATCATCTGAATCACACCTGAAGGCTGAGACACTGCAGTTTCTTGGTCCTGAGGCTAGTGCCTCAGACTGGGGGTACAATCACAGTGGTTATCTTATGAGACTAGAGGGGCCTGACAGTCCAGGTGTTGTCTAGTCTATGGGGCTGGGAGCCTCAAAAGTCCTAATCTGATTCTGAAAACCTGGGACCTTCCTGAAGAGCCCAAGTCCTCAGTTAATGATGGAAACCTGGAAGGTTCTGACTCTACAAAGGAACCAGCAGTAGCAACATCAGGGCAGAACAAGCCAGTCAGATTTAGGATTAAAAAATGAGCAAAGGGAATACTTTTCCTTCAGCCATGCCTTTCTTATCTGGCCAGCTACCAGAAGGCATTATCCACATTTGAGATGGGCCTTCGCACATCAATTAAGGCAATTGAGGTAATTCCTCAACTGAAGCTTGCTACTCAGGTGAACCTAACTAGTGGCAAGTTAACATTTAAGACAATCCCCATACTATCTATCTATCTATCTATCTATCTATCTATCTATCTATCTATCTATCTATCTATCTATCATCTATCTATCTATCTATCTATCTATCTATCATCATCATCATCATCATCTATCTGTCTATCATCTGTCTACCTATCATCTATCTATCTATCTATCTATCTATCTATCTATCTATCTCTTATTAGAGAATTATATTAAAGTGATAGCAATTTCCTTGGTTGGTATGGGATGGAATTTATATTGTCTAAATCTATTTCCATAGAAGAGACAACAGAAAAGAATATTTCTAGGAAATGTGATTTTATTGTTTTAATATATTATTGTTGGCACATAAAATACAAGATAAAATGAGATTAGGTATAATTTTAAAACTTCATTCCATTTTATTTTTTAAAAATATATCCAAGACAAAAATGGATATAAAAACATGAATTTGTACTACTTTGGTTAATTGCTTGCTGTGAGAAAAAGTTATTATTTTCCAAGCCTTATCTTATTAAGAAATGAAATATAAAACAAATTATATAAAAACAGGTGATGGTTTAAATGCGTATATGTGAGCCTCAAATAATTTGCAGATATTAAAAATAAAGTTGAGAAATATGAAGATTATGAAATTGATGATTTAATAAATCAGAAGCCACAAACCACATTATGATTTCAATATGAAAAGTTGTGCACAGTATAATATTTTGAACACTTTGTCCCCAGCATAGCAGCCTACTTTGAAGACTGTGGAGAGTTTATTAGTTAGAGCATAGCTCACAGAATTAGGTCAATAGGAGTGGGCCTTTGAGTATACCTACACTTGTTTCTAGCCTTCCTACTCTATTTCTAGCCCATTGCTTTCTGAGAAATTTCTGCCACATGCTCCTACTGTCATGGATAGAGCTGGTCTGCCATGCCTTCTTCACTTTGATGGATTGAGGTGTCCCTGAAACTATTAGCCTAAGTAAATCTTCCCTGCCTTAAACTGTTTCTATCAAGCATTCAGTGCAATGAAGAAAGTAAATAATACAATCCAGAATGTAAATCCATGTGTCTTCAAATGATGTTAAATACCTCCAGGCACTAGACAACTCTGTACACAAAGATTTTTGGCTATTTTGTTAGTATATTCTCTTTCTGAAATAATAATTAGCATGCATGTTCCATAGTTCCAAATTTAAATAATATGTTAATTAAAAATTTCAAAATAAAGGATGCTAATATGTGAATTAGAAAAGAAAGCAAAGAGTTTCAAATTCTGTAGCATGAATGAGCCAAGGAAGAACCTGTGATGGCCTTAGGCGCTCGTGGCTGCATGGGTACCACATTACTCTCACTCCCCAAAACCGTGAGTATCAGAATATTGCAGACACCATGATAGTGAGTTGAATTACAATGAGTATAGCATCAGTTGTACATTTCTACACCTGTGCTTATGAAGCAATGAGAGAGAGAGAGAGAGAGAGAGAGAGAGAGAGAGAGAGAGAGAGAGGAACTCTTTCCTCCTGCTGAATCGTCTCCTCCAGCCTTAATAGGCGAGGAGGTGTTTGGTCTTGGGGCAACTTGATATACCATGGTGGGCTAATATACATGGGAGACCTACAATTTTCTGAAGGGAAATGTGGGAGAGTGGAAAGTAGGAAGTGAGGGGAAGGGTTAGAAGGAGTAGAAAAAGGGAGGGGAAACTGTGATTGGGATAGCATCACAAAATTATTAAATAAATAAATTGATTAATAAAAAATCTTAAATAAAAGTTAAAGTCAGTATTCAGTCAAATCCAAAATCAAAACCAGGAGGAATTTAAAACTTGCCATTTGCTAAACTTCTGCAGGACAAGACACCACAGATAAAAATGGTGATAAACAAGGCATAAATCAGTTTTTCTATTTAAATAGCAATGCCTAAGGTGAAGACAAAATAATCTCCATCTTGAATATAAGATTTGGTTGATGGCAGTTATGTGACTTCATTCAAATCATTTCACACACTGTAGTTTTTTTGTACTGTTTTAAAAAGAAAATGATGTTTGGATATTTTGAAAATAAATTATTTGAAAACTAAAACTTTATTATTTTTAGTTAAGATGTTTGTATATTGTGGTTTGAATGTGAACTGTCCCCAACAGGCTCATATGTCTAAGTACTTGGTCATCTGGTAGTGGTACAATTGTGGAAAGATGTGGAACCTTTAGATGGTAACCTCATTGAAGGAAGTAGCTCACAGGAGTGAGACCTTGAAATTTATCATCAGGTCCCACTTCTTGTTTTTTCTCTACCTCCTGAATTCAGTCACAACATAAGTCATTAGAATAGTTAATAATCACATGGTTTTTTCACCTCTAAACTTGCAATCCTAAAAACATCCTTTTAGAATTATTTCATCAACAATTTAAGTATTTGGTGTCAAAGATATGAATGTAACTCATGATATAATTGAATTCAGAGATTTTACATAGAAAACAATACTAATGTGAAGCTATTGCTATTTTGTTCATGAAATTCTCATGTTACTTAAGATAGTATTTGATTACTGTTTTACAGAAAATTTAACAACTGAATATTGAGATAAAATTCTTTAACATTCTTTTAGTTAAAACCATGGACATTATTACATTTTCAATTCTCATATACAAAGTTATAAGAATAAATGCTGCTAAAATATCTTGTGGTAACTCTAACCAAGGAAGTGAAAGATCTATTTGACAAGAACTTTAAATCTTTGAAGAAAGAAATTAAAGAGGATACCAGAAAATGGAAGGATCTCCCTTGCTCTTGGATTGGGAGGATCAACATAGTAAAAATGGCAATTCTACCAAAAGCAATCTATAGATTCAATGCAATCCCCATCAAAATCCCAACAAAATTCTTCGGAGACCTTGAGAGAACAATAATCAACTTTATATGGAAAAACAAAAAACCCAGGATAGCCAAAACAACCGTATACAATAAAGGTACTTCCGGAGGCATTACCATCCCTGACTTCAAACTCTATTACAGTGCTACAGTAATGAAAACAGCTTGGTATTGGCACAAAAACAGAGATGTTGACCAATGGAATTGAAGACTTGGATTTTAACCCACAAACCTATGAACACCTGATTTTTGATAAAGGAGCTAAATGGAAGAAAGAAAGAGTCTTCAAAATGGTGCTTAAATACTGGACGTCAACCTGTAAAAGAATGAAAATAGATCCATGTCTATCACCATGCACAAAACTCAAGTCCAAATGGATTAAAGACCTCAATATTAATCTGAACACACTGAACCTGATAGAAGAGAAAGTGGGAAATTCTCTACAACACATGGGCACAGGAAACCACTTCCTACATATAACCCCAGTAGCACAGACAATAAGGACAACATTGAATAAATGGGACCTCCTGAAACTGAGAAGCTTCTGTAAAGCAAAGGACACTGTCACTAAGACAAAAAGGCAACCCACTGACTGGGAGAAGATCTTCACCAACCCTGCTACAGACAAATGTCTGATCTCCAAAATATATAAAGAACTCAAGAAACTAGACCTTAAAATGCTAATTAATCTAATTAAAAAATGGGGCACTGAACTGAACAGAGAATTCTCAACAGAAGAAGTTCAAATGACCAAAAGACACTTAAGGTCATGTTCAACCTCCTTAGCGATCCGGGAAATGCAAATCAAAACAACTTTGAGATATCATCTTACACCTGTCAGAATGGCTAAAATAAAAAACACCAATGATAGCCTTTGCTGGGGAGGATGTGGAGTAAGGGGAACACTTATCCATTGCTGGTGGGAATGCAAACTTGTGCAACCACTTTGGAAAGCAGTGTGGCAGTTTCTTAGGAAATTCAGGATCAACCTACCCCAGGATCCTGCAATACCACTCTTGGGAATATACCCAAGAGATGTTCTATCATACTGCAAAAGTATTTGTTCAACTATGTTCATAGCAGCATTATTTGTAATAGCCAGAACCTGGAAACAACCTAGATGCCATTCAGTGGAAGAATGGATAAAGAAAGTGAGGAATATGTATGCATTAGAGTACTACTCAGCGGTAAAAAAAAAAACAAAAAAAAAAACAAAAAAACAATGACATCTTGAATTTTGCATCCAAATGGATGGAAATAGAAAACACTATCCTGAGTGAGGTAACCCAGACCCCAAATGATGAATATGGTATGTGGATTCTAGCCATAAATGAAGGACATTGAGCCTATAATCCGTGATCCTAGAGAAGCTAAATAAGAAGGTGGACCAAAGAAAAACATATAGTTATCCTCCTGAATATTGGAAGGAGACAAGACTGTCAGGCAAAAATTGGAAACTTGGGGGTCGGGGTATTGTGGGGGTAAGGGGAGATGGGAGAAAAAAGTGAGAAGGGGGATAGGGAGAGCTTGGGGTAATGGGACGGTTGGGATGGAGGAAGGGTGGATATGTGAGCAGGAAAGTATATATCTTAGTTAAGGGAGCCATTTTAGGGTTGGCAAGAGACTTGACTCTAGAGGTGTCTCCAGGTGTCCATGGAGATGTCCCCAGCTAGATCCTTGGGCACCCGAGAAGAGGGAGCCTGAATGGCCCTATCCTATATCCATATTGATGATTATCTTGCATATTACCATAGAACCTTCATCTGGCGATGGATGAAGCTAGAGACAGAGACCCACATTGGAGCACTGGACTGAGCTCCCAAGGTCCAAATGAGGAGCAGAAGGAGGGAGAACATAAGCAAGGAGGTCAGGACCGCAAAGGGTGCGCCTACCCACTGAGACTTTGGGGCTGATCTAATGGGAGCTCACCAAAGCAAGCTAGACTGGGACTGATGGAGCATATGATCAAACCGGACTCTGAACGTGTTGGACAAGGAGGGCTAACTGAGAAGCCAAGGACAATGGCATTGGGTTTTGATCCTACTGAATGTATTGGCTTTTTGGGGAGCTTAGTCTGTTTGGATGCTCACCTTCCTAGACCTGAATGGAGGGGGGAGGACCTTGGACTTCCCACAGGGCAAAGAACCCTGACTGCTCTTTGGACTGGAGAAGAAGAGGAAGGGGGAGGGGAGAGGAGGAGGGAAATGGGAGGAGGTGGAAATTTATACGTAAAAATAAATAAAAAAAGAATGAATGCTGCTCTTGTGTGTGGGGGCAATATGCACGTTGTATACATATGTGTATGTTGTATATGTATATGTATTAAATGCATATGTATGTAATGTATATATCTATAGACAAATGTGTGCAATATATGTATATATATATAGTATATGCAAATGTATTTGTGTGATTATGTTTGTGAGAATGCAGATATGTTGTTGTGTGACACTATTCTTGAGAAGACATTAACAAATACCTCCACATACCAGATAGGCAACCAAGGACAAATGAAATTAAGTATACAGCCAAATTTGACTTTTGTTGATATTATTTAAATGAGTATGGGTAAGGTGATACTTGCAGCAACAGAAGTTACTCAAAGACAGCTATGTAACCAAAGTTTGTCCTAGAAGGTTCATGAAAGCTTGAACACTGGACCTCACTGCATGACTTGTGGACAGTTCAACACATCACAGAGTGTATACAGTATCAGTGTCGCTGGTCTGAGCTGCTTCTAGGCATCAGGGCATGTCTGAGAGTGTCGCTTAGCAGTCCTTACTGCTTACATATGCTTGGAGAGGGACAAACCTAGTGAATCTGGTCAGTTTTAGCTTCACCCTGAAGATTTTGAACTGTTTGCTTTCTGAATTTTAAGTAGTTTCCCTGGAGGGTGAGATGTTTTACCTCTCCTCAGAAGATCCAGACTCTAAAGGAATATCCCTCCAGCATGGAATGTGTTATTTCAGAGGAAATTGCTAGTCCACATGCACGTGCAGTGAGGTAAGAGAAGAATATAGATGTCTGATTCTCTTACGCTCCACTCTGTTCTTTTAAGACACAGTTTCTGGTGTTATACTGGTGTTATGTTAGGATCCAGGAGCTTCCTGGTCCTGGCTCCCTCCACCCTGCCCAGCCTCAGGGTTACAGAAATGTAGATGGCTTTGTAAATGTGTACTTGGGGTTCAATATTATGTCCTTGTGCTTTGCATGATGCTCTTAACCACTGAGCTGTGTCTCCAGGCCAGGAATTAATACCATTTATTAATCTTTCCTGAATTAATATTAAGTATTGAAACAATTGTTCAAGAACAAATTATTCTTTAGAAAAGGTATCCAGTAGACAATATACTTGAAGTATTTTCTTAATTCAGCAGGCTTTACATGCATTAATTTATCAATCTGCATAATAAAATTTGTACCTAAATCTAATACATATTCCTATAATTATTATTAGCTAAGGCATTTTAATAATTTGATAATAATAATATGATATTATTTCTGCATATCAATCAACTAAGTATAATTTATATCAAGATATGACTTTTTTCCTATTTAAAGTTTAATCTTGAAGGGTTAGAGAAAAGGCTCAGGGTTAAGATGACTTTCTGCTCTTTCTAAGAACAAAAATTAGGTTCCTATCACCTTTGTGTCTCACAATTGTCTCTACTTCAGCTCCAGGGGATCTGACATCCTCTTCTGGCTTCTCCAGGTATTCACATTCAGGTGTCATGCACTTATTCAGACATACATGTATTTGTATAAAGAAAAATTAAAAATAAACCTTTAAAATTTAACATTGAGTTATAAATATTGAATCACGTCATTAGGTTGTTTATGATTGTGACTAACAATAACTGGACACAATGTTGTTTGCATTATCACCATTCATGTATCATGTTCAGGGATGCTAAAGAAAATAAATTTGTGATGTCAACAAACTGGCTTTCCAAAGACTGAGAGAATCTGAAGCTGAAAAATATATAGAGATAGTAAGGCTGAATCTGAGTTCTTATACAATGTGTACATTCACCAGAAGAAAGGACAGGGCCATATATTTAATAAACACTTGAACATTCCATATGGTCAATTGATATTCTTGACACACAAAATATACAAACTGAAACCTTGGTAAGGCCCTGTTCTCATACACATAATGATGGAGAGACCAACTATTCTATGTGACTCAGAGCACTAGGCAACATCTCAAAGAAAAGACTTGGGGGCCAGTGCTCTGTGAATGATAATTCTTGGCTAAGAATACCGATAAAATAGACAATAAGTGCAAAGAGGACAATGTTTCAAGATTCTCAACCATCAGAAGGCTGAAACAATCTTAATGTGAGAGGAGAAAGGGTACAAGAATGGAATGATGGGAGCTGGGATGGTGCATCATCACAGCCATTGTAGAGATATGCACATGATGTGCACATGGGCTAGTTAGCTGCTGCAGAGTTCCTGCCACCCACCCAGTTAATGTTGACTGAGATGCATGAATTTGACTCATGCCAATCTGAAACATGAACTTTAATCACAAGAATACAGTGACCACATTGTTGATCCTTGAAGATTACTTATACATAGAAGAGGGAAGGGTTCACGGCTAAGTGTCAGATTGGAGATAGGGAGGACAGTAAGTCATTGAGTGTGACATCATCCAAGTAAAGCTGAAACAATGTAATGATCCATGTGCCCATGCCATAGATTCTGAAGGTATCAATGAGGTAATTTCCAGAAACGTTCCAGAAGACTATGGAGACAAATTTATTGATGGGCAGTGGGTTATGTTGACATAAATGAAAGTGCTTGTGTTTGTATTCTTGATGATTTTGAGTTGTTCCATACAAGGATAGGCCAGGGAAGCAAGCAGTATTAAAGTCAATAATTTACTAGAGAATCCTAGCTATTATTAATGTGTATATTTGTGTGCATGTGTGTGCATATGTATGTGTGTATGTGTGTGTTTCTTCAGGTACACTTGTGTGAAAGAGTACACATGCATGTTGATGACAGCCCAATAACAACCTCACTTTTGGTTGTCCAGAAGCAGCAATTCACCTTCTGTTTGGAGACTGATTCTCCAAGGAGGCTAAACTGACTTGTCAATAATCCTGCGGAATATATCTGCTTTTGACTTCTCAGTGCCATATACATGATTATAAACATGAAGCACCATGTCCAGAATATTTCACATAGATTCTGGGATATTAAAGTCAGGTCTTTAAGCTTTCTAGCCAATTATAATAATATCTCTACTGCTGTGGTGTGATTGAGTTTGCTTTTGGTTTTTGCTGTTAGCTGTCTAATGTGGTTAGATACATACCATAGTCTGGCTAGCATGATATAACAGAAAACAATACACTGTAAAATTTATAAACAGAAAACAGAAATTTGCTGCAGTATTTGAGTCTAGGAAGGCTAAGATCCAGATGCTATCAGATTGTATATCTCTTGAGGGTCTGTGTTCAACCCTTATACCTTGGAACAGATTAACAGGCATGAATTTTGTAGACACAACCATACAGATCACAGAAGTGAATGGAAGCATAGAATAGAAAAAACTAAATCCAATAATAAGGAGAGTGTGTATCATGGTTCACAGTGAGCTAGTTTTGGTGTTTCCACATAGTGGCAGGGGACAAGACAAATCTATGGGGTCTCTTCTCAGAAGGCATTGATTTGAATCTCTTTCATAATGATTCCATTATCTCAATAAGCTCTACCACCTATTGCCATCACCTTGAGTCCAAGTGTCATTTTTGATGCAATGATAAGTTATCACACAATAAGCAATCTATAAGAGAAAGGGGTTGTTTGAGCTTTCAATTACAGGTTATGGCATTATTGTAGTGAAATCACAATGGCAGACTCCTGAAGCATCATGTCCACAGTCAAGAACTGAAGGAAATGAAGACATGTGTAATTACTGGTATGCCTTCTTGATTGTACACAGCTTGACTTCTTCATTCCTAAGCAGCTCAAGGACTCCTGCTTAGGGAATGTTGATACCTATATTGGTCTGTCTTCTCACACAATTAGTGTCATCAATAAAATCTCCCACAAAGATGTCCTCAGTCAACCTTCTCTAACCATCATTCCTTGAAACATTTTTGTTAAGTGACTCTGCACTGTTTAAAGCTGACTAACATTAATAATTGCACCTTTGAAATTAGATATATAGGCATGAATTTTGGGAGCATAAACATGAAAACCGTAGAAGTAGGTGGAAACATGTTACAGGAGACAAAATGGATCCTATAAAGAAGTCTACATAGCTGGTAGTGGTAGTGCACACCTTTTATTCCAGGACTTGGGAGGCAAAGGCAGGCAGATCTCTCTGGGTTTGAAACTAGCCTAGTCTACAAAGTGAATTTCAGGATAGCCAGGGCTGTTCTATAGAGAAACAATATCTGGTTTCTGATCCTACTGCACGTACTGGCTTTGTAGGAGCCTAGGCAGTTTGGATGCTCAACTTACTAGACCTGGATGGAGATGGGGGTTCCTTGGACTTCCCACAGGTCAGAAAACCCTAAGTGCTCTTCGGGCTGAGGAGGGAGGGGGACTTTATTGGGGGAGGGGGAGGGAAATGGGAGACGGTGGCGGGGAAGAGACGGAAATCTTTAATAAATAAATAAATTTAAAAAACAAACAAACAAACAAACCAACAAAGAAAAAAGAAATCTACATATTTCTACTACAGAAATTTTTCAAATATTTTCATTAATAATTATTACAGTCATCATACTGTAAGCAGAGACCATTTGTTTCCTGCCAACTCAGACCCAAATAATCACACAGAAACTATATTGCTAACAACACTGCTTGGTAAATAACTTAGGTATATTCCTGGCTAACTCTTATCTTAAATTAACCCATTTCTATTAATCTGTGTGTCGGCACAAGGCAGGGGTCTATCAGTAAAAGTTCCGGGTGTCCTGTTTTGGCAGCTATACGGCGTCCCCTTGACTCCACCTAACCTCTCTCTCTCTCTCTCTCTCTCTCTCTCTCTCTCTCTCTCTCTCTCTCTCTCTCTCTCTCTCTGTGTCTCTGTTCTGACTTCCAGCCTCCTTTTCTCTGCTAAGCAATTTTGCCAAACAACTTTATTCATCAATCAATAAAAGCAACACATATACAGACGGACATCTCACATAATCACACATCAGAAAAGAGATGAGATCAAGATATTTTTTTTTACTCTTTTAAAAATATTTGTGTGTATATATGTGCATATGTGTGAGTGTGCATGTGTATTGTGTAGTATTAAGTTCTTGTATATAAGTGTAAATGTGCATGTATCAAAGCTTATACCATACTATTAGATGTTGTTTCTTGCCTTCATTCTTGTTTAAGATAGGTTTTCTTGTTTAGAGTTGTGCATATAGCATTATCTGGGTTATGAGTCTTGCTTTCATTGCCTTTCCATATCTCTGTTTCCTGTCTTGCTCTAAGAGTGCTGAGATTACAGACATGCACTACCTCACTTTCTATGGGTGATGAGGATCTTCACTCAGATCTCCATGCTTGTGTAGCAAATGCTTTACTCATTAAGCCATAGCCCCAGTCCCTATGTTTGATTTTGAAATTAAGTCTTTCAATGCAGTACAAGTTTGTCTTATATACTTTGTTCCAGGCCACCATGGTAAACTTCACACTTGATACTGGCTATTCTTCCTATGAGACAAGACAAGCTTAGCACAAAACAACTCCAGGAACCCTCTGCCCACAATCACCTTTTTATTATTCTAATGCATTTAGTATTAAGGTTGATATAGAAAAGTATACATGGGGGCTGGAGAGATGGCTCAGAGGTTAAGAGCACTGACTGCTCTTCCAGAGGTCCTGAGTTCAATTCCCAGTAACCACATGGTGGCTCACAACCATCTATAATGAGATCTGGTGCCCTCTTCTGGCATGCAAGCATTCAAAGAAGAATGTTGTATACATAATAAATAAATAAATCTTTAAAAAAAAAAGTATACATGGAAAGCATCCCCAATGGAATTGGGAAGAGCAGTTAAAGCCTTTACCATGAAAATGAGTTTAGATTCCCAGGAAATCATACAAATGCTAGGTGAGATTAATAGTCCAGAATACCAGCCTCCCAAATTCAGAGGCAGGGTGTGGTGATTTGAATGAGAATGTCCCTCAGAGGCTCTGGCATTTGAATATTTGTTCCTCAGTTGGTGGTGCTGCTTAGGGGGATTAGGTGGCATGATCTTTGTTGGAAGAATTATGTCTCTGGAGACACATTTTGAGAGTTAAAGATTCACAGCTATGCTTGTTTGTTCTTTCTGCTTGTGATTTAAGATATGGACTCTCAGCTTGTTGCTCCAGAAGCTATTCCTGACTGATGCCAAACTTCTTCTCTCTAGTGGTGTTGATGTACTCTTTTCCTTTTGTTGTTTTATCACAACAAAAAGGTAAAACGCAGGGGATCAGCAGAGCAAGCTAGATGGCAAGACTGGTCATGTCAGTGTAATCTGAGTTTAAAGAAGAGTCCATACTTCAATGAATAAGGTAGAAGAGTGATGGAGGATGATTCCTGGCATTAACCTTGGGGTTTCCCATACATACTCTTGAGTGCACAAACACGTGCACACACACACACACACACACACACACTCACATAATGCACACTCACATACATACACACATGTGTGCCCACATATGTGAAAAGACATCTGTACATATATGTGTGCATGCCACACACACATGAGTAAACTGACATAAAAAGGATGCTTGTTGGCTTTGTTTATTGCTATCATGATTATGTTCTTCTCTCTTTTCTATGAATGCAAATTTAAAAATTGTCCTGAAGGAAGAAAATGTATTTGAGAGCATATGATGTTCTAGAATGACTTCAGTAACATTCATTGGGGATAATGGAATAAAACGTCATCACATTATAAACAAAATATGGTCTATGTGATTTTATGATTTGGGTCAAATTTCTGAGCATACCATAAGTCAAGCATCTAAAGCCAATGGTAAGGTAGTCCTGTTTGTGTCACACAGTTACCTCTCATCATCCCAGAGATTTTTTTGTATGTGCATGCAGGTGTGTGTATGTGTGTATAGGCCACACATTTCTGAAACTCTTCTCACATACACACATACACAAAGAGGTCAGACACTGGCCTCGGGATATCTTCCTCAATTGCTTCTTTACATTGTTTTTTGAGTGTTTTCTTCACTTGAGAGACAGTTTGCCAATTTGGTCATCAAGTTCACAGGATCTAGTCTCCGTGTCCCACACTTGTGGTGAGATTATAGATAGAACAGGGACAATTAGATTTTATGTGGGTGCTAAAGATCTAGCTTTAGTATGTATATTTTTTAGCAAGACTCTTACTCACTTAGACACCTCTCACATTCTCATTGTTTTTGTTGTTGGGTAGACATAGATGTGAGCTCTAGTTGAATAAGTTTCTTGAACTTCCACAGCCCATGTGTCTTTGATACAGCCTACTTTCCCTGGGGCTCTAAAGCTGATTTTATCTACAATCTTTTCAGAACTGTTCTTCCTACCTGAAGTTTCTACTGTGCAGAAAGCAGGAGACAGCCACCATTGTGTAAGAACCTCTCTAACTCTGTAGAAACTTACAGCAAAAAAAGAGAGAGCATCTGGAATCAAAGGCTACCCAGACTGGCTTCCAAGTTTTTAAGTTGATATTATGAGGTACTTAATTGGAATTATTTCTAGGGACCTGAGGGAAAGTCATTTCTAATCAAGATTAAAAAGTAATTAGTGAACAACTGTAAGGTTAAAATCTATAATACCTGTGACCCATTTGATACAGTCTTTATATGTGATAATGACTTCATGTTTGATCATAATAAAGTCATTCTTTAATTAGAAAACTTAAGACTGCAATTTATATTAAGGTTTCATAAACATGTTTGTTCTCCAGATCCAAACGCAGAGGGGTACTGACCAAATATGACAACCTGATAACAAGCAAGTGCAATTTGAGGCTGTCATGAACACAAGCTTCTATGTGAGTTTGGATGAGTGAGCTCAAATCCTACAGCACCACCTTTGTGTGTGTGTATGTGTGTGGGAGTGAGTGAGTGTGTGCATGCGTGTAAGTGTGTGTGTGTGTGTGTGTGTGTGTGTGTGTGTGAGAGAGAGAGAGAGAGAGAGGTATGCATGTGTTCCTGTGAATATATGAACACGTGAAGGCAGGTCCATGTACACATATCTGCCCATGGAGGCCATTGGCCAATGTCTATGGGTCAATGTCCAGTGTCTTGCTCAACTGCTACCTTATTTGTTTGAGACAGGGCCTCAGACTAAAACTAGAGCTCACTAACTGCTTAGGTTGCTTGGATAGGAAAGCTAAGGGAGCTATCTCCAGTGTTAGGATTATGGTGGCATACCACATTTTCTAACTTTTATGTGGCTTTTAAGGATTCAGTTCAGGTAATCATTCTTCTGCTGTAAGTATTTTATCAACTGAGATGTCTTCTGAAGCTCCCCTAACTGCTTGAGTGGAAGTAACCTGCTATCCCCTAGAGTTCTACAAACAAATTTCCTCAAATTCTTGAAGAATGTCTTGAATTCCTTACAATCAAACAGAGAGTCTAGTACATCAGCTCTGTTGTGGGAGTGTGTATGCGTTTGTGTGTGTGTGTGTGTGTGTGTGTGTGTGTGTGAGTGAGTGTGCTCATGTGCGTGCTTATGCCCATGTGTTTCTGCCTGCTTGCTTGAGCCTATGTGCACAGTACATATGAAGGTATCTAAAGCAGCCAGAAGAGGGAGTCAGAGTGCCAGGAAATTGATTTGCAGGCTGTCATGAGCTCCTAGATATGGACACTAGGGATTGAATTGCAAAGCAGTAAATACTCTTAACAATTGAACCATCTTTCTGTCCCATGCTTTAACTTTTTTATCTCCATCTTAGAACCTCCAAGCCCCCTCTATTTTCATATGTGTTGGGTACCTCAGGTCTAACTTTTGATCACATTCCTTTCCCATGAATTCCCTTCTCCTTTTATAGTGTACAACCTGATGGACCTAACATGCTGCCTTCTCTTTAGCCAGCCATTTAATTTGCATTAATCTTCCCATTCTTTGTGTCTCTGCTTCTTTCTCAGTGCTTAAATACTTCCTTCTTCTGTAGGTTTCTTACTTGCATAACTGTTCACAGGACTTCCCTGATTCTTGTATGGAAAGTTTAGTGTAACTGATATGCCCAGATCACAGAGCCCCCCAAGCCAACTAGAAGACTGAATCCCATATGTAAAGGCAAAGAGCCTTTATTCTTACACAAGTTTGCAACCTCAGACCCTCTGTGTCCATCGTACTGGAGTGATCAGAGAGCCCCAAGCTCAGTTAGAATTATAGTAGCAAAGGTGAGAGTGAGGGATTTCTAAGGTTCAGGACCCCTGACTGGCTGACATTTGTCTAGGAGTATCCTGGTGAATGTGTCCTGGCAGGTGATCCTCTATATAATGGTTAGAATATTAGGAATTTCTTTTGAATGGTCTGTTCCTGGGTGGTGCCTGGGTAGTCTCAGTTCCTGGACTTTCTTGGAATCAGGGTAAACTACTGAGACTCACTCCTCTATTGAGCTTGTCATGGATGAATCCTATAGTAAGTGCGTATAATCAGTCCACAGGAGGACTTAATGAAATAAGATGAACAGGATTTCATCATTTTTTGTTCCAAGTGACAAAAGAAATACACCAAATAAATGTGATAAAGAACAAAAATCTTGTATTTTATTTTTCTATTCAACTAAAAATGTCCATTGTGATGAAATCCAACTATCCCATTCTGAAATATATAAATTAAAAAAGAAAAACAAAGGTTGACACACAAAAAAATACCTAAGCCTCCATGTTTACCAGCATTCACAACAGCACAGAGACAGAGTCAGCACAGATGTCCATCAACAGATGATACACCAGCATTCACGATAGCCCAGACAGGGAGTCAGCATAGATGTCCATCAACAGAAGAATTAAAAAAGAAAATGTCTTATTAGACTACAGAGATGTGTAAATCTATCATCTGTTCATTATCTACCTTCATATGCATGTATATTTTCTACATTGCAGAGGGAAAAGAATTCAATCACAAAGATGAATGAAGTCCTGTGTTATGTTGGAAAATGGATGGTACTGGATGAAATAGTGTTAATGAATGTAATGTAGATTTATAGAAACAAGTATCACACTTTCTCTTTCTTGCATGTAGAAACTCAGACATACAAAAAAAAACAATGCTTGAAAATAGGAAGGGGACTATTAGGGACTACAAAATGGATGTAAACTGAGCAGATGGAGGAAATGTAGAAGGGAAGAGAATAACAAGACAGAAGGGTGATGAATTAGTCAGGACTCTCTAGAGCAGCAGAACCAATAGAATAAATGCAAAACATAATTAATTTCATTGGCTTACATGAAATACTCTGGGTAGCTCAACTACAGCTGTCTACAAGCTAGAGAGGCTGAGAACTCAGTAACAATACAGTCCATGAAGCTAATGATTCAGAAGTTACAAACTGATGCTGAAGGAGATAGAGGATTCCTGGGAAGCTGCTGGTATTTGATCAGTATTGGAAGTGCAAAGAAACTGGGTTCAGGTGTCAGCAAAGGGTGGCAAGTGCAGTGGAAACAGAGGAGTGGATACAATCACAAGAAATGGCAAAAGTATATAAGCAAAAACAAATTTTCCCTCAGACATTTTTGTCTACTGGCTACTGATGGATGATACTTTGTACTGGGAAAGTGACCATCATCCTTGGCTAATTCTTCCTGGTATTCCCTCATAGCCATGTCAGTCAGTTGATATGATCAAATTTTCAGTCACAGATGGTCATTAGTAACACACAAGGAACACGATGAACCCCATTCATTTTTCACTACTAATGCATGCTAATGATAATCATAACAAAATTCTTTTGATTTATCAAAGATCGAAATACCAATATCCCATCCTTTTATTTATTTTTTATTTAATACTTTTTATATAAAAAATGCCAATCCAGATTCTCACTCCCTCCCCTCCTCCAAGTCCCCTCCCACTCCCTCCATCCATCTTCACACTCCATCTCCTCCAATCCTAAGAGAGGGCAATGCACCCAACCTCGTGGAAAGGCCAAGGCCCTCTCTACTACATGTAGGTTGGGCAAGGTATACATCCAAAGAGAATAAGATTCCAAATAGCCAGTACATTCAGTAGAGATAAATCCCAATGTCACTGTAAGTGGCCTCTCAGTCTGCCCCAACTGTCAACCCATCCCGTTGAGAGTTTATCCTAATATAAAAACATACTGTCAAGAATAAAATAGTAAATTGAGAGCAAAGGATAGGACCCATTCTTTGCAAGAGAAAGGAAAACAAGGAAGAACAATGGAAGTGATACTGGAGTGCTCGCTCAGCAAGTCAACCCAGGTTTGAATTACAAAGTCAAGAAATGCCTCATGGTAGATAGGGGCAGCAGGAGTAGGATGGGGAGGAAAGTTACATAGGATGACTATTTTAAATCACACACACACACACACACACACACACACACACACACACACATCTTAATGGAAGCAATCATGTATATTCTTCTAGATTAAAATTGTGTGTGTGAAGAAGAAGAAAACATCAGATCCCCTGGTGTTCTAGTTACAGGTCATTATGAGCCACCTAACAGCATGGTGTAAACTAATGTCTGAACTTCTGCAAGACTGATTTAAGCTACAACCACTGGGAAATCTCTCCAGACCCCAATTCTCATTAAAAATAAATGCCCATCGATTTTACAACATTGCAGTTAGACTCAGTGGTAGCTCGAACTTTCTCAGTAGAAAGAATAGCTGTTACAGGAATTTAGGAATTTCCGAGGAACAGAAAGGAACCCATGTGGTGATATCAGAATTAAATTGAGAAAACTTAGTTGGGGTATTTAGTGTAGGAGAAGGTCAAGAGGACTTGATAAAATTTGAGTTGCCTTACTAAGTAGAAAAATGATGGTTTCAAAGACATGTGCTCAACTATGTTCATAGCAACATTGTTTGTCATAGCCAGAATCTGAAAACAACCAAAATGATCTTGACCGAAGAATGGATAAGGAAAATGTGGTACATTTACACAATGGAGTACTACATAGCAGAAAAAAATAATGACATCTAGAAATTTGCTGGCAAATGGATGGAGCTAGAAAACATCATATTGAGTGAGGTAGCCCAGAACCAGAAAGGCAATTATCATATGTACTCACTAAATAAGTGGTTTTTAAATATAAATCAAAGAAAACCAGCCTAAAAGTCACAATTCAAGAGAACCTAGACAAAAATGAGGACCCTAAGAGAGACATACATGGAGCTAATCTACATGCAAAGTAGAAAAAGATAAGATCTCCGGATTAAATTGGGAGCATGGGGACCAGATGATAGGGTTGAAGGGGGGAGGAAGGGAGGAGGCAGAGAAAAATGTATAGCTCAATAAAATCAACAAAAATAAAGAAAAATGATGGTTTAAATTTGAAGGAAGGGCAGAAGAGATGACTCAATGTATAAAGTACTTGCATCATTAGTAAAAGGTCCTGTGTTGAGATTTCCAGCATCCACATACAATTCAGGAATGGTGGATGTGTTTCTGTAACCGCAGAACTACCTAAGGAAGTCGTGAATAGAGTGATACCTGGAAATCCATGTTCTTCTAGTCTCACCAAAGTAATAAACTCCAGGTACCAGAAGAGACCTCACCCCAGGCAAATAAAGCAAGAGCCAGTGAGATGCCTCAGCATGTGAGAGTGCTCTGGACTCAAGCCTGGTAGTATGGGTTTATTCTGAAATCTATGTGACAGAAGATGAGAGCAACCTTCTCAATTCTTCCCTGGCTTCCACAAACACACTGTGGCACATGCACACACATAAACAAATAGATGAATGTGGTTAATATACTTTCACAGGAAGTACACTCAAATATAGATAAATACCACCAAAGCACAAAGCACACAAACACACATACACATTCTCTCTCTCTCTCTCTCTCTCTCTCTCTCTCTCTCTCTCACACACACACACACACACACACACACACACACACACACACACACGGAAGAGGAACTGGAACAGGAAGAGGAAAAAGAATTACTTGAGGACCAAGAAAAGTAATTCAGATAGTAGAATGCTTGGCTAGCTTGTGCAAAGTTCTAGTTCAATCCATGTACCCTATAAAACCTGGCATAATGACATATGCTATTATCTCAACACAGAAAAATGAATGCATGGGAGTCAGAAGTTCAAGATCAACCCCGACTGTATTAAATAATTTCAAGGACAGCTTACACTACATGAGAATATCTCTGAAACCAAAGGAAAAAAAAAAACAGTTGCAGATATATCAAATTTGAAATGCTTGTCAGGGAATACAATTTAGGGTACTGGAAAAGAATCATGAGACAGAAATATGGACTTAGGGGATAATGCCATTTAAACCATAAAATGGAATCTGATCAAAAAAAAAGAAAAGAAGAAATTATGGGCTGAACCTTGGAGAATGGAAACATTGAGAATGAATAGGAAAAAGAAACATCAGAAAAACAATGTTGACTTGAAAGTGCACTAATTTGAAATGAGCCTCTAGAGGAGCTCAAGCAATGGATCATGGAGTATATGTTGAATACATACCATTACAAAGGAGTGAGCTTAGATCTCTGGGGTTGGGGGATGCAAGGATAGAAAACTGTTCTTTCTTTCTGAAAATGCATGCAGACACAAATAAAGAGAAGCTTTTGGTGATAAAACAATGTCCACATTTTAGCAGCATGTGAAGTAATTTTATGAAATGCCAGTGCTGCATTATGATTACCTTGAATCCACACACTGTCTTCTAACATAAATCTATATTATATCTGAACTTGCTCGTTCTGTGGTGTGTGTGTGTGTGTGTGTGTGTGTGTGTGTGTGTGTGTGTGTGTGTATGTGTGTGTGTGTGTGTACAGGGGCATACCACAATGCATCCATGGACGTTTCTTCCCTTTCCCCCTATAAAAACCCCTCCACGTGAGATAATGAATTCAACTGCATAGCATCTCTCTGTTACATGACACTTTTTTAAAAATTAGTATGGTCCTCACTAGGACTCTTCCTGGGTATCGTGTGGTTGTCCTGTGTTGTGGAAATCCTTCAGATTTAGGTTTGCCTGTCATTTTCCTTCATATGCTCCAGCAGGTCATAGATGGATGGATATTGGGAAAGTCTAAGTCATAACCCTGGGTGTGGGCCTGAGCAGCTGTAGGGTTCACCCACCAAATAAGAAATGAGGACAGTGCTCCCATGTTTACAACTTCAAAACTGGACTAATAGGGTTGACTTTTGAGTGTTTTGCACACAGGACCAGCTCTCCCACATGCTCCAGGCATTGATGGGTTGGGAGAGAGAAGGGCAACTCTCCCCACCCTAACTACCACAAAACAAATGGGTAATGGTGCCAGCTCTTCCCTGCTAGAATTTCATTACTGATTTTCCAAGACTGCACTAATAAGGTTGGTTCTATTGTACAGTCCTTGCTAGGTACAGGGCCTATTCTCCAGAGTATTGTAGCTGGTCATTAGGGTCATGGATAGCTCTTCCATTCTTATGACTACAGGGTAAGGTCCCCGACCTGGCCCAGGAATCATTAATAGTTGGTGGAGAAAGAGTATTTCCCTTGCTCATACTACAAGACAGATGAGAAATGGGGATAGCTCATGTCCATACTTACTACTTTGGGGATGGCTCACCCACACTTGGACTAATAGGGTTGTCCCTATTGTTTTGCCCTGGAAAGTCGAATGGACTAGTCTCCTGAGTACAACTGGGAATTTTTAAGTGAAGAATTAGTTTTTAAAAAGGTTTTGTTTCCAACAATAAAATAGAAAACATTACTGTGATGGAAGGAGTTAGATTTATGTATGGTTACACAATAGATGGTTTGAAATATGAAATAATTGAATGAACTGATAACTAAGTTAGCTAGAATTTACATAATGTCAATTATAATGATCAGCTTGGTAATTTTTATATTATATCTAAAAAGTTGTTTGGTATTGGTGCCAGACAGATATGAAAAGAATGCCCAATTAGATACAATTCTTAGAAAGAATTACTAATGAAGCTAAGAAAAATATTCACATATACACAAAGAGATTCAGAGCTGAAGCTACCACACCATTGCATTATGAAACTGAAGAGGAGCAACCAAATGTTATTAGGAAAATCAACCTTAATTATTCAGTTACCATTCAAGAATGACCACCAGATGATAGACACTTCCAAGGCTATTTCAAAGTTAATTTGGAGTCTATAAAAATGTTATATGTTTTTTTTTTCTTTTTTTTATGATTTTTTAAAAGACTTTATTTTTTTTTATTGAGAAAAGGAAAAAAAACAAGTTTCCACCTCCTCCCAGCCTCCCATTTCCCTCCCCCTCCTCCCATCCTTCCCCCCCTCCTCCAACCCTTCTCCCCCTCCCCCC
>NC_022013.1:17357355-17393047 GCF_000317375.1 Microtus ochrogaster | reverse complement strand
GAAGAAAGTGTGGAACATCTACACATTAGAGTACTACGCTGCGGTAAAAAACAATGACTTCTCGAATTTTGCATGCAAATGGATGGAAATAAAAATGTTATATGTGAAGAGATTTAAGGAAGCAATAGTTTCAAATGGTATGCATTTGCATTTGTGAAACAGAAGTTAAATTCATGAACCACTCAGAACAGAATTATTCCACAACATTAGAAAGATTTAGTTAAGCAGTATGAAAATCTGGTCCTCGGTTACAATGGAAAATGTGGTAAAGAGATGAAGCTAAAGTCATAGAATAATTAGATAGGGCCAGAGATGATGAGATTTCCCAATATTAAATCCTCAATGAAAGCCACTATGCTGATATGGAAAGACAGATGACATTTGATAATCACCTTGGTCTTATGCCATATAGCAGCTATGAATGCTTGGGACAAAACTAAACAAAGAGGAAAGAGGACTGAGCCACTTACCAAATTATACAAGGCCGATATTTTATAAAGGTTGACTTCAGATGTAAATAAAATGATATCAGTTTAACATGTTAGACAAAAACTAATAGAATATTTGGCTTTTGAAAATGCTTATTTAAAAGGCAAAATGATGATTAAGGCTTAAAAGGTAAGATCAGCACCCATAGATGAATAGATTAGAAATATTGCTCATGTTAGATCTCATGCTTGTGATACTTGGATAGGACAAGTGATTTCTAAAAATTTCAAGAAAAATCTAAAGGTTATATTCATTAATTGTGGTAAACCAGGTGATTTGTAAAGTGATTATAGGCAAGGCATTACTAGAAACAATATTTTTTCTAGAGATAATCCAAACAAAAAGCCCCAGTCTTCTGGAATATGCAGAAGGTATGACAAAGACTCATTGGAGTAATGAATGAAGAACAGCATGGGGCCTCTCACATCCTCTGATGTCACAATGTCACATTTGATTCAATATTTCCCTGTCAGTATTGGGGAAATTCTTCCACAGAGCAATTAAAAGATTTAATGCCTATTGTGAAAAGCTATACTGCTCTGGATGACAGAACCGCTTTAGAAAATAAAACAAAGTTTTCATGAGAAACCATAAAGCAAATATTTTGACAAGTTTCTAGAGATAAAAAAGATCAAAGTTAAAAATACAAATAAATGGCTTTGAAATTGAGGGTTTGGTAGACCCAGGGGCAGATATAACAATAACAGCACCAGAATCTTGGCATCCAAATTAGCCATGTAAATTAGCTAATGAAAACTAAAAATTAGAATTATATCTCAGGTAAAACAAAAAAGAAGGTAGGCCAAATTTATAGGTACAGAAGGACAGAGAGGAAAATTAAAGCCATATCTGTGTAACATAGACAAAAATTTATGGGGATGTAATTTGTTACAGCAGTGGAATATCCAGATTAACATTTCTTCAACCTCAGCAACAAACCATAAAATGGAGAATGGTAACAAATCTAAGAGTTAAAATAAAGTGATTCAATGGTAACAAATCTAAGAGTTATAATAAAGTGATTACTTTTTCCTAGAATTCTCCTGTCTGGTTTACCTGCCTATATTTCCTGCCTGGCCAATCAGCTTTTATTTAAAATATGATTGACAGAATAGAGACAATTCTCCCTCAAAATAAAATAAACAAGGCCTTCATAATCATAACCTTATCCATAAGGATTTCAAATAATCTGCCTCTGCAATAGATTAGATAGAATTTACCTTTTTATTCATTTTGTGACTAGTAATTGTTTAGTTTAAAGGTAGATTCAATAGAACATCCCCATTGTCTCAGTGTGTGGGTGTACCTCTCGCCGTCCTGAGTTCCTTGCTCTCCCTCCTTCTGCTCCTGATTTGGACCTTGAGATTTCTGTCCGGTGCTCCAATGGTCTCTGTCTCCTTTCATTGCCTGATTCAGGAGTATGCCTATAGGGGAGCTCACCAAGGCCACCTGGCCTGGGTCTGAAAAAGCATGGGATAAAACTGGACTTGCTGAACATAGCGGACAATGAGGACTACTGAGAACTCAAGAACAATGGCACTGGGTTTTTGATCCTACTGCACGTACTGGCTTTGTGAGAGCCTAGGCAGTTTGGATGCTCACCTTACTAGACCTGGATGGACGAGGGTGGTCCCTGGACTTCCAACTGGGCAGGGAACCCTGATAGCTCTATGGGATAACAAGGGAGGGGAACTTGATTGGGGGAGAGGGAGGGAAATGGGAGGAGGTGGCGGGGAAGAGACAGAAATCTTTAATAAATAAATAAATGGAAAAAAAATAAAGGTAGATTCAATAATCTCTTCTTTTAACCTATCATTTCTATATCACCCTTTTTCATTTCAGGATGAGATTTATGAATTTAATCTCCTTTGTTGATATTTTTTCCTTATGATGGCCAATAGAAACTTGTAATAAATCCCAGTAAACAATGACAAATAGCCATAACCTACTGAATGGCCAAAAATCACCCACCCCACTCTCTAGATTTCTTCCTTGGGGGGGGCAACAATATCTCCAGGGGATACTGAAAAAAAATCCACATAATTCTCAGATCCTGGAAGAACTAGCTGTATCATATGTTGCCAGTCTTTGTATAACAGGAAAGTATAGGTCTTATTTGAAATCCTGACTGGAGTTGCATGAGGCTGGATCATATCAACTAGTTACCTTGAAATTGTCCCAAGGAGCTTGTAGTCCAAAGCTGATCTTTGGGTGGTGTTTGTTAGCTTAGTGGCATTACATCTATCTAGATAGAATCATGGTGGTGGGACCCCATTATCCTTTTGGAGATGTCAAAGGTCACTCTTGGGAATGGTCATGCTTCACTGAAGAAAACTTAATCATTTTAAATATCATGTCTTAGAGAGGTAAATAAATGGACAACAATTTGTTAAGTACATCTGGAGTACATAAACTTAATTCCTTGTTACTTGATTCAGACTCAAGGCCAAAATCATGCATAGGAAGCATGGTTAAGCCTTTTGCTATATCTAGTACTGTAAATGACCATTAAGATAATAACAGAAACTTTAAACATTATATACATATATATATGTATATATATATATGAAAGAAATTGGTGTTCCCCATAGAGTGTATGGAAGGATCCAATTAGTTCTATTTACATACTGAAGTCTCTTGCTTCTGAAATGTTTGTTGCTAATCTCTCCCAAAAATTTACTGGAAGCTTTGTGCCAATGTTCATTTTCTGTCCAGAATTTGGAAATTTCAGCACTAGTAAAAGGTAACATAATTCCTGCTAATTGATGAATTCTTAATTTTCTTTTCAGAATCAATTCAGAAACCATTTCTACATAAAATTTTAATTTTTTAATCAATTTGTGAGGTAAAAATATACATGCTGAGATATTCTCTTCTCTAAGCATTAGAATTCCTATAGAATAGGAATTCTATATATAGAGGAAAATAACGAGAATGCAATCAAACTCTGGATACAAACATGTGCGTAGAGTGTAGCTTCTTTTTTATCAAGGTAAATTTTCTCTCAGTCTCGTCTACTAATTTTCTTGGATTATTTAAGATTTTATCATCTTGTAATGTTTGAAATTAATTACTTAGTCCTTGAGTTTTCAATATAAATATAGGCCATAGCCAATTAATATCTCCATGAAATTTTTGAAAATTAACAGTTTAAAATTGATTTCTCCTGTATTTTTAAAGGTATAGTGAAAAGACTAGCTTTTAAAGCAATAACTACAATTCACCATCATGTGGCTAACATAGTTAAGGATAATGGGGTAATATACATTATAAGAGCTAATACAAAGCCTGAGCTAATGGGCCAATCAGTTTATAAGTAATGCAGACTCTCTGTGTCATTTTCTCTGGGACTAAACAGCTGGGGGACTGGGCAGGACAGAAACCCCAACAAGCCCAGCCCTCATGTTACAATTTTACTCACTTATTCTTTGTGCTCTCTCTCCTCTGCACTCACAGCTGACTGTGAGTGATGAATATGCACAGGTGTATGCAGATATGTGAATTCTTCCATGTGTCTAAGGAAATGGAGACACTGGAAGTGCTTCTCTGTCACTTTTCACCTTATTCCTTTGAGACAGGGTCTTTCATTGAACCTGGAGCTTGCTGTTTCAATGAGAATGGAAGTGAGCAAGCCTCTGCAGTTCTGTTGTATCCTTGTGCATAGTGCTGAGGTGGGAGGCATGTGTGACAATACCTGGGTTTTTATGTTGATCCTCGAGAGACAAATTAGGTTGCATTCCAGCATAGTAAGAAATCTGAGTCACTGAGACAACCTCACAGCCTCTAAATTTAATTTATTGGGGAAAATTATTTCTTATATTTTGGTGAATTTTCCTTTTTTGAGTTGGATGTTCAGTCTTCTAATTTACTGGAGGAGAGAAAAGGAAAAGGCAGTCAATTTTGGCAGTAGATAGGGGAAAATAAAACCCCCTACCAGAAGACCTGCTGGGTGTTAGATTTAATTTCTCTTAGACAGCTAAAGAATTGTACATAAAAATCTAATTTGCTTTCTGCATGTGCTACATAGAAAGGAAAAAAAAATATCAGCCCAAAATCCAATCTGGCCAATTGATTTGCATGCTCAGACTAGATTGGCAAAGAAAGTGGGAAAGGTTTCAGATAGAAATGAGGTCTGGGTGTTATATTGAGTGAGGAATGCAGAGGCATTAACAGGAGTTGTGGGACTCTATTCCTGGGGAGATGTGTACAAATGTCTGCTCACCTCTAATAGGGAACCCAGGGTAACACCAAAATTCAACTTGGTAAAGCAATTCATTTAATTTTGGCTACTTATAGGAGTCAAAATGACTCAAAAGAAAGCTGCATTAGCAGAACCCACCTCAGCATGGATGACAGACAGCTCATGAAAGTTAGGTACCTGAAGTCTACTTCTTGACATGGGTAGCTCAGCTAGTTGGAGAGTGCATCTAATAGGCAAAACAGAGGTTCTGAGCCTCTGCCTGCCAGGTGCTCCAGTCTGAGAAACTTCTAGACAGCTTAGCAGGTTGGTGTCTCTCAGGGGTCCTTATAACTTACATAAACTTAGGGAGGGAGGAGCCTCGTACATCTGGTCAGTTTCAAGGACATTTTCAGGTTTGACTTGCTTCCTTCTTGCATTTTAAGGAGCTCACCAACAGAACCTCCTGCAACTGGAAGAGCTTCTCTGCAGGCTAGACTGTATCAGTACTGGAAATCACTACAAGATAGCGGGATAGTTTACAACAACAAACAAACAAGCAAACAAAAACAAAACATAGGTTAGAAGTTTGAGCTTTGAGTCTAGCAATAACTGAGTCACCTTCATTACCTTTCTGGTCATACTGTCAAAACTTTGAGTACTTACAGTGGCTTGAATGAGAATGGTCCCCACATGCCTATATATTTGAATAATTTGCCTCCAGTTGCTTGAACGGCTTTGAAAGGATTAGGAATTATGTGTGATTGGCGGTAAACTTAGAGATTTCAAAGGCTGTCACTCACAGATAGCTTTCTCTGCCTTATGTTTGTGTCTTTAGATGTGAGCAGTCTTTAGTGTCATACATTGCTGCCTACAGCCATGCTTTCTACCACGGTGATCCTAGACTGTAACCCTCTGAAACTGGAAGCATTAACTGAACTCTTCCTTTTTGTGTAAGTTGCATTGGTCATATTTGATGAAAGCAATAGAAGAGCAACTATGACAGAGCCTCAATTTCTACATGTGTGAAATGGCAGTAAAATTAAGCCTTGCTTAAGTAACTCACAAGGATGCTGTGACTATCACCAATCTGAACATGTGTTTGCCAAATGCAGTCTTTGGTAATACTAGCCAGAACACTGACATGGCAACGTTCACTATCACAAGGCTAGATGTTATAAATGAATATTGCAGACCATAAGTACCACCTAAGTAATAAATACATTTTCAAAAATGAAAACTAACTGCTAAAACACAAATTGACATGAAACACTACATACATTGTACTCATGAAAATCTGCCAGAGACAGAAGCAGTTCTGAGAGCACTGAAAATGCTACATATCCATTTAGCAAACTGAATGCTAATTCAACAGTAAATAGATGAACAAGGTCTTTAATCCCTGTACTATTGTTACTATTTTTATCCCCTTTACCAAAAGGAACTTTTGACAGTTACTCCATCAGGATCCCATTAGGAGGCGTTTCTATTGCCTTGAACACCATTCCCTGCCACACACATTTTGATGGTTCTGAATATTTGTTCTACATTTTGGGAAGGTTTGGGAAATCTTTGGTGTTGGAGCATTGATAGAAAAAATGTGTCATTAGGAGTGGCCTTTAAGGGTTTATAGCCTCTACTCACTTCAGGCTCTCATGGATAAGGATGAAAACGTGATCAACCAATTGTCTGCTCCGATTATCTTTGTTCATGCCCTCCTTTCATCTTCCCTTTATCCCCACCCCCAGAACCAGAGACTAAAATAAACCCTTTTCCCTGCTTCTGATCATATTTTATCACAGCAACAGAAAAATTTCTAGCACACATCTCCTTGATGATTTGGTTTTTCACCTTCCTAAAATAAGTTGAGACAGATGTGTCCTGAAACATTGTCTTCGTGAAAATAAAGTCTAGGTTTTGGATTCTGCTTTTTTTTTTTATTGTTGTTGTTTGTGTTCTATTGGTGTGTATCACATGGATATTAATACATCTTTAAATTATCTAGTTTTACTGGATCATAATTATAATAAATTAGATAAAACACATGGAGTTTCAGAACAGCAAAGACAGACTGAAGTATAGTTGAAGTAAGAGCATCTTGGGACTTGGGAGATGCTTAGTGAGTAAAGTGTTTATAAGTACTCATAGGGAAATATATACAATCCACACACTCTGTGTCTAAATCAAACATGTAAACTAATAGACACACCTAAAATAGAAAATCATGGTGAAAAGAACTTGTAATCCTAGTTCTGGGCAGGCAGACACAGGGAGATTTCTGGGGCTTGCTGGTCAGCCTGCCTAACCAGATCAACAAATTCCAGGATAGTAAGAGATTATCTCATAAACCATTCCAAAGAATGATACCTGAATTTAACCCATGCTCCCCACACAAATACATACACACATGCCAGACTTGCATACATATACACACACATACCAAAGAACTTTCCAATTAATGTGAAGAATTTACACAAAATAGATGTTCATGCTTTACAAAGAATAAAAGGAGATCCTGATAGTTGTACAGCTTCTTTTATCACTAACAGAAAGCTTGAAGGTCAACTTTCTTCTTTAATATATATGTGTGTGTGTGATTTCAGTTCACTTATAATTATTTTGTTTTGTATAACTTTGCAACTCACTTTTAAGTTCTATATGAACATTTCTTGGCATAAACACAAGGAGCTAATGGGTGGTGACAAGCAGCACATTTGATGGACAAGCCCCGAGGAAAGAGATCAAACATAAATTCTACAAAGCAGTGTTTGAACACCGTAAACATAATAAACAAATGCAGATGAAAGGTGAGTTCATGAATAATAGATGAGGAATACATTGAACAGTATTAAAGTATGCAGACTCTGATCACAGATGGATTCCAGATGGAACAGGTCCAGAAGACAGGTGAGTAAAAGGTGATGCCTAACGAGGGGAACTGATTCATTTACAAGGAGAGAAGGTGAGCACATGGCCACACTAGAAAGCAGATTTCAAATGCATAGTTAAATAAAACACTATTCTAGAAGAACAACTGCACAGACAGCAGAAAGAGCAGAAGAGGAAGAAGAGAAGAAAAAGAAGTTAGAGGATACAAAGTATGATATTAATACAATCAGTGTGACGGGGGTCTAGAATCAATCACTTCAGCAGATGTCTGTTGAAGTAATAGGAGCGGCGGGCTGCGTCCACGGCACCCGGCCTCCCCCTCGGCTAGCTTTACCTGAAATAATTACACGGAAACTGTATTCTTTTAAATACTGCCTGACCCATTAGTTTCAGTTTCTTATTGGCTAGCTCTTACATATTGATCTAACTCATTTCTATTAATCTGTGTGGCCCACGAGCTGGCTTACCAGGAATGATTTTAACCTGTGTCTGCCTGGAGTGGGAGAATCATGGTGACTCCTGATTCGGCTTCTTTCTCCCAGCCTTCTGTTCTGTTTTCTCCGCCTACCTAAGGGTTGGCCTATCAAATGGGTCTAGGCAGTTTCTTTATTTAACCAATGAAACAACAGATGTGACACTCCCACATCACTTCCCCTTTTTCTGTTTAAACAAAAAAAAGGCTTTAACTTAACATAGTAAGATTACATATAACAAAACAGTTATCAAGCAAGAATTACAGTTACAGTATTTATATCTATTTTATCCTTTATCATAACTAAGGAAAACTATAACTATAACTAACCATTCTTCAACTCCATCAAAGACTCCAGAAGGATATAATATTATCTAAGTTAACAAGAACTAAGAAACTTCAAACTCTAGAAATGACAAAGACATCTCACTGCCTGGACAGTCACCCAAAGTTCTTTTGTAGCGTTGGGGCATCCATCTTCAGGCTTCAGGCCCATAATATCCAGCAGACATTTTCATCAAGCAGGAAATTCCAAAGACAGTTCAGTCACTTTCTGCTGTGTCCTGCAGAATGTCTCGCAGACTCTGTCATGAGTCAGGAACCCCGAAAGACCATCTCACCTTTAGGCAAGTTCAGTAGTCCTTTCTCTGCAGGTTCTCTGTTTCCAGTTTATGCAATAGTCCAGGCAAGAGCAGTTTCTTGCCCAAATGGCTATCAAACTCCATAAGGATCCTCTTTGATGCCCATCTTCCTCTTGAAGTAGCTGGGGCTACCAGGAGCAGACATGTCTCATTGTCATGAAAAACCCTAAGTTATTAAAATATTTAAAATGCCATATTCTGCAGTCTTTGAAAGATATGAAGAATGTCTATCTAACTGAAATATATCTCTATATATCTAGAAAAGCTAAGTAACATGGCTACAAACTCGACTATTATTTATGATTATCCATTAACCTATATTTCTTAATTATACATTTCATTTTTTAATGAACTACACAATCACAATATCTTAATCAAGAGCAAAAATACATATACATATAGCAAAATTGACCTTAAAATCCATACCAATGCAAATTATTCATGCCTATATCATTTCCCCCTTTAAATGTAAAAGAACATTTATAAACAATATTTTGGGAATATGGGCACAGTTTTTTCTCTCCAAACTGCTTCCTGCTGAATGGGGGCGTCGTTAATTAGGTCTTTCATGGTATAACCTGTGTGCTAGTTTCATCTCAGTGGGCAGTTGAACAAAGCAATTTTCTGAAGGCGTGCACAGGAACCTTTCAGGATGACGTGGTCTATCATACCACATTGGGATGGAAGCAATCCACAGACTCTCACCCTCTGTGAAAACAAAATCAGAAACTCCTTTCCAAAGTATCATATCCTGAGATCCAAATTCAAAATATCTATGTTGGATTAATTTAGCAGCATTTATAAACAAATATCTTTTAGCAGCTGTTGCTCCTTCCTCAGCATTCATACAATTCATACACAGCATAATAGCATACAGTATCAAAATTCTCTGTGTATTTTCCATTTTTACGTGGCTTATTTTTGTTTATTTCTTTTAATCTCTTAACTATCTGTACTCTGTCTCTTTAAAGACTTTACTTTTTTTTTAAACCATTAACTTTATTCTCTATATTCTTTTTCTTCTCTCTCTCAAGCCTACATACATTCACCCAACAGTATGGTCTTTTATGTCTGAATCTGTTTTATTGTGAATCTGTAACATTTTTTTAGTATCCAGGAGGATTTCTTAAAATGTTAAGCAGTTCTTAAAAACTTAAGTTGCACCATGTACAGGTAATAAGGTACCATCTGTGTCCTGCCCAGTAGAAACCTTAACTGCACTGTTATTACAGTAATTATGGTAGTTCCTGCCGCCCAGCACAGTTCATCATGGAGGAGCCAAGCAGCTCCTGCCTCAGAGCCATTTGGTGCCCCTGAGCCACACACAGTTCCAGGCACACAGAAGTCTAGTTGCCATCAAACAAATCGTAGCACTTTACTCCAAATGCTCCATTCAAAAGCTCTGTCTTCTGCAGGAGACAGATCGCAATGGCAGCACAGCCCAGAAAGCCTGCATTTTAAAACAGCTAGTTTTTTCCTGCTGCTGAGTCAGGAAAATTTCAAAATGGAGGACGTACCATTTTGTGCTAGCTCTGGGCCCGCCAGGTAGGAGCAGCACTTAGCACTTTAATTCTGAGACTGAGCATGCAGCACAGAAACTCTTTATCCAAGTTACAACCAAATCTGACATGCAGAGCACTGTGCAGTCTGAAAACACGTCTCTGTATGGTGGCAGGAATCTGCCATACTCTTCTGCCTGCCTAAGCCTGATTCTGCCATCTGCCCAGATGCAGGTGGGGAGAGCTGAGTCATCGGCATGGTCTCAGAGCACTCTCCTTCTGATCCCAAGCAGGAACACAAACATCCAGTCCCATAAAATCCATTAAAATGCTTTAGAGCCAGAGTTCAGGCCCAAGAAGCTGTGCTTTAAAATGACACAGCGTTTTTTCCTGCAGCTGTTACAGAATCAGGAAATCTCTCTACGGTACGCCACCAACAAAGAGCAAAACTCTGCGTTAAACTCTGTTTTTTCTCTGTTTAAAATTAAGCTCTTTCAGGTTTTTAAGTGGATTTAGTCCATCACGTCTGGGCGCCACTCTGTTGAAGTAGTAGGAGCAGCGGGCTGCATCCCCGGCACCCGGCCTCCCCCTTGGCTAGCTTTACCTGAAATAATTACACGGAAACTGTATTCTTTTAAATACTGCCTGACCCATTAGTTTCAGTTTCTTATTGGCTAGCTCTTACATATTGATCTAACCCATTTCTATTATTCTGTGTGGCCCACAAGCTGACTTACCAGGAATGATCTTAACCTGTGTCTGCCTGGAGTGGGAGAATCATGGCGACTCCTGATTCGGCTTCTTTCTCCCAGCCTTCTGTTCTGTTTTCTCCGCCTACCTAAGGGTTGGCCTATCAAATGGGTCTAGGCAGTTTCTTTATTTAACCAATGAAACAACAGATAGATATATGACATTCCCACATCAGATGTCTGTGAGGGGATCTCTAGAACAGGTCAATTGAGGTGGCCGGCATCATTTCATGTGCTGAGGTCAAAAACTAAGTAAAGAGGATAATGCAAGCTGAGAGCCAGCTTTCATCTCTGTCCAATTCCTGACCATTGGCTAATGTGATTAGGGGCCTCACATTAGGTCAGCCATGACTTCTCTGCCTAATGCATTATAAATCTTTGAAGTAAGAACCAAAAAAATATCTTCTTCCTTAACTTGCTTTTCTCATGTGTTTTGTGACATTTACAATAAAAATAATATATAAACTACAATGGATAAACAGTCCAAAAGTAAATCTTTTTACTCAGTTAAATATCTTGAGGTTTTATTGTTTTTTTTTTCTTTTTTGAGAAAAGCAGCCATTAGATCAACTACCATCTAAGGTTGATGTGTTGATTATGGATGCAAATGAAAAATGTGGAAAGGTATTTTGAATTAGTTTTCAGGAAAAGTTTAGGAGACATTTGAAAATGCAGACTAGAGAAATCCTAAACTGTAGTGGCATTTCAATTGTATTTTAATAAACACAGGGGATGAGAAAAGTAAAATAATCACATTGGTCAGCCTTACAACAGTAACAACCACCTTTAATCCCGGTAACCACACTCGGTGCAATAGAAACTGGGTGGTGCATGATTTTAATTTCAGTGGTACACGCCTTTAATCTCAGCCCTAGAGAGGATTATAAGAAGGAAGGAGAAAGCTCTCAGATGCTTTCTCATTCTGAGAATCCTGGACTGAGTTTGATGTAAGAGCCAGTGGTTGGCTGTTTTGGTTTTCAGATCTTTAGGTTGAACCTCATTTTCTCCCTCTGAGTTTTTATTAATTGTGCTTCACTAAACATCTCTGAACAGATCTTAACAGGTGATATTGCTGGTGGAGCCATTATGAAGCAGATGGTAGTAAAGAAACCAAGAAAGCGTGAATTGAAGATACATAAAAAAAGACACCTGCATAAAGATTTCACCATACTGAATGATGAAAACCTCTGCAGTTGTGAGAGCTAAGACTTTAGAATGGGGAGGCACAGTGTCTTGTACTATAATTAGCTGTTTCAATTGGTATTCACCGTTCACTCCAACTCACACACATGAGCGTGCACACACACACACACCACATGTGACCTGACATCTAGTCTGATTACTGTTAAGTAAGTCCTTGTGGAATGTGAAGAACCCTACCTTCTCCCAATGCAGAGGCTAAGAAAGTCATCAAACAAAATCTGTAGCATGTAGCAGTATCTTCCACACTTTTCTATAACCTCATGTTCCCATCAATGTTTTCAAAAATAATTTTTTATGACTTTTTATTCTGTTACTATAAAAACTTCATACAATTGTTTCCTTGTTGGAACACAGTCACTGACCTAATCTAAATCTGTGTTCCTAGGTCATGATTAATCATATTTAACTCAAGATCAAACATCTCTTATTCTCCTTTATTTGACAGGGTTTAATAGTATAGGTCAGGTGGTACTTTGTGGAGAATGTGGTATAATGTAGCAAAATACACAGGCATTTTGATAGCCATCCCTAGTATTGTAGAGAGTTTATACTTAGAGTTGATAGATTCCCCTAAATGGTAGTGGAAATTTATAGTTAAGCCAAGAACTTAAGATCTAGCTTTGGTATACCTGGTTAACTTTAGGAGTAAAAAGAAACTGGGAAGATTTGAAAATATGTGCATGTTTTAAATTTTCTGAACATACTATAGGAAAATCCATGGTCTTATAAATAAAGAGATAAAACATTAACTACATAATAAGAATAGCAGTTATATTTTACTAGTGTTTTTCATTTCTTAAAGATATTCTGAACTCATTTAATCTGCCAAACAATCAATTATCCTGAGCTGTAGAATAATTACCCTAAGAGGAGGGTGGGGTCACTCAGCTGAAGACAGTGGATCTGGGCTTTCTTTCTGGACAGATTTAACTCTAAAATGACTTTGGTGACACCAAATGTGTTGTTTTTCAGAAGATAAGCAATTCATAACTTCTGAAAACTTCATGGTAATAAGATACAGAAGGCTTCAGGAAATAATAAGATTGTTTTCAGCATGATTTCATTATAATCTCATTTGCATGCTAAGTGACAGCCCCCAGTGCTATTCCAAGTAAGAGCTGCCATGATGGGAACAAAAAGTACCATGAAGGACTGAGGAGGTAGAGACTGAGTTCCTGAAACCTATGCCTATCTCTAGTAAACACATGAAAATTCCCACTTTTATGACCCTATCCCTCCCCTGATTTATTTTACTCTTTCATAGTCTCACAATCTTTAGTCAGTGAAAAAGTTGGTTTTAATTTCTCTCCAATTTTTTTTTATCATTTGTTGTTTGAGAATTAGTTTCTTCTTTGCTGCTCAGTTGACCCTCGGCATTTCTACTATTTACTCATATGAGTATGATAATATGCATGCATTTGTGACAGGATTTCCTTTAGTAACACAGTCTGGCTTTGACATTAACAACCTCCAATGTTATTAGTGCTTTCCTGAGTTACTCTTAGGTAGTTAGAGAGATAAAAAGTGTTTGCAGGTAAAGTCAGGGAGAATGAGCCTCTCCCCTCTACCTTACTGTTCATTGTGCATTCCATCTCCTTTTGCTGGAAAGAGAAATCATCACAGCTGCCTCCCTAGAATTTGAAATACCATATCACATAGGTGGTGGGTTGTCATAATTAACACTCCCCCAACCCTTACCACACCACACTTTAGGCTTCAGTTGAATACATGTAAGGATAGCTAGATATTGTGGGGAGCCCACAAGAGATGACTGTTCAGACAGTGTTTATAGCCAATTGAAAGTCTTTCTTCCAGCCTTCTGGGACTACATTCAGGTATGGTGGTCTTAGGTATAGTATCAAGTGTCCAGAGCACAGGGTTTTTGAAGGCAGATATCACATCCTGGCAGTGTTACAGGTGTGGATCATAGTCTACAGAGCAGCTATTGAGATTTCCATGTTCTTGATTCCAGGAAACTGGACTAGGGACACATTAATAGTCATAGAAATGGGGTGGGGTATTGGAAAATAAAAGATAGTATACAGAATGGCTGTGGGCTGAAGAGTTGGGCAGGTTGACGATGCAAAGTCCAGAAACATGTCTTTGGACTGTTTATGGGTAATCCGTGTGCTCCGTTCTTGGCATGTAGCTGACGGGATAAAGTCCCTACCACATTTTCTTTCTTTTTAGTATGTTAATTTGGTGTCTATTCATAGCCACAGCAGGACTTTTCTGAGACTCGTTAAGAAAAGGCTATTTTGTCCAGGAAAAGGCCAGAGGCTACTGTTCACTTAAGCAGGAATATGAATCAAAAAGAAGCATACCACTATCCTACAGAGTCTGAGTTCCAGAACTGTTGCTGAATATTTCTCTGAGGGAAAAGCAGAGTGTAAAGAAAGAGCAACGATGTTCTCCCTTAAGGGTCTAACCTTATTTAAAACATAATGAGAGGAATTTCAGGTCAAAGGCACTATAAAAAATAGTGATTTTGACAGGAAGCCGGATAAACCACAAACTTACCTAATTTACCCGAGGGAAATAGGCAAAGCTCTCTTAGGATGAGAACAAGCATAGAAGTTGATGTAAACAACTATCCCCTCAAAATTTGTGGTTAGAATTTTAGCCGCGAGTTTTGTTGGAATGTCAAAGCTACCAATGATTATTAATGAAACCTCACAGCTAAGTGTGGCCAGGAGAAAGAGAGGGACACAAAACTCTTGATAACATTGTTATAGAAGCCCAGGTGTGCAAATACCAATAGTATTTACTGTGAAAAAAGACACACTATAGAGTGAACTGTGTCTGTGATTAGGGAGCAGAGGTTAAGTTTCAGTGGCCTTTGAGAACATCAAATCTTTGGATGCACCTCTCTTGGAAAGTATATACTAGCTCTCCCACTTCTGAAAATTTAAATAGCCATATGTAAAGTATTTGTAGGAAGAAAGAACCACTTGTTAGTTCCTGGCTACTTAGCCCTAAAATAATCACACAAAAATTGTATTAATTAAATCACTGCTTGATCATTAGCTCCAGCTTCTTATTGGCTAACTTTTGCATCTTAATTTAACCCATATTCATTAATCTGTGTATCAGCACGTGGTTGTGGCTTAGTGGGTAAAATTTCAGCATGTCTGACTCTGGCGGCTCCATGGTATCTCTCTGACTCAGCCCTTCTTTCTCCAAGCATTCACTTTAGTTTTCTTCACCTAGCTCTATTCTTTTGCCCTATCACAAGACAAGACAGTTTCTTTATTCACTAACCAATAAAGGCAGCACATAGACAGAAGGACCTTCCACAGGATGAAGGTGAAGGTGTCTGCTGGGGTTGGGAGGGGTTGGGGTGGGGGGGAGCACAACAACCAACACAGAGACTTTCCAGGGAGCAGTTTAAATAGGCTGGGGGAGTGGCCAAGTTTTCGAAGGCTATTTTGCCCCTTCTCCAGGGAGGGGCCAAGGTTTGGAAGACACAGAAATGTGGCCTCCAAAGATGGAGGCCAGAGATGGGACTTACACTCGGTTTGCATAAGGGCTTATTTTAATGAGATTCCTAGAAAATTGAATGTTTTTAGCTGGGAATGAAGAAAGATCTTAAGCAGATATTAATGGCCCTGGACTTCTTCATTTATGGCTGACAATAAACCTTAGGCAGACTGCAAGATGAGAGACTCCTTTCTACTTTCCAAGTTCCCTTAATTTTCCCTGTCTTTCTACCCTACCTCAAAAGTCATTAAAATTGTGCATCCTGGGCCATACAAGCATATGACCCAGAGGGTATACACAAATGTGATAGTGTATACTGGGTTGACATAGATCCTTGTTAATAATCCTTCTAGGTATGGAAATGTAGGTTCACAAGCTTTGTTACATCATATATTTCTATTCATACATACATGTTACATATATATGTTGCATGTAAATAGATAAATGTTTATACATATATGTTATATCATATAAATAATATAATAAAACTTATATATATATAAAATTTCTTTTATTTGCATAAGTGTAAGAACTTAAAAGATTCATATACTTTTGTTTTTAAATAAACATGCATCTGGATCATAATAAAATATAATGTATTATGGGAAATAAATGTAATCATTGTAGTAGTTAATCATTTTATATACTAAAGTCTGCTAGCACTTCTGTATTGTTTTCAACTTTAATTATAATGATGTCCTTAGTTAATTATTTTTAAAATTGTATAATAGAATTTTACTGACTGGCTAAAAAGCTCTTTAAAAGAGATTGAGTAATGATATTGAATTCTACACGTTCATTTGTGGTTTATCAGGTTAACTAGACATTTGTTCTAGGTTTTTGGGTTTTCTATGCTTAAAATGTTATCTGCAAACAGAAACGAGTTATTTTCTTCCCTATTTAAATATATTTTGTTTGTTTTGCTTTTAGATTTTCCATTTAGGATATTTAATCTTAATCCATCATTTGTTCCCCAAACTGGGCACCCTTGCCTCACTCCCAACTTCAGAAGCAACATTTGTGCTTTCTGGACTCCCCATCTTTGCCTTGTAGGTGTAGCATGTTTCACAAAACTACCATGTTGATTGAAAAGCTTTAGCCATGAAAGCAGCTAGATTTTGGCACATTTTTTTTTTTCTAGGTCAGTGGATCTGATCATACAACTTTTTCTTTTCTGTTAAGGCAGTATACCACTTTTACTCACTTGCTCGTGTTTGGAGACAGGGACCTTTTATTTAGCCCTGGCTTACCTGAATCTTGACATTTCTGTGCAGTAATTCATCAGTTTCTTCTGTGGCACTCAATTATATTAATTGCTATCGAGGTTTCTCTTAGTTCTTTGATATCAGTTGTTTCTTTTATTTATAATTACACATTTTGGTCTCTTCCATCTTCTGAATCTAGGTGAAAGTATGTAATGTTGTTTTAAAAGGAGAAACACTTGTTATTTTCATTCATTTTTAGTTGATTTTTATTGAGCTCTACTGCGGAATAAAAAGCCAGACAGTGGAGCTTCAGGATCAGAAGAGCTGATGTTAAATTATCCACACACTGGTATGACCATCATACCAATTCCTTACATCAAATGGTGTATGAGGCCCTTCTGTATTTGTGTTGCTTTCATTGGTTATTACAGAAACTGCCTTGGCCTAGTTGATACGGCTGAACTCAGGTAGGCAGGGAAGACCGAACAGAATTCTAGGAAAAAGGGCAGAGTGGCAGACGCCATGACTCTCCAGCCTGAGATGGACGTAGATTAGAATCTTGCTGATAAGCCACAGTCACGTGGTGATACACAGATTTAATAGACATGGGCTAATCAAGATGTGAGAGTTAGCTAATAAGAGGCTAGAGCTAATGGGTCAGGCAGTATTTGAATTAATACAATTTCTGTGTGATTATTTCAGGTGTAAGCTAGCCTGGTGGCGGGATGCAGCCTGCTCCTTCTACAGCAATCAAAGAAAACTCCACATTTATAATTTTGGGAATCAGATAACAATAATTTTAAAATCACAAAGAAACCCCAAAATAAAATTGAGTTCCCAAAGAATCTTGAATAAAAATAGTAAATCCCGGATATTGGGTTGTCGGAAGCCAAACACCATGGAGTTAGTATAAATACAAACACACTCTGATAAACTGGCCAAACTCAGAAATAAGTCTGCCCACACTCAGCTGATATTTGACAAAATTTCCAAGAGCAAAAAAGGAGAAAGTAGCATTTCTTCACTAGTTGGTGTTTGGAAAAATGAATATCCAGAGGCAAAAGATTGAAATTGAACTTTTCTTCACCTCGTATACAAAACCCAGCGCAAAAGCAATTGAAGATATATACCTGAGACCTTATGCTGTAAAATTACTATGAGGCAAAATAAAGAAAAAGCTTCTCAACACTGGTCTTTGGAAAGTGTCCGTATACATGACTCCAAAGGAGTAAGGAGAAGAGAAACATGCAAAATAAACTCCTGGGATTGTGCTGAGAGGCAAAGCTGCAAAGCTCCCATACAGTGGAGCTCTGCATACTCTAAAATACTGTCTTTGTCTAGTTCTCGTGGTCTAGGTTCCATGGCTTCAGAAAGTATTATGCAAAGTGTCAAAGGAGGAAGCAATTACATAATTCTACCCAGCTGCAACACCTAGGAACCATGAAGATTACCAGCATGGCAAGACATGTATAAAAGAACAATAAATGATAACACATTATCAGTGGCAAATACAAGTTGTCTTATTGGAGTCAAGACCCACTCAGCAGGAGGGGGACCATGCCTGGTACTAGAAATTTAGCCAGTTTTCCAGGGTTAATGATTTCATTAGCTTAAATATTAAGAATTAGCAGTCCCACTGGGTCAGGGAGATGGCTCAGCAGTTGGAGGCATTTGTCTTTTAGGCTTGCTGACCTCAACTCAATCCTGGGTTAAGATGACATCGACTGTCATCTGACTCTCACATGTGCACAATGGCACATGTATACCTACACACATAAACAGATACACATACAAAATAAATGAAATATAATAAAACATTTTTAACAAGAACAAGCAATACCATTTTAAGGTATAACCAAGTTTCAATTAAAACATTCATAATTACATAGAGATGCTTTTATAGATGTGATTGTCCCTTTATTTAAAAGAGTCCAATGGAATTCAAGCAACTATTAAGGTGGGAAGCAAGCTAAATGTTCCTGTCCTCTAATTGGAATTTTGATGGATTGATGCAATGCAATATCTCTAGTTGTATAAAAATGAACTGCTGAGCCAGGCAGTGGTAGTACACGCCTTTAATCCCAGCACTCGGGAGGCAGAGTGAAGGCAGATCGAATTAATACAGGCCAATTGGTATAAGATGATACAACTTTAATGTAAATAGCACACTCACGCAACCGGAGTTCCCGCGATGCCCAGAAACAGGAAACAGGAAGGGGCTCCAGCGTCTGTGCCCCCCAATTTATAAACATTTGCCCGAGGCCGTCCCGCCCCCAAAAGGCGGGCTCTCTCTACAGCAGAGGCAGGCAGATCTCTGTGAGTTCGAGGCCAGCCTGGTCTACAAGAGCTAGTTCCGGGACAGGCACCAAAGCTACAGAGAAACCCTGTCTCAAAAAACCAAAAAAAAAAAAAAATGAACTGTTGGTAGAGAAATCATGATAACAGTGTTATGCTAAGGGTAGGAAATTAGACACAAAATACTGCACATCACTTGATTTCATTTAGGACATTTAAAAATGACAGTATATGTTTTAAAACGTTGATGTTACTGTTTTTAATGATGTGTCTGTACATCGCTGCAGGGCCATGTGCATGTGAATGGAAGTGCCCATGGAGACTAGAGGTATCCGATACTCCTAGAGCTGGAGTTACCTACAGTAGTGCGCTGTAAAACACAGGTTTTCAGCAGGGCCATAGAGGTCCTTTGCTCACAGAGAAGTGCTAAGAGAAGCAGGAATGTTAATTGCACATGGATGTCTCCTCAATGATGGAGATACAAGAGGAGATATAAATCACATACTTCATTTCACCCAGAAAGCTGAGAGTAGGGGCTCTTAAAAACCTGGTGACCTATTTGCTCTCTGAAAGGACAGACCTCACCTTAATTCTCCACAATGATTATCCTAGACTCTTCCCTTCCTAGATCATTGCCCATCTTTAGGGTAGGTGTTACAAGTATTTTATGGCCTGCTGAACTCTATGCTATCAGAGACCACACTAGATTCTAGGTCTTTTAGCTCCAAAACTCAGCCTCATGGCCAAGTGTACTATGTAAATGTGTTTCTATATACTCACAAGCTTTTATTGTGCACCTGGAATCGGACTGATTGAACTGGTTGTTGCCTGGAAACCTTTCCCCAAATTGTACTGTGTTCTAAATATGCTGCAAATTAACTTCATGGTATTAGATTTCATGAGGTCTGAACCAGGATGATGAAGTCAATCTGCGTCGGTTTTCATTCTCATCTCTGGGTGTAACTCACTTCCTTGTACGACACCTATAGAGACCACTGTGGGTTCTGTGAAAAGAACGCAGGTCTTGTTCAAGAACAGTATCTTCTCTTAATCACTGAGTTATCTCTCCAGCCACTAAATATATTTTTATTTATTCTTTGACAACTTCATAGGTAAGCAATGTGTTTTGACCTCATGCATCTTCCATTCCCATCTATAAATTCCTCCTAGGCTCCAATGTCAATGTTCCCAACATAAGGCCACATTCTTCTATCTTTCTGTCTCTCTTTCTCTATTTTCTCCTCCCTCTCTTTTTATAACTTACTTGATCTAATTAGATCCAGCAATGTACAGGTATGAGGCATCCATTGGAGCATAGTGGTCATATCAGGAATCACATCCTTTAAGAAAACTAAGTTGTACTTTTTGAGAAGCTGTCAATTGCCAATAGCTCCTCAGTTGATAATGGGAGCTCAAGAGACATTGACATATCTGTGCAGGAATGTTGATTGGCTGTATCTTGTCTTCTGCTGTCAACCACAGTTGCTAAGAGTTTTTGAGTATGCTGGTCCTATATACAGAAGATGCTGGTTGATACAAATTCACACTGACTTCTGCCTCTTAAAGAAAATGAAAGGCAGATTTTCATGATACATGCTTTCTTCGAATGATACATTGATGCATCCTAAAATCAAACCACTTCAACACATTGTACTAAGTATCTGGAATTAGAACTCTAAGGTTTATGTCCTAAGTACATGTGATCAGATATGCTTGACAACAAAGCTGTCATTTGTATATCTTCGGTCATGTAAAAATTGTTGTTTTTACAGTCAGAAACCTTTCTCGCTTGTACCTCTCATTTGCACACTGAATACTATCCACAGCTTTATCATAATCTAGTGGTCTAAGAGCATAGGGTCCTCTGTATTGTCTCCTGTTCATGGCTCACCACAAAGCATACAACAACTTTAACAGGAAAGGGAACACATGAAATATTGTTCATTGTGTTTCATTAGCTCAGGCTGCCTTCAACACTGTGTGTAGTAAATGATGACTTTGAACTTCATATCCTCATGCCTCCATCTTACGAAGGTTTTATTACAGACATATTCTATCAGGCTTGGTTTATCAGGTACAGGAGATTGAACTTAATCAGGGCATGTGCATGCTAAACAAACATTCCACAAAATGAGATATGGGAACAGCCTGACCACAGACGTCATCCACGTTGCTCAAATCCTGTGAAAATTTCTTTCTAAAGTACTGCTTCTTCCCCTCAGGTTCTGTTTACTGGCATTTCAGCACCATTTCCTTCCTTAACTACAGTAGGAGGAGGTGTTCTCTCCATCACTAGTATTTGTGCCTTATCAAAATACATTAATAAGCCCACCTGTGCATTGCTGGGGACACAATAAATACTCAGTCAAAATATGTGATATATGAATCGATATGTTAATGAATTCTGGTAAGGCTGCTAGCAGCAGGCAGAGGGAAATAACAGTTTAACCCAGGGACAAAAGAAAAGAGTCCCTAAAAGGGACATTTGGGAAAGCAAAACTAGTATCTGAGTTCTGCATACATTAATGAAAATCAATAAATAACAATAGCTTTGTTAGAATGACAGAAGCTTGGATTAAATCAATTAAGGATGTTGTCTCTATGTAAATTAGAAACATCAACTAAATTAAACTGTTGAAAGTGGAAGATTAAGGGAATATTAATGAACTGATGGAAACTTGATAAGACTTTTAAAATAGATGTTTCTTTTGCATGTTAGTTTTACTTCAATAAGAACCCATTGTGAGGAAACTCCATTCTCTGGTGTCTCCTGCCTTCTTAATATCTGGCAAATATTCCTTGTCAAAGAGCAGGGCCTAAGAAACTTTAACATCCATGCCAAAATAAAGGACAATTTGAGCTACTTTGCCTTCATTTTCATCAGTGATTTTATGGGATTCTTTTATGCATGTATGTCTACATGTGTGTGCATGTGTATATGCATGTGTGCATGTATACATGTGTATTTCTGTGTACTTGTGTGTGTGTCTGTGTGTGCATACCCTTCCTTTCGCATGCTAATTGAGTCAGATCGACTTCCACAACATCGCTCTGACCCTCTGACCTTACAAGTGGATGATCCTGTTAAACTGGTTTCCAGTCTGGAATTACAGATTGCACCACTGTTCCTGTTTTCCTAAGGTGTTAAGCGTGCAAACTAAGGGCCTCATGTTTGTATACAAAACACTTTACTTTGTCAGTTGGGTTGTCTCCCAAGCTTCCATGAGGCACTATGTCAAAGGAGTTTTTCAGGCTGAGAATTTTACTTCAGTGTGGTAGGCCCTTTACAGTAAACTGCTTATGTACCACTTCTGCAATAATCAGGGGGAATCTGTGTCTTTCTATTTTTCTTTGCTTCCTATGCTCAGTAACAGACCCCAAGAGGAAGCTCATTTTATCTAAAACCCTTTTTCTTGTCCTCAATCATTATGTCAGTCCTATTACCCACAATACCTTTCTGGGGGGTGTTGGTTTTGGGCTAGGGAAATACTAGGACAGATTTCCTTTGAGGTAAAAGATTTATTAGTGGAGTGATTAATAATATGGACATACAGATTAGAATACAGGAGGCTCTATGCTCTGTTGTTGATAAGAGATCAATAATGCATGCAAGTTCCCAGGCCCTCTCTTTTTTCTTCCCTCCCCTGTTTCCTTCCTTCCTTCCTTCCTTCCTTTCTTCCTTCCTTCCATTCTTCCTTCCTTCCTTCCTTCCTTCCTTCCTTCCTTCCTTCCTTTCTTCCTTCCTTTGTTCTTCCATTCTTTTCTTTTCTTCCCTGTCTCTCTTCCTCTCTTTTTATGTTTTCTTTTTCTTTTTTTTTTTCTTTTTGTTTGTTTGTTTTTTTTCATTTGTTTGAGACAGGGTTTCACTGTGTAGCAGCCTTGGCTATTCTGGAACAAGTTCTTTAGACCAGGCTCACCTTAAACTCACAGAGAACCATCTGTCTCTGTTTCCTGAGTATTCATATTAAAGGTGTGCGCCACCACTCACATCCTGGCTCTTTGATTCTTAAGGGAGGAAGATATCTTTATTGAGAGGAAGTGATGTGTGACCATGAAGGTGTGGAGGAAGGGGACCCAGGGGAAGTGATTCCTTCAGTTATTGTGTATCTGTTTATGTGTCATGTAACCCAGAGCTCCAGATATCTTATAATCTCTTACCTTGCAGAGTGTATGCAGAATCAACTATACAGCAGAAAGAGACGTACTCTGTGTGAAGGCACACATGCATTCACATGCACAAACACATTCACAAAGAACACACACATACATACATGCATACATGTACACACATCCACACATGCATGTACACAAACTTACACTCACATACTATTATGCACACATGCTGACATACACATTGATGTGCAAACACACACATGCATTACACTCATACACACAACACATTCATATGCATACTTACATGAATAGACCATCACAGGCAAACACACTCAGACACAAGCTAAGATAACAAACATGCATACAAGAATGCATAGATACTCACAGGCAGATGCACACAAATATACAAACTGTATCTTTTCTCATCCCTTCATAGCCTCCACCTCATTCTTAAATGACTGAATAAGTATATTTCATCTACCATTGCAGGCGATAACTGTATTCTCTCTTCTCACAGATAACGAACTGGCATTGGGACTGTTACTGCCCCAGGGCTGAGGAGATGAGTCAGCAGGTAAAACTGTTTACTGTGCTATCCTGAGGACTTGAACTCTTGTTCCCAGAATCCACATGAAAAACCAGACATGGACTCACACTTCCCTATAAGCCTGGTGCTGCAGCAAAGTGGAAAGAGCCTTTCTTGGACCTGCTATCTGCCAGCCTAACTCCATATTCATACAAGAGTCAATGACTAAGGCTGTAAGTTAGAGAATGATGGAGCAGGACACCTGACAACCCTCTCTGTTCTAAATGTGTGCAACCCCTCACACATTTTAAAAATATTGAAGGGGTAGGTGAAAGAATATTATCAAAATAAATCCTACAAAATTTTAAGTACTAAAGTATGTAATAAAAAAATATTTAAAAAGAAGAATATTCAAATTTTCAGGGATCACTTTTTTTCTTGTACCATTTCAGTGCTTCCACACTATGCACATGCAGCTTCTTTTAGCCATTCAAGACAACCTTCAAATGTACTTGGAGTTGTCCACGTCCCATCGCCTGGCAGTACAGTAATCTATTATTTCTCATGGAGCCTAAATGTCATAGCTTTTTGGTTAATATTACTGCACTTTGCTTTTTTGACCCAGAGACTTCTTTTTTGCAGCAGCAAAAGAGGTCTGTGAGTCAGATCCTGTCACTCCATGTTCTATGCACACCTAGCATTTCCCACCAAAGACTGAATGGCAGGCTGTGGATACTGTTGAGTGTCTCTGGAATCTTGTGTTTCCATTACTGTTCTATTCACACACTAAACAGGTTAGGACTCTAGAGTTTCCAAACTTGTCTCAAATGACCATAGCATAACCGAAGTATGTCATTACAGGGGTCACTTATGTCTTTACATAAAGGTCATGTTATCAGTTTTGTTTATTCAACTAGAGTACGTAAATTCTAAAATTGAACTCTTTAGAGTTTTCATCTTAATATTCAAATATTCTTTCATAACGTCTTGATTTGCCTCTCATATTGTTGCTTATTTGCATGTGCATGTGTGCAGGTGTGTGTGTATTGCGTTCCAGGACAGGCTCTAAAGCTACACAGAGAAATTCTGTCTTGAAAAAACAAACAAACAAACATAAAACAAAATAAGTAAGCAAATAAACAGAAACAATTGAACTCTGATCTCCTTGCTTATCTATCCAACATTTCACTCACTGAGCAGTCTCTCTCACATTTATCTATCCACATTATTAGAATTAAAAGCATAGACATCACTGTTGTATGCCAAGTTCATTGGGAATCCAACAAGCATTTGTTGAATTAGTGACTAGTTGTATTAATCTCATCCTCTCTTACTAGCATCTTCTTTAAATGACTTTTCTTAACAAAGATGCACAGACAGGCTGTCAATAGGGTTCTAAAGTGTGTTTGCTGCATCAAGACTCCAAAGCCTTGGATTGTTGACTCCATTTACAATTTTCTTTTCTCAGAAGTCCCTGTCACTTTTTATGGTAGGGAAATATTTCCAAGAGAGCCTTAGGGTGCAAAAAAGAACACTATGGAAATACAAGTGAAAAGTTTTTTGGTTCAAAATTCTTGAAGACAAGGAAGCCATGCACTTACTATCTAAGTGGCATGTGCAGCATGTTTTGTATGCAGTAGGAAATCACTGTGTGACTACTGGATAATTTCATATATTCATGCACTCATTCATTCATAGCAAATACAGATGAATGATAAGTGTTGTCCTGTTAGTGGGATATACAATACTGGATCCAAAGACAAGACAAATCAAAACCCACTAGAATTGACTCATCATAAAAACAGTATAAAAACAAAGTTATAAATTTTCTTCACATTTAGCCCAATATGCACATTATAATTTCAAATCAGACTTTCAAGGATATGATACTTTGTCATCTTAAGATAAAATTATGTATTAAATGCAATATGTTATGGTTATCAAATTTAATTTTTAAAACGAGGTTACATTTCTCCACTTTATTCTAGTTCACTTATTTTTTGAACACAGACCAAGACATTACAATGACTAGATTAATCAGGTGGACTAGTTTGTGGGTGAATATTTTAGTGAGAAAAAATAATTTACAATGACAACAAATTATACCCAAAATAGCAATGAATTAGAATCTCTGAGTCTAGTTCAATTCTATTTCTAGAGTTCAGGCTGAAAGAATGACGGAAGAGCAAGTTGCAAAGTTTTCAGAGGGAATTGTAGCTAAATAGGTTTCCTATGGAATTATTTACCATAATATGAGTATTGCTGAGGCTCAGTGCTCTTGAGACTCATTGATATTCAGCACTGTATGTTACCATGGCGGAGAAGTGATTCTATCTTCCGGAGTAGTGAGCCACATTATCTGATCCCCATGTGGTGCTGATTCCAGCTAGAGCTCAACAGATCAGAAAAAAAACAGAAAACCTTGGGTTTAGTCCCCAACCACAAGCTATCTTTCTGCAGTGATGCACAATGGCAGCTTCTGTGGCATTCAGGAGGTGCAGACAAGAGAATCAGCAATTCAAGGCCATCCTCAGTTACACAGAGATTTCCACAGCAGGGCTAGAGGACACTCAGGTACTGAGGACTGAAGGACCATTTTTATTAGTCTTACTTTTCTGTGACACTCAGAAGAATGAACTCTCTCAGCTCTGAAGCTGAAAATATTCAAAGATGTAATTAATAAAAGTATGCATTTTCAACATCAGCTTAATAGTCAAACCAACAAAGTAACGAAGAGGACCCATTTTGTTGACTGTCTTCACAGAGTCCAGTATGGAAGTGTGCAGAGAGCTTGGTCACAAGTGTACAGCATCTCCATTTCAGAATGGTGTCGAGATACAGTAGGTGGTTTTCACAGGTTTCCTACAATATTTGGCCTGAAAGCACATGAAAAGAAGGGATAATCAGGGCAACAATTTGACCATGTGGCCCTGCGTGACCTGTTCTCTACAGAGATGCTGCTCTCCTGCTTTTGGCAGGAATGAGGCACTCATTCATGGTTTCTCCTTTCCTCACTTTCAAGCCCATCTGTTCTTCCCACTCACAGTGTCAGCTTCCTGTCTTGGAAGATCCTGCTATCTTAGTTGCAGGGAGCTCCCTAAAGGCAAGGGTGGTAAATATGCACTCAGTGTTCCAGTAGAACTGCTGTGAGCCTTCCTGTCAGCAGAGAGTGATCAAATGGCTCACTCCCAAGGTAGAGTCAGGGCACAGTGGCAGAGAATGCCAGTGCACTGAGAACAAAATGCATGGTAGGAACATTCACCACAATCTTAATGTGATTTTTTTTTTAAATATAATGTTAGGCAGAGGTTCAAAAGCAACAGAATTAATAGAAAATATAAACGTGTGTACACATGCATATTAATATATATTATATTATGTGTGTATGTATATATGTATATATTAAACTAATTGGATGTAATTACTTACAACTGGTAAGGGATGGGTGCATCCTGAGAATTCTGGAACTGCTCAATCCATGAAGCTAGATATCCCAACAATTCTAGGCTGATGCTGAAGTCCTGAAAGATTCCTTGGGAGTCTCTGATTGTTAGTTGAACTTGTAAAAATCTGGATATGTGGTCGGCAACATCAAGAGGTGAAGGCTTCATGAGTCTTTCATATGTTACCACTTTGACCTTACTTCCTTAGCCCCTGTGCTTTGTTTGAAGGGAAACACATAATGGTACTTTCTTTGACTGTTGACAGTGAGAAATTCAACATATGTTTTTTTGTTCTTTAATTAACTTATAGTCCAGAATGTTTCCTAAAGGCATTTTTACTCATATTTATCTTTGGCTGACCCTCTTTTCTACGCCCCCTTTCACCGTCTGTCTGGTTCCCACATTACCTCTACCACCTTTCGTATTCCACCTTTTGTGTCACTTGTGATCTATTGCTCTCCCTGCCTTTGTTTTTTGTTTTTTTTTTTTTTTGACTTTTTTTTTTCTTTTCGGTGCGGGGGTTGGTTGAAGTCAGGGTTTCTCTGTAACTTTGAAACCTGATCTGGACCTAGCTCTTGTAGACCAGGCTGACCTTGACCTTACTGAGATCTGCCTGTCTTTGCCTCTGCCTCCTGAATGCTGGCCTACTTCCTTCCTTAATGCCTCTTTTGTCTCGTTTTGTGTCTCTTTCTAGTTTTCTGACTAACATATAAACACTCACTCCCACATAAATTCAAATATATGACAGAAGCTGTAATCTGCATGTAAGATCGAGCACACAGTGTTTTTGTCTCTAAACCTGGGTTAGCTCACTCAATGTAATACTTTCCAGTTCCATCTGTGTCCCTCAGAATTCCATCACCTCACTTTTCTTTAGGGCTCAATAATCTTCTGTTGCTTTCAAGTACACATTTCCATGGTGAGTTCATCTGTTGATGGATATCTAGGTTTATCCTCTCCCTTCGCTATTATAAATACAGCAACAATAAACATTGATGTGCACTCTATCTCTGCGATGGATAGTGCCCCTCAAATGTGAGCTCAGCTACAGTTGATTCATATGGTAGTTTTAATATTAGTTTTTTTAAAAAAAAAAGGAAAATTCCACACTTATTTTCCACAATGGCTTGACTAGTTTGTGTTCTCACAAGCAGTGGATATGTGTCCCCTTTCCTCAAATTCTCACCACCATTTAGTCATTTTTTTCCTTTCTTGTTTTTTCCTTTATTTTCTTTTTCTTGGGGGAGGGGGTAATAAGAACACAGTACCTTCTACTGCTTATACTGCAGTCAAGCTTCCATTATTTGAGGTATTTTTCAGTCAGCATATCCAGAGTGCAATGGTTAAGCCTCACCCTGGGGAAAACACCTTTTGATCATGGTATCTCACCTGCCAGGTAAAGCATCCTTTGTTTTCTTGACATTTGTCATTCTGCCTTGGTTTACACGAATTTACACAATAGTTTTCATATCCTCTTCCTAATGGTTAAGGAAATTAAATACTTTTTAAGGTGTTTATTGGCCTTTTATACTCACTACTTTATATTTAGAATCCTTCTAACTGGACTTTCCTTTTGTGAGTTAATTTTTAATTTATGTGTATGAGTGGTTTGCCTGCAGGCTTGTCTGTGCACCAAGACTTCAGAAGTCAGAAGATGGCATCAGAGTCTCTGGAACTTACTTACAGATGAATATGAGCTGTGTTTTGGTGTTGGAAACTGAACCCTGGTCTTCTAGAAGAGCAATCAGTGCTCTTAATTATTGAGCCATTTCTCCAAATCCCTTCAACTCATTTTGGAATGCATTATTTTCTTATTTAGTTTTTCAAATGTTATTTATATATTAGAGATGTTAATTAACTCTCTATCAAATGTACATCAGACAGAGATCTTCTCTGAGGAGCTAACGTATCAGAGTAGTACTGGTGCAAATGAGATACATGAGGCTCTGCAATGACCAGGTACAGTGTAGCATAGGCCTGCTGAGTACATGTCATGCCATGATTTTGACCTCTCAATACAAAACCAACACTATTTAGAAGTTTATGCTATGTTCATTTTATAGGGAAGCAGCACATGGCTACTGCATGACTCCCACTGTGTAGAGATTAGAAGACAAATTATAAAAGTTGTTTACTTCATTCTACCATATACTCAGGAATTGAACTCATATCCTCAGGCTTGACAGTAAGTGCTCTTAAGTGGTAAGCTGTCTAACTGACCCTGGTTTATTTTAAAACAGAAACATTAAGACTGGGCATGGTAGTGCACACATTTAATCCCGGCACTTCGAGGCAGGCCTGTTGGACATAGTTTATTTCAGGATCATCAGGGATATGTAGAACGGCTGTGTCTCAAGAAAAAGAAAGAGGGAAAAAAAGGAAAGGGTGGAGGGAGGAAGGAAGGAAAAAGGAAAAAAGAAAGAAGGGAAAAAGAAAACAAGAACATTTAATAGTAAATGTCATAAAATTTTGGACTTAGGGATATTGAAGTAAGAGGTGTCTTTTTATCTATTATTGTTATATGTTTAAGAAACATTATCATTCTTGGTTTTGTTTCTTCATGTATAGAAAGGATAAAATGACTTGAAAATTATAATCAAGATTAAATAAGGCTCACAAATTGTATGTCTCTTATAATCTCGTATGCACAATTGCTCGTGCAGGTGGATGCGTATTTGCATGCAGTATGTAATCTGGTGTCAGGGAAATGCTGGGCCCTCCTGATTATCAGCTTGGGTGCTGACTTGTGTTCCTCCAGAAAACAGGACTAACCGATCCAATAAGTGTTCAGTTAAAGATCCCTGCAGAGCAGGGGGCGGGAGAAATACTCTTTGGGTGTATGCCGACAAGTATGGTTCCCATGTTCTAGTGGGTGATCCCACACTCATGCACATGTGGGAAGCACTGAATGGAAGTAATGGGTTAACTATAAAGAGGAGAAAACATGAAGATGAGAAGTAGACATGAGGGCGGGGATGCCGGGGCAGTTCAGGGGTACAGGAGCAGAAATCATCCTGTCTCACTGTAGTGTGTATAAAATCCTAACAAAGGTTTTAAGGACTCAAATACATAAAAAAATTCTCTACTTTTCATTTATGCTGAATATTATATAACATAACCACTTACTTTCAGAGCAGATTTTAATGCCTTTACTTCTATCACGTGGAAGGCAGGGGCAGAGAGATTTCTGGGAGTCTGACAGCATCCTGTTCTACAAAGCAAATTCCAACACAGCCAGGTCTGTTCCATAGAGAAACACTGTCTCAAGAAAAAATAAGTAAATAAAATAAATAAGTAAAATGAAAGAAAAGGAAAAGAAAAGAAAATCCCAAAACAACAAAAACTAGGGGGGCTGGAGCGTTAATCTCAGATGTTAAGAGTAGTGATTGTTCCCCTAGAAGTCCTGAGATCAAATCCCAGCAACCATGGTGGCTCCAAAGCTAATGGGATCTCACTGACTCTGGACTGATATCTGGGGAACCTGCATAGGACTGAACTAGGTCCTTTAAATGTGGGTAACAATTCTGTGGCTTGGGCAGTCTGTGGGGCCACTGGCAGTTGGACCAGGATTTATCCCTCATGCACAAGCTGGCTTTTTGGAGTCCATTTCCTATGGAGGGATACCTTGCTGAGCTTCAGGTGGGAGTATCCTGGTTCTGTCTCAACTTGACAATCCAGATTTTGTGGACTCCTCATGGGAGATCTTATCCTTTTTGAGAAGTGAATGGGGGATTGGGTGTAGAGAATGTGGGGGAGGAGGAGAGAGAGGGGGAACTGTGGTTAGTATGTAAAATGAAAAGCAAAAACTTCTAATTAAAAAAATTTAAAAAATCACAGAGATTTTAGACGTTTGTATTTAAAACAAGAGCAAAATAATTTGACAGATGGCAGATTACTTTCACATGATGGTGTTTGTTTTCCTCTTATTTATACACATTAGAAATGACAGTAAGCCAGCTGTGACCCCAAATATGAACACAGACAAGTACCAAAGATGAGGATTTTGGAGTGCCCTCAACTGTTTAGTATGATATTACATGAGGGCAAGATTCCAGTTGAGCATTAATGTCACTTTCAGGAGTGCGAGCTCTAACAGGGTGTGGAGAATTTCCTGAGTTGAAACATTCCACCCTGGAGGGAAGCAAAAAGACTGATTCCCAGGAAGTCCCTCAAATATCAGATTCACAAGGTTACACAAACACTAAGGACGACTGAGAAGTCAGAGTCTGATGCCTGAAGCTGCCTAGCTGTTCTGCAGAGAGCTCCAGAGCTCCTGCTTTCATGAGGACCACTCACGCTTGGGTGAGATTTCAGTGACGCAGCTGCCTTTGAGTCAGTGATGCTGATTAGTCTTCACCCATACTTAGGTAAGCAACCCCACAAACTCATTGGCTCACTGCGGTGGTTACGTTCGTCAACTCAACTAAAGAGCTGTCTGGGAAAAAAGAAACCAAATCAAGAACATGCCACCATTGACTTGCTTTGGACAAGCCTGTGAGAGAATTATCTTTATTCATTATTGACATGAGGAGGACCACACCACTGGATTGGTGCCATCCTGGACCTGTATATAGTCCTGGCTATATACAAACACGGGCTGATCAAACCATGGAAAGCAAGCCAATAAGCAGCATTCCTGACTGGTCTCTGCTTTAGCCCTGCCCCCAGGTTCCTGCCTGACTTTCCTGAAGGTCATAGCTGGAATAACCCTTTTCTTTCTCAAATAGCTGTCAATGGTGGGCTTTATCATAGGGATAGGAAGCCTACAATGATACTCACCATTTGGATTTGATGGTATTCTTTCCTTTGTCCATTGTTCATGTCTCCTCCAGAATAACATTCACAGCACAAGAATAAAAAACCTCCATGGTTATATAGAATGTGGACACAAAGAGAGGTGCGTCATCCTTGTTCAGAACTTGAATCTCAGGTTGGCTTTCCTGAGAACGTAATCACTTTGCAGGGTGGCAGCAAGAAGGCAACATGAGCCTCAAGGAAGTGAAAGTAAACAGTGTAATTTCTGAATTATTTATCCACTGGGCTTTTCACTCCCCTTAATGCTCTTAGTACTAATTTTTAGGAGAGTCGATTTTAATTCAATAATTCATCTTTCATCTTATTTATGGCCTATTCTGGAGTACTTTAAACATGCTCATATTAAACCATTGCTTTCTTCACATTTTAACAGAGTGTTCAGACTACCACTCCCCTTTCCTCGTTTCTCACCATGGCACTGACTCATGAATACTAATCTATAAACAAAAGCACATTTACCTATTACAATAACTCAGCAATACTGTTCTTGAAGGTGTGAATTCATTCTAAGCAAAGCAGCTATGGGCTGACAAGCTAGTTCCTTGAACACAGTGATTGCCGCCAAGCCTGGTGATCTGATATTGATATCTGGACCCCACACTGTGGAAGGAAATAACAGACCCTGACACGTTTTCCTCTGACTGCCACATGCACCGCTGGTATGAGTGCATGCATGCACACACTAATTAAAGATAAAAGAAAAAATTTTAGCAGAAAGAAACGTATCTGTGTTGTAGAGAACTTTTCCTATTTATTCTTAGATTCTATTTATCTATCTCTATCTATCTATCATCTATCTATCTATCTATCTATCTATCTATCTATCTATCTATCTATCATCTATCTATCTATCATCTTCTATCATCTATCTCTTTCTCTCACACACAGAGAAACATGCAAATGAATTTTATCATTTTCATTCCTCCTTTGCCCTTTCTCAGCATGCTGTCTTCTGTAGCTTGTCTTCTACCCAAGGATCCCTGTTCTTGCTTTCATCTTTGCCTCGAGCGACCCCCTGAGTTTAATTAGCATTTCATGCCTGAGCACAGGAGTCATGTTATTTACAAGAGCAAGAACAACTTTTTTTTTTCAGACTGGATGTGAGATTTATTACTGAACATGATTTGGTAGGGTACAGGAGAGCACCATGAAAGCCTTCAGGAGTGTAGGGCTTGCCACTTGTCCAGGAGACCACGATTAGGAATATATTTGACCCCACAGCCATCAGGAATCAGTCGCTTCTCAGCAACCCTGTCTTGAAATTCATCTGCATTAAACTTAGTAAAGCCCCATTTCTTTGAGATGTGGATCTTCTGGCGACAAGGGAACTTAAACTTGGCTCTACAAAGAATCTCAATCACATGTTCCTTATTCTGCAGCTTAGTGCAGATGGACATGATGACCTGTCCAATATGAACCCCGGCCACTGTGCCCTAGGGCTTCCCAAAGGCACCATGCATGCCTGTCTGGAGCCTGTCAGCCCCAGCACAGGACAGCATCTTGTTGATTCGGATGACATGAAAAGGGTGAAGCCTCACTCGAATATGAAAGCCATCCTTGCCACAACTCTTTACCATGTATTTGTTGACACAAATAAGGGCAGCCTCCAGAGCTTCGGAAGAGAGTTGTTCGTATTCATCTGACACCATGTGACCACAAAACGGGAATTCATCAACTTTTGCCTTCTTCCGTCCCAAGTCAAAGATTCGGATTTTAGCATCAGGGACACCTCTGCAGAAGCGAGACTTTGGGTACACCTTGTTCTTACAATACCGGTATCACCGCGCAACTTATTAGGCCGACAGCAGAGGAAAAACTCCATCTCTTCCAGCAACCACCAACTACTTCTCAAGCCCAGGAAGCATGTGGTTTCACTAGCTTCTCTCTTTCGTGAAGAAGTGGTGAAGGAGCTGCCTTCATGGGCATCTTGAGCAGTTAACTCCCAGTGGTGGGTGCTGTGGAGTGCAATAAACAGGGCATGTTCAGAAGCCGGCTTGTGTCAATCCTCTCATATCTCAGGGACTTTCTAAGACTCGGAACTTTCTCTTCATCAGCCTAATGAAGCCTCCCTTTACAGCCTTATCAATCTTAATGAACTTCCTTCCGTGAAGCAATATTTCAAGTCGGAGGCAATTCTTCATAAACTATAAGATCACACATTCTCCTCGTGTCTGCATTTAAAAATTTTTACCCCCTCTTCCAAAATGTCTCCTGAGCCTTGGAGGAGAAGTTGCAGATGTCCGGTGGAGGGTTGAGGAGAGAATTTTGTCAAATAATTTAAAATATGCTCATAAACTTTAATTATTGTTGACACAGGAAAACAAGCCTTTCCTCAAAGAGTATAAAAGATTGTTTATTCTGAAGCAAAATATGATTGAATATTCCTAAAATCAAAATTTTAGGTTACTTCAAGGCCCATGTTCCGACACTGTAACCATTTGATGGTTTTTCTAGTAAGGGAACAAAGAAAGCTATAAGTCATTGTTCTTAATTCACTGGTAAAAACATCAAGTTAGTGTTTACTGCAAAGAGGGGACCCCTTTGCTATAGGCCTCAGATGCTGAGCGACTTGTAGCTTTTGTTTGTTGGGTTTTGGTAAATAAATCCATTTCAGAAGTTTTGTTAGTCACGGTATGTCAGCTCATGGGGGAAAGGATTGCTCAAAGTAAATTACAGTTTGGCTCTGAGCCTGCAACACTCCAATCTCTTCACATCATTGAAGTTTTACTCAGTTAATCAATCTTGCAGTCAGTTCAAAGGAAAGTGCAGCTGCATTTCTTCACAGTGTGTGTGTGTGTGTGTGTGTGTGTGTGTGTGTGTGTATGTGTCTCCACCCCTACCCGTGTTTTGTGTGTGTCTGTGTGTGTCTGTGCATAGACCATGACTATGAGTGGAAAGGTCAGGAGAGCTTTTAAGAGCTTGCTCTCTCCTATCTCCATGTGGATGGTCAAACTGGAACTGCTCTGTCCCCCTGAATGATGAATTCTCCCAGATACTTTTCAGGGGGAATTTTGGAGACATCAGACACTAATGAGAGGAAGTCAGAGATTCCACAAAATGGGAAAGATCAGTTTGTTTCTCACAGGAGATCTTTGGGGGAAAGGTTGGTCCGCCCTTCAGAACTATTTGACATGAATGTACAAATAAGCTCCTGACTATGTATGGGAGCCCAATTGCACAGACTGAGGTGGAGAGCAAGAACTGTGTGGTGCTGCTTTCTCTGAACTAACTAGAGAGATTTTAGTCTAATATGCTGAATGCAGTAGACGTGGCTTGTTGCCATGGACTCACACATCTGTATTTATTTGGAGTTTGGGAGAACAACAAAGCTGGCCAAGTTTCATTCATGCTGTTCTCTAGTAGGTTTTACAAAAAATTGTAATCCAGGCATCCTTAAAATGAAAATACAAGTTTTGGGTGGATGGGGTGATATTACAGGTTTAGGGAAAGAGCCTGGGCCCAGAGAACCAGGACCACGCAACCAGGATTTTTGCATACACACACATGTTGAAATAAGAGCGGCAGGGTTGCGTCCCCAGCACCCCAGCTGCCTGGCTAGCTTATGCCCTGAAATAACAACACACAAATTGTATTCATTTAAACACTGCTTGGCCCTTTAGCTCTAGCCCTTACTGGCTAATTCTGATATCCTGATCAACCCATCTCTAATAATCTGTGAGCACCGGTCTTACCGGG
>NC_022013.1:17354506-17356305 GCF_000317375.1 Microtus ochrogaster | reverse complement strand
TACATTTTAAGTGAACTACACAATCACAATATCTTAATCAATAGCAGAAATATGCATATACATACAACAAAATTGACCTTAAATCTCTATCAATAAAGCAAAATCTATACTAATACAAATTATTCATATCTATATCATATCCCCCTTTAAATGTTAAAGAATGTTTATAAACCATATTTGGGAACATGGGTGCAGTTTTTTCTCTCCAAACTGCTTCCTGCTGAATGGGGGCGTCATTAATGAGGTCTTTCATGGTATAACCTGTGTGCTAGTTTCATCTCAGTTGGCAGTTGAGCAAAGCAATTTTCTGAAGGGTTTCTGAACAGCAACGCTTCAGGAGGTCGTGGTCCATCATACCATACCAGAATAGAAGAAATGAACAGGGTCCCATCCTCTGTGAAAACAAAATAAGAAACTCCTTTCCAGAGCATCATGTCCTTAGATCCAAATTTCAAAGTCAAGGCATTTTGCAAATATCTATGTTGGATTAGTTCAGCAGCATTTATAAATAAATATCTTTTAGCAGCTGTTGCTCTTTCCTCAGCATTCAAATAATTCAAAGAGAGCATAATAGCATACAGTATCAAAATTCTCTGTGTATTTTCCATCTTTATATGGCTTTATTTTAACTCTATTTCATTTATTTTTACTTTTAACTTTTTGCTTTTTGAGATAGGTTCTCTGTATCTTTGACCTGAAATAACTCTGTAGACCAGGCTGTCCTTGAACTCTCAGAGATCTGCCTGTCTCTGCCTCCCAGGCAGTGGGATTAAAGGTGTATGCTACTACACCTTGAACTCACAGAGATCTGTTTGCCTCTGCCTTCTAGGCACTGGGATTAAAGGCATGTGCCACCACACCTTGATGTCACAGAGGTCAATCTCCCTCTGCCTCCCAAGTGTTGGGATTAAAGGTGTGTACTACCACACACAACAACTCTCTTCCTTTTTTTTTTACTTTAAAAACTTCAACTTTTAGCTTGCATCTATTTTTAACACACTGTAAACCATTTAGAAATTTTCTTTGTCTTTGAATCGCTCTTTACTGTATCTCTCTCTGTTTTTCTGACTTTAATTTACCAAGCAATATCAGTAGGACTAAAGCCATCGCTTTGCTGGCTAGATGTAATCCATTCCTTAGCTTTCTGCCATTCCAACCTTGTGGCTGAGGTACCGGCCAGAGCCGCGTTCAGTGCCACAAGTCTACAGTGTTTCAATGTCCATGCCAGCAAGCGAGCTTCAGCACCCTGTGCTTGCAAACCACACAAACCGCCTGCATAAAAGAGTCAGAGTTTTGGCAGGACAGCCCAGAAAGCTGGCATTTTTAAACAGCACAACTTTTTTCCTGCTACGGCTGAAAACCGAAAAGCATGCCTTCAGGTTTTCATCAACACTGTTTAAGTGTTTTGTGGGAGGACCTCTTAATAAGCTGCAGGGTTTTGCAGCTAAAGCTGAGTAAGGAAGCCTCTCTTAGATAAGAGCGCTTGCTTGCCTCTAGCAAGCAGAGTAGAACCAAGAAATGGCAGCTACCAAGAAAACATGCTTTACTCTTTCCCAAGCTGTCCCAGGCTTTCAGTGGATTCAGTTGTCCACACGTCTGGGGGCCATCTGTTAGGTTGAATAACCTTGTTGATGTCCCTGAGATCTGTCACCATTCTCCATTTACCTGCTTTTTTTTTGAGACAGGGTTTTCTCTGTGGTTTTGGAGACTGTCCTAGAACTAGCTCTTGTAGACCAGGGTGGTCTCGAACTCACAGAGATCCGCCTGCCTCTGCCTCCCAAGTGCTGGGATTAAAGGCA
>NC_022013.1:17336847-17352067 GCF_000317375.1 Microtus ochrogaster | reverse complement strand
TGCCAATAAAAACTACGAATCTCAGAAAGATCCATAGATGTGGGGTGATAGACACCTCTTGTAAAATCTCCCACATGGTACAATTAAAAAAAACTGTTAAATTCTTGAACAGTAATGTGTTCAGAAATTTTATTTATAAAAGAAAAATTTTTTACCTGCAGTGATCGGTTCCTCCCAGTGGAGGTCTCTGTGTTTTTGGAGCCTGTCCTAGAACTAGCTCTTGTAGACCAGGCTGGCCTTGAACTCACAGAGATCTGCCTGTCTCTGCCTTCCGAGTGCTGGGATTAAAGGTGTGCACCACCACTGCCTGGCTAGCCTCGAACTCACAGAGATCCTCCTGCCTCTGCCTCCCAAGTGCTGGGATTAAAGGTGTGCGCTACCACCGTCTGGCCAAGTCACTTTGTATCAGACCAAATCTGCCGCTGTGGCGGCTTTTGTTGCAAAACTGCAGATACTTGAGTTTCTGCTAATTCAGGCAGTGAGGTTCCACTGAAAACTTAGCCAAGGCAGGCAGAATGGGCCTATGTGGCCAAGTGTGTCTTAGACTTGGCACTGGGACCCGAGTCACGAACTAAAAAACGGCACCCAGGATGGTGCTGTGTTAGCTAGCGGGCTACCCACTTGAGTCGGGGGCAAAATAGCCCAACGTTGGACACCACACACACACACACACACACACACACACACACAGAGCTTCAAACTTCTCAAGTTTTTGTAACTATACAGTCCTGTTCAAGGTGTGATCCTGTCGGCCAATGACCTATCTTCTCCACTGATCCTCTTTTGCAAGGTCCTCTGAAAAGTTGTCAGCTTTAAATGAATTCTTTCTGGAACATAAGCTCCTCTTCTGGATGGTACCAGGTTTTAGTCTCTCCCTCTCCTCATCTTGCAATTCATAACAGAATTCCAGTTTCTTGTGATCCATTATGCCAATAGTTCACTACCCAAAGAAAATACATGGCATTGCTTAGAATATCTTCATTCCAGCCAGGATGATTCGTTGACCTGCTTTTATTTATAGAGTCCACCTTGAGGACTGAGAAACCAAGTGGGGTAACTGTTAGGAGCCAATTTCCTCCTAAAATCATTGCAAGAACCATCACCCTGGGGAATCTACAGAGAATCCCACACCCATAATTGTGTTAGGAATCTTTCTATTGACAGAGCCTACCCCACACCCAAATTGGCTGTTAATGGAGAGCTATCTGTTAGCAGAACCCACCCCACATTCCAAACTATCTAGGGAACTAGGTGTGGCAACTCGCGACTTCTTGGCCTACAGTGACCTGACCGAAGGTAACCTCCTGGCTACGTGACCAACGTGAACCATGTGACCAACGTGAACCACGCGGCAAGAGCTCAGGCCCCTGTGCCCACCCCCCAACTCCTTACCCTATATAAGCTGTACCCCATCTCTAATAAACTGAGGCTTTGACAAGAACCCCCTTGCTTAGCCTCCTTCCTCTTTTCTAGCCCATTTATCTTATGGATAGTTCCTCTCCGTGACCCTGGAATAACTAACTGCCAGGCAGGTTACTAACCCTAGACTAGATAACCTGTCAAGGCAACCAATAGTGGCACCCGAACCAGTGACTCGGAGCACGGCCAACTAGCGGACGACAACGCGTGGTCCTGGGACAACAAGAAGAAAAAAGAAGATTCTGCGGCTGTAGAACTCGGACAGATCTGCAGAATGAGGTAGGAGCGCAGGTTCACTATCATCCAAAAAGATATGGGATGTTCAAGGGAAGAGAAATTCATACAGGAATTCAATCAATCAATCTGGGAGAGAGGAGTAAGAGTCAAAAACAGAGATTTATGTGTTTGCTTTATGTGTTTGATTGCGGACTCAAAAGGGAGTCCTTTGAGATGCTAGAAGTTAGGGTACAATCCACACAGCTATGCCTGCCAAGCAGGCTGGCTGCTTGGGCTAGAGAGCCTATTTCTTTAACCCCCTGCCACATGGAGCGAAAGCTGACAGGCAGGTTTGATATAAAGGAATCTAAACTCAAAAAGCTGCAGCTTCATTCAGGACAGTAAATATGCTTCTTTTCTATTTTAAAAATCTTGCCTCTTGGTCAAAAATCTTTATTTTGTAGGTGTATAAGTTTATATCTAAGGTAGATTAATTTCAGTACTATGGTTCTGTAGGAAAGTTTTGAAATCAAAGATTGTGATACATTCAGAGGATTTTTAGAATTGTTTAGGCTATCCTGAGTTTTTATTTCTTTCGTATAAGGTTGGAGATTGTTCTTTTGAGTTCTATATTGTTTTTTTGAGTTTTGTGATAAGTTTTGCTATAATTTTAATGAACATTTACATTAAAATCTGTATGTGAGTTCTGTGAGGAATGTTGCTATAATTTTTAATGGACATTTACACTAAATCTGTAAACTGCTTTCAGTAAAATTGTCATTTTTGCCATATTTCTTCTGCTTTCCCAAGAAAGTAGAGGATCTTTCAAGATTTAAAGTTGTTATCCTACAAGTTTTTTCAATTGTACGGCCCGCTCTTGGGTGGGAGTCGAATTGTTTCAGCTTGAGGTTCTTTCCTGCTGCTAGGTGTGGCTTCAGGCTAGACTGCTGAGTCTCAGGCCTCAGGCCTCTTAATTAAATTTATCAAGGGCCAGAGTTATACTCTTAACAAATGATAATGGTTAAAAATAAAAAACATTTCCGCCTTAACAGGCAGAGATGATGGGACCCAAAACTTCTGTCCTGCTTGCTTAAATTTACTCCAAGATATTTTGTGGTATTCATGGATATTTAAAACTATGATGTCTCATTTATCCTAGATGTAAAAGAGGTACATCTGGGTTATTTTTTGATTCTGGCTATGATAAAGTAATTCTGCTATAGACATGGCTGAGCACATGTCCTTGTGGTATGGTTAAACAACTTTGTATTTAGGCCCAAAAGGGGTATTGCTAAGTTTTGAGGTAGATATTTGCCTAATTTTAAAAAATAGACAGAATGAGGGTGCCTCAGTGCTGGGGAGACTCTCACTTGGGTCTTGGGATGGAGCGGCCCCCCCATAGCTTGCCGGAGACCCTCCTTGCTGAGGTCGCGCACGTGGCCTTGGTTGGCGGGGGAGGAGTTCGACCCCAAGTGACCGGGAGAAAAAATTTTTGAAGAAAGGGGCCACAGCCCAGTGGTCCAGGAAAAAATTCCAAAAATCCAATGGTGGTTGCAGGAGGACAGCTCCCCGCCTCGGGACCACTCCCAAGGTCGTAATCCGCTAGTTCCTAAAACAGTACTGTGATAATCACAGCTGAAAAACCTGTTTTTCAAGATTACGGTCTAACTTTGTCTTTGGCTAGTTCCTGGTGCAGGGTTGCTGAACACTGCTGGCCCTGGATTTTTGATTCTTCTCCTCCTGCTAGGAGAGTCTGGATTCATCCAGGTTTTTTAATACTAGGTATGATCCAGGAGTGGCTGTGCCAGCATGCACTTCCAGCACCAGTTTGCACTTCCAGCAATGGAGTTTTTTCTTTACCCACATTTTCTTAAGCATAAATTGTTAACAATAATTTTTAATCTTGGTCATTTCTACAAGGATAAGGTAAAATCTCAGAGTTTTAACTTGCATTTCTCTGATGGTTAAAGGATGTTATATTTAAACATTTTTTAGGTGTCTCTCAGTCATTTTTAGTTCGTCTGGGAGTTTTCAGTTTAGGTCTGTAACAAATATTTTTATTGGATTAATTTTTAATAACTAATTTCCTGAGTTCTTCATATATTTTTAAAATGGATTTATGATAAGTAAAGATCTTTTCCCACTCTATAGTCTCATTATACAAAAGGTTCTCAATTCAGGAGATATAATTTATGGTTTCTCACAATGTTTATGCCACTGAGGCTGTGTTTGAGATGTGGCAAAGTGTGCTTCAAAAATTTTTCTCTGTAAGGATCAACATAATTTTTATATGCTAAGGCCTTTGGCTCATTTAAACTTGAGTTTTGTACATGGAGATGGATGTAGATCTATTTTCATTTTTCTACATGTTGGTGTCTAATGAGGCCAGCATTATTAGTTAAAAAATGCTTCCTTTTTCCATTTTCCTACCTGTAAGGCAGACTTAAAACTTAAGAGGAGGATAGCTTACAAACTTTTGGTTGGATGTTCAATGGTTAAAGCCCTAATTATAATATTCTTATGGGAAACCTTGAGCCGCTAGGTAAAATTCTTACAAAAAACAGTTTCCAATAGAATGTTTAAAGCTGCCTAGCAGGTACTCAAACAGGTAAAATATAAAACAACAGGTAAAGTATACAATAATATATAAATACAGCATATTACTTATATTTCAGCTAAACATCTAACAGTTTTAATCTTTGGGACACAAAATTGATTTTAATTAAAACATTAACCCTTCTTTACTTAAGAAGGGGGAAGATTGGGGTTCCTGTCACTGTTGCTCAGAGACTGGAACTGGTGGTATTTGATAAGAACAATGTATGTCATTGTGCTCTTACTGAAATTGATCTAATGATATTTAGAACTGCTTATAGATGTTGGGAAAGGTTTGACACAAGCTGTAAAATGTGTGGGTTTAATGCATATGTTAAAAAATTTTAGATTTTGATCCCTTTTACACTGCCCTAATTTTTGGCAGGCAGCACTCATAATTTTATGTGGAGTAGGCATTTAGGAAGGAGGATGTATCTTAGGCCAGATTAAAAGGTGAATACTGGGTTTGGAAAATGCCCTTTCTTCTTGTCTGGACATGGAGTTATTGGTGCCCAAAATTATATCATTAGGAGCTACTCACAGTATTGTCATTAATGATAGATGCAGGGGCCCAATGACGGGAGTAAACGTGGAGCCCTCGCCTGAACAGCACACCATACAGAGGTTGTAGAAACCGGCTCAACATTGGCATGGTGTCGGGACGAGATTGCCCTCCACATATCCTAAGGCAGGGTACCCTGTGGTCAAAGACCTGCTTACTTTAAGTCTTGCTAGATACCTTTTATTTGAGGAGCTCCAAGGACTGGTGACTTGTGCCAGAACATCCCCCAACCTAAGACAGGATACTGGGAATCCTAGTACGGGTAAAGGGGATAAAGACCTGGTCCCCACTCGACCTAAGAATCATAAGGCACCCCTCTGTTCCCAGGAGAGGTAAATTGCTTCACCATTCGAGAGAAGGGTCTCTCCTTGTCCCAGTCTCTTCTCCTTTTAGATCTGACACCAGGGTTGGACTCTGACCTGGTGCCCTCCACGTAACAGCTGCCTGTGTTTATAAAAGAAGGGGGGATCTGTTAGGAGCCAATTTCCTCCTAAAATCATTGCAGGAACCATCACCTTGGGGAGTCTACAGAGAATCCCACACCCATAATTGTGTTAGGAATCGTTCTATTGACAGAGCCTACCCCACACCCAAATTGGCTGTTAATGGAGAGCTATCTGTTAGTGGAACCCACCCCACATTCCAAACTATCTAGGGAACTAGGTGTGTCAACTTGTGACTTCTTGGCCTAAACTATCTACGGAACTAGGTGTGGCAACTCATGACTTCCTGGCCTACGTGACCTGACCGAAGGTAACCTCCTGGCTACGTGACCAACGTGAACCACGCGGCAAGAGCTCAGGCCCCTGTGCCCACCCCCCAACTCCTTACCCTATATAAGCTGTACCCCATCTCTAATAAACTGAGGCTTTGACAAGAACCCCCTCGCTTAGCCTCCTTCCTCTTTTCTAGCCCATTTATCTTACAGATAGTTTCTCTCCGTGACCCTGGAATAACTGAACTGCCAGGCGGGTTACTAACCCTAGACTAGGTAACCTGTCAAGGCAACCAAGAGGTAACGAAGGAGAGTTATGTCATTCACATTTTTAGTGTGCTCCTTTGTTACGTGTCTGATGTCACTGATTACAGCACCTTATACTCTGAGGGAAGTCCTTGGTCTTATTCCTTGGAAGCATAGCTGCACCCTTCTCTTTTGCCCTCTTTTAAAAGGCACAGCTTAACTCAGGGTTCCTTCTGGATGGACCAGACAAGTTTAAATTCCTTCTCAGCAGAAACAAAGGCAAGGCAAACTTAGTTTCAAGTGGGTTATATATCTCCTTTATATCCCCATAAAATGCAGGTGCTGAGATGCTCTTTCAGTACAACACCTGCATTTTATGGCGCTTATGATATAATATATTTTATTTGTGACTCCTTAAAGTGGATTGAAATGCAAACAGAGGAAATGGGATTCATTTAAAATGAAGGGAAGAATTGGTGATATGTTTATCTGGACTAATATTTTTAAACACCTATCAATCCAAAAATGATTAATATAAGCTTTAAAAGACAAACACAGATAATCTTATGTGCCCTTCATTTCTGCTTACTTTTTTTATTATATCTTTGAAATGGCAGGTATTCAGAGAACCCTCAAATCTGAAAACCATCTGCTGAACAGAAATACAATAAAAACTATAGGGATCTCTGTTTCTATGACTCAGGTCTGCTGCAATTAATTACTCAGTTGAGGTGATAAAGAGAAAATACCTAGGTGAAGCTGTTTGTCCACCCTCATTTGTGAGTTTCTCATAATGTCAAAATCATGTGAAGCCTAGGAATTCACTTTCTTTCCCTTTTTCCCATTTGAAGATATAATCAGGAATCAAAAGAGTTAGAGACTGTATACTCTAGCCTTAGGGCTGGAAAACTGACAGGAGGAAGGAGATAAGAAAAGAGGAGCATGTTCTGTTCCAGCACAGCACAGATATGCTGAAAAACACCCTCCAGAATCAATTGCAAATCTCTGGAGAAAGTGTACCTGTAACCCACTCTGCTTTTCAGGGTGATTCATAAGAATGGGAACCATGGCCAACATTCAACTTCATACTTCAGTTTCTTATTATTGCCGGTATGTGTGCATATTTGTGTGTGTGCAGGCACATGTGGATGTGCAGACACATGTGTGCAAGTGTGTCTGGAAGTCACAGATGGATGCTGGGGATCTTCTCCAATCACCATCACCTCATTGTTAAAGACAGCTCTCTTCCTGAAACTACAGCTCACTGATATGGTTAGATCAGCTCACCCACAAGCTCCCAAAATCCTCTGTCTACACTTTTCAAAGGCTGAGTTTATAGACACATAACACAGTGCCTGGCTTTTCAGGTGGTTGCTCTGTATCTGAGCTCAGATCCTCATGTTTGCCCAGAAACACCTTACCACGACAGTCCTCTTGCCCTAATGCTGTTATCTTAATGCTTACAGACACACAAGAGACTGTAGCATCAACAAAGGTAATCTGTCACTAGACATTATGTGATCATCCAGTCTGGCCTTACAGGGCTGTGGTTTCAATTTCAAGGTCCTTTATTTTAGAAGGCCCTATAAGAAAATGTTTGTAAAAAAAATAATACCCTAAATTAAAACGGGCCTTGAGTCATATATTAGAGGCAAGTTTTCTTGAAGTTACACTACCTGTCTCAACAAAATGAACTTACATTGAGGATAAGTATAAGTAGTAAACTCCACTCTGAGATCATTTGGTAAGCAATGAATGAAAATCTTCCTTGCTCTCTTTCTTTTTCTTTTTTTTTTTTTTTTTTTTTTTTGGTTTTTCGAGACAGGGTTTCTCTGTGGCTTTGGAGCCTGTCCTGGAACTAGCTCTGTAGACCAGGCTGGTCTCGAACTCACAGAGATCCGCCTGCCTCTGCCTCCCGAGTGCTGGGATTAAAGGCGTGCGCCACCACCGCCCGGCTTTCTTTTTCTTTTTTATACAAGACTCTGTGTAACAGTCTTAGTTGTCTTGGAACTAGCTCTTCTTGACCAGGCTTGCCTTGAACTCACAGAACTCTGCCTGCCCCTGTCTCCTGAGTGCTAGGATTAAAGGTGTGTGCCACCAGATGGTAGAAAGGGAGAGACAAGTAAGGAAGGGGTTGGGGAAAATATATAGCTCAATAAAAACAATAAAAAGATCCATTCTTTGTACATCCATTTGGAGAGTATTAGAACACCAAGGCCCACCCTGATGTTCTTAACTGACTTTCTAAGATATAGTTACAACAGTATCCATAAGACTTTTAACAGCACTGGGAAAAAAGTGAAAAGTAATCATCTTTACTGCATATGTCAGTTGTTCCCCTTCTTATTTGGTTTGACCTTATAAGTTGGCAGCTATATTTCCTTAATTAGAAGGTTTTATTTTACAATTGGTTTGATTGTAGCAAGCTTTGCTTGCTAAATATACAAGCAGCTGATAAGATTTGTTTCTTTAATAACGTATTAAAAGGGGAACTTGGAGAAAATGAATAGTATAGTTCATCAATAGAAACAAAGGGAGCCAGTGACATAGGTCAGGAGACCTCAAGAAAATATGAGAGCTGTTACCAAATTAATAACATTTTACTCAAATCTGGTCTAAGCAAAACCAAATTTGGGATTTCAGTCTTCATATTCTTTGTTCCTTCAAACCAGTGGCTCTCAGCCTATATGTTGTAACCACTTTGATAAACCTCTATCTCCAAAAATACTTACTTTGTAATTCACAGCAGTAGCAAAATCTCAGGTATGAAGCAACAAGGAAAACAACTGTATGGCTGGGAGTCATCACAACAGGAGAAGCTGTATTAAAGGGTCACAGTTCTAAGAAGATTGAGAACCACTGCAAACAAAGGCTTCAGCTCAACTTTCTGCTCATTCTTTACATTTGCTTTCAAACTAACAGATTTCAGAGAAGTGTGGTGCAGCTGGCTTGCAAAGCCAAAGCTCTGCTGGTGGCAACAAAGGATCAGGAGTTCATACTTATTCTCCACTAAACAGTTCAAGGAAAAGCTAGATGAGCAATTCACGATGATTCCCCACTGTCCAGGTAGTTTAAGGCCAGGCTGGACCAGGAGTTCACACTTATTCTCCACTAAACAGTTAGTTCAAGGCCAGGCTGGACCAGAAGTTCAAAATGATTTACCACTGTTAAAGGCCAGTCTAATTGCATGAGACCCTGTAAAAAAAATGAACAAGTATATAAATAAAGAAGTGAAATTAAATAAACAACAAGACTTAAACAGCTCTTTCAGTATTATTATTTTATTTTAAATCATATTTATATGTCTGGGTATGGGCATATTCTTGCAGTGTCTGTGGAATCTAATAGAGACGATGCTGGATGACATCATGCTGGAGTTACAGGTACCTGTGAACTGTTGGATGTAGGCATCGGTAACCAAACTCAGGTCCCCTGTAAGAACAGTGCATGCTCTTCAACACTGAACCAATCTATGTTGGCCAAAACAATCACAATCTAAATAAAATATTTAATCATAAGATTACAGCAACAAATGATGAATATCAGAAACTAGAGAACACCGAAATATAGTGGGAACGAGCAGATGAAGGAAGATTATGATCTTTGGATCCATTTAGAAATCGTTTTGAGATTCCCACTGTCTCCCTGGAATCATCCTTCTTAAGTCATCTTTCATCTCAAGCCATATTGGTTTCCCTGCAGGTGTGTAGCAGAGGGCCACGGATGCAAAGACAGGCAAAGACCCATACAAAGCTCTGCATGACTATACTTGGCATTTAGTAGACAATTAGAAATATCCTCTTCCTTTATTTCTAGAAAAGATAGACTGTATATAAGAATAAGATATAGGTCCCAAGAAAAGTCTAGAAATTGCTTGTTACAATCACCTGTTAGTCATTTGATGAACATACAGTCTTTTGATCAGTTGATCTGATGACAGGTGGGCAAACTTTCACCTTTCCCAGTTGAGGCAGCACTATGCATAAACTTTCTCCAACAGCATTAAGAGTGCCCCAAGGTGGCTCGGCAGGTAAGGAAGCCTACTGCATTAGAATCTATCAACCCGAGTCTCACCTCTAAAACTCACAGAAATGGAGAAGGAAAAAACTGGCTCCATGGAGTTGTCCTTGGCCCTACATATACACTACATTTACACCTGCACACATATGTCATGAACACACACAATAACAATTAAATTTAAAGTACATATTAAAAATGGGCTTTTGGACCGAGTGACCTATCAAATATTCGATTTTTCTTGTTGGCATCTACTTAAATATGGTGTTTTACATTCTTGAGTTTCTTTTAAGTCTCTATGCTTTCACCACTTGTATAAGCTAGAAAAGAGCTATGATATGATATTTAGATAGAGCCATATAACCTTTAAAACAGCTCATTTTTATATTCACAGGCTCCATTAAGGCTGAGTGAGCGGAAAAGTCTACTGCAAAACTAGCCACCCACAAAAACTTAAAAGATATGCAGAATGAAATATTTTTATTATGTGATCAAATTCATGGAAAACTTACTGAAGTGAGATATTCCTAACACCCCTCAGGGTGAGTACCCTTAATCTAAATGGATTAGCAAGCATTTTTGTTATATAAAAAAATTTATGGAGTGAACGCTAGAGAGATAGTAAGTGCACCATAGAGACATTGGCTCGTCCTATTAGTGATCACAACAATGATGTTTCCAACACAAAACATCCAGCTCTCACAACACACACAATAAAGAGTTCACTCTGAAGGAAAACATGTGTGACGATGTCCAAGAAACACAGACTCATGTTACCTCAAGCTCCATGTTCCAACATGGCAGCAAAGTTGTAGAGTTTTTATAGTAACTCAACAAGACCAGGTCCCTGTGGGATTATCAGGCAACTGGTAGCAACAAACTAGAACAAGCTTTGCCATAGAAAGAAGATGTTAAAAACTTTTAGCCTGTGGATGTTGAAGGAGAATAGTATATGTGTGCATTTACATAATAGCCACAATGATGTTAGAGCACAGAGAGAAAAAATGAATAGCTATTAAGGGAATCAAAAAAACAATCCCCCCAAAATTGCTGCTTCTGTGAAATTTGAGTTTCCCATGATCAGTTAATCAGCTTTGTAGAATGTTTACCACAGGCATGGCTTTCTTTCCTCTCTCATTCCTTAGTCCAAATACCAAAAGGAGACCATATGCTGCCAACATTTACACAACCTCCTCTGTTTCAGGAGGGAGCAGATGGTGACATCTCACTCCCATACCTTTCTGGGCTCCACTGACTCCTCAAGCAACTTGAACATGGGGCAAAGAATGACTAGCATGGGTCTGTTGTAAATGCACCAGCGACTAGCTGCTGACATGGTGGGGGGAATGGCCACCCTGATCTTCCTCATGACATCCTCTTTGGATCTGTCTTCTTCCTCCTACCCGACACAGGCATGTATTAACACACTTTGGACTTGCTGCCATTTTCAGCCCAGGGTTTATTACTCTGTGCTCTCTGCTTTAAGAAGCACCCCCTTAAGGGCCCACTCTCCAGCAAATAGTCTTTATTTTAGAAAAAGTCTTTACTGAAGGTATTTGATTCTCAAGCATGTTGTCTTTTATTTCTAATATGATACCTCAAAACCATTCTGGGATACTATTGCCCCTGCATATTTGTCATCTTTATAAAGGACTTCCTCTTGATTGGGTGGATTCATGAATAGTTCTTTGTAAAAATATTCTCTGGACCCACATATTAAATACTTGTACTTTAAAATAAACAGAAGATGGCCACCTAGATGGATCTAGGGGTAGGCAGTTGCCATGAAGCCTAGGGATGCCAACATTTTATCCAAGGGATCTTCTTGGTGGCAGGAAAGAGCTGAATTTAATTGTCTTTTGATTTTCACATGAGCATCCCACACAAGTAAATATATAAATGTAATTTTAAAAAGTTAATAATTAGAGAGATGGCTTAGCAGTTACAGAGAGTGTATTCCCAGCACCCGAGTCGGGCAACTCCAGCTTCAGGGAGATCTTATGCCTCTGGCCTCTCTGAGGCATCCTCACTCACATGCACATATCCACATCCAGACATACAGTCAGAAACATAATTGTATGCATGCTTTTCATAAAGACAAAACTAAGGCAAACCATTTCATAAAGCAATAAAAGTAGGTGAGTAGGTATGCGTGTGTGCAAAGAGCTGAAGACGTGAGAGCCCAGATTGATAACATTGCTTGTGTGCATTCTCTCCTCCATCATGCATACCATTTCTTCTTTCAGAATTTGAAACTTCAAGGCTTGATTTTTTTTAAACAAACAAATTCTCAAACTTAGGAGACATTTTTTTTTTGACGTGTGCTTGTTTTGCTTTCTATGATGTCTCATGTAGCCCATGCTGCCTTGAATTTAGCATGTAGCTGAGGATGTCCTTGAACTTCTAATATCCCTGCCTCCCCTTTCCATATGCCAGTGTGGGTATCATCAGGAGGAGAACCTCCATACTCAGCTTATACTATACTGGAGATTGAATCCAGGGTCTCATGCCTGTATGGTAAGCTTGTGATCCAATGTGCTACATCCCAGAACAAACTCTCAGACATGTAATTGAGGTGGACAAATTTCATCGGGTATCAATTAAACTGATATTGTTTGACACCAAAAATAATTTCCCCTGGAATAAGCATGGACAGAACAATGTAGAAAGAAAAATAAAGCTATAATTACTAAAACACAAACTACCAGTGAGGACAAAATAACTTGAAAAGTTAACAGTACAATGATGGCAACCAACACCACCTTTCAATAATAATTTTAACTATCTGTGCTCTTCATTCTTCAATACAAAGACATAGATCAAATGAATGGATCAACAAACCACATCCAGCTATCTGTTTTCTGTGAGAGCTAGTCATGATAAGCTAAGTATGGGCAGATCACCCAAAGGAAGTTCTTTACCTGCAACAATCACCTGCCAGATAATTTTTTTTCTTGATTTTTCGAGACAGGGTTTCTCCGTAGCTTTTGGTTCCTGTCCTGGAACTAGCTCTTGTAGACCAGGCTGGCCTCGAACTCACAGAGATCCGCCTGCCTCTACCTCTGGAATGCTGGGATTAAAGGCATGCGCCACCACCGCCCGGCAGCTATTGATAAATTTAATAAGGGCCTGAGTCTCAGTAGTTTACCCTGAAGCAATACCTGGCTGCACGAAGAACCACAAACTGAGATTATCTGAACACCACCCTAAAACAGACCATCCAAAGGAAATGCCTAACATTCCAACCACTGTAGATAGGACCACCTGCCAGTACACACTCACCAGGGCACCCCTAGTCAAATATCAGCCAATCAGGGGTCCTGAACCTCAGAAACCCCTCACCCTACCTTTACTACTATAAAACCAAATTCTAACTGAGCTTGAGTTTATTCCAATACTTTGGACATGTGAACAGACTGAGTTTGCAAACTTGTATAAAATAAAGACTCTTTGCTTTTATATACAGGACTTGTTCTCCATGTTGGCTTCTGTGGGGACTTTGTGGATTTGGGCAGAACATTGTCTACAGAATACTCATCTTATAAGCATCTTATAGTGAAGAAAATTGGCAAAAGTACCCCAATGAAATGGGATCAAAGAGGAAGCAAGCATCAATATCCTAAAACAGATTAAATCAGTCAAATTATACAATTAGAAGAGATAAAGAGGGATGCTCTATTTTAGTCAAGACAACCGTTAAGCAAGAAGACATGAATATCCCAAAAACATATGCAACAAGCACTGGGCTACTAAATTATATTTTAAAAAATTTACTGTTAGATTTAAAGACATAGATTGACATCAGCCCGTTAATACCAGGTGATTTCAATACTCTACTTTCTATAATAGTCAGGTTATCTGAACAAAGAATGAACAAAGAAACATCATAATTAATTAATAACATATACCAAAACAAACCAGCAGCTATCTATAAAATACTCCATCCAAGCACTAAAGAATGTACATTCTACTCAGCAGGAAGCTTTTCTAAAATAAATAATCCTGGAACACATAAAATACATCTTAACAAACTCAGGATAATAGAAATGACTTTGTGTAACATGACTAACAATAATGTAATTAAGCTTAAATTCCACAGCAAACAATTTCTAGTAAGTACACAAACTAATGGAGAATAAACAACTCATTACTGAAGGATGGCTGGATAAAAGAAGAATTCAAAATAGCAAATAAAAAAAATTCCTGGAACTAAATGAGAATGAAAGCACAACAGAACAAAAGTCCTGGGATACACTAAAAGCAGTCCTATGGGAGAAATTTACAGCTCTAAGAGCTTCCATTAAAACTCAGAAAGAGCACAAATAAATGATTTAATGATGAAACTTGAAAATTTGACAAAAACAACAAAAAATCGCAAATTAGAGTGAAAATTAATGAAATAGACACAAAGACAATATAAAGCACTGAGGAATGTAAGAAAGGGTTCATGGGGAAGATGGGCAAGATTGCCATACTCTTGACCTAACTCACTAAAATAAAAGAGAGAACCCAAATAAAAAGGGTGAGAAATGAACAGAGAAGCATTATAACAGACACCAAAAGAATTCATTCAGAATATTTCAAGTGAATCTATAAAAAACCTGTACTCCTTTAATTTGGAAACTGAAAATAACTTTTAGATTCAGCCTAACTAGTAAAATTAAGCCAAGACGAGCTGAATAACCTAATAACACAATAGACCCATAACAGATATCAAGATTGAAACAATGGTAAAAAACCCTTCCAATACTACCAAAAAAAATCTGGGCCAGATAGATTCACAGCAAAATTCTATACTTGTAAGGATAAGTCCCGTGTTTGCCTCGGGCTAATGTTTGCCTATAAATTTGGCAAGCGTGCTCGAAGCGCTTACTTCTGCTTTCCTGGTCTCCACGGGAACGGTGGTTCTGTAAGTCTATTTCTCCATTAAAGCTATATATATATATTTTAGAATCTATCTTCATTAGTTTACGCCATTACATTTTGGCTCCCAACGTGGGGCTCGAACCCACGACCCTGAGATTAAGAGTCTCATGCTCTACCGACTGAGCTAGCCGGGCTCTCCCCTTTTTGTCTAAATAAGACAGAACTAAACCAAATACTACTATATACAATAATAACAAATAATAAATATAACAAACAATAATGAGAATCAAAAGTTTTGCTAACCATTCTATCTCAAGGAGTCTAAATAATGTAGAGAGCAACTACAATTATATAATCTTCAAATCCGTCAAAGATCTGAGAAGGGAATAAATATTACTTAACAAACGAGATATATCCAAAATGTGCAACAATTGACAGAGACAACTGACTACCTGGGCAATCACCCAAAGTCTCGTTTGCAATGTTGAGTCAACCAGTTTTGGCTAAGGCCTAACATAACTGACATACCATTATTAAAGGCAAGGAACTTTTCAAAGCTATCTTACCCTGTCTTGGCAGGATAT
>NC_022013.1:17308412-17332772 GCF_000317375.1 Microtus ochrogaster | reverse complement strand
CGGGCGAATGTTTTTACTAATGAATTGGAACGCGAGACTGGAGCGCTTCCTGTTTCCGGTGTACGGTGGATCGCTGAACTCCGGGTGTGTGAGTGTGCTTTTATATTAAAATTGTCTTCTTATACCCACTGGCCTGGATTAATTAAATTCGCCTTCATATATCAATACAATGTATGTCAATACATAAGAAATGTTTTAAACAGAGGGAGAAACATGCATGCATACAAAAGTCAATATAATTTAACTTTGTGTCAATATACAAGAATCAATACCAATATATTTGTCTAAAAAGAGTAACTCACAATTATAAATCTATTATCCCATCATTCCCTCTTTTTTTCTTCCAAAATGATCCCTGAGTTATAAAATTCCTCCCCCAACCCCTAAATGATGTCCCTAAACCCAGGGGCAAACTTTACTGGGAGAGGAGACGTTGTCCTCTAGAATTACTTCCAGCTGTCATGGGGGCGACGTTCTTTCTGGGGGATCCCGTGAAAGTAAAATGTTGGTTAAATTTCAAGATCAATGTCTTTTAAAATTGCAAATAGTCTCTGAGTATTTTGTGGAGGTCTGGCCGAATGTTGTACAAGATGTGCACCATTTCAGCTAACCAAGTTGGGATTGTCTTATGCAGCTGGTACCCAAAACAGGTCTTGAAGTAGCGCTATCAGTATCATGACGTCATATCAACCAGGTAGAGTTGTTGTTGTGGGGCCCCATCTTCTTCCTGGAATCTTCAAATGTCACATCAGGAAAAACTCATTGTTCATTGTGAAAAACTTAAACATTAATCATATAGACATGTATAGACATACATATATATATATATATATTCAATGAAAGGCATGATAGATATATTCAATGAAAAGTATGATAGATATGAAGAAAAGCAAAGATGTTTTCTAAACTCATATTTCTTTCTGTCCCATATACTTTCATTTTTATTTTTAACTACTTCTTATTTATTCTTTTGCAACTGCTTTAGCCACCTCGCCCAAATAAAATAAAAAATTAAGAGAAAAAAAAAACAAGAAAAATCAATCTTGTCATGTAAGTTGGGACCCCCTGCGGATATCCTGTTGCTGCCCTATGTCCTGGATATCCTGCAGCCTTGTGTCTGCAGGACCTGACACTTCATGAACTCTAGCAGATTATATAGGGGGAGGATGTTGGGGTGGGCCAATTCATAACACTGTTTTGGGGGTCTGGGTAGTTGCAGGGTTGCTCAGCCTGCCAACTCTCTCCTGTACCTGCTGCCACATTATAGATAAGGAGGTGAAGACAGGGTAAGGGGGGCAGATCTCACATTCTCGGGCCTGCTCTCCCTAATGATTAGATCTGCTGTGCTGCCCAGACCAGGTGCAGAGCTTGCTCTCCCTAGTGTTGCAACCGGTAAAGGGAATAGGGCTGGGGTCAGCTATCTGGTTAGCTGGAGGTGGTAAGGCTGAGTGGAGGCCATATTTCCCATGCCCCTACTACTACATTCATATAAGGAAGGTGGGACAAGCTATGCCCCTCTCACGCCCTCAGGGTGGGCCATCTGTGCCCCTGTTTAAAAATGTCAATTTTCCTGTGGTGCCCAGGTGAGGCATAGAGCTGGTTCTCCTGAGTGCTCCAGTTGGTGAGAGGTTGGATCAGATTCCACCAACTGCTCTGGGAATGAGGGGAGGCATCTTTTCCTCATGACATGGCAGGCATGACCTCCTCTTCTGTTCTCATGCTCTCAGGGCCAACTCACCCATGCTGCTCTGAACTTCATTGTGGCACCCAGATGAGTTGTAGGACCCTTTTTCCAGAGTGCTTCAACTAGTGATGTTGCAGCCAGTGAGGGGCAGGGACAATGCTAAGCGGCCTTTTCCTCTGGACCTTCAGTGATATCAAAAGCCATAGACAACAGTACAAACTGCAGCTACATCAGAGCCACCCAAACATGAGTCCTGGAAACAGGCCGAGACCATGGCCTTGGGTGGCAATCAAGTCGCACATCTCAGCCAGCTCCTCACTACTTTCACCTCTACAGGTATGTCCCTGTCCACAGGACATGAACCATTCTTTCTCCCCATTCTCTCCCTTTTTCCCATATCATGCCATCTATTTATTCATCATAAAAGTGCCCATCTGCCTGGTACCATGCATGGGTTGTTCTGTCCTGCTCAGTGCTTCATGGTCCTGGGCAGGACCCTGCCTTCAAGAATTATAATAGTTCCCAACCTCCCTGTGCCAGAGGCAGTGAACAAAATTCTTCTATCTCCAAGTATAGAGAACTGGGACAGAGCTATGCTTCTCCTCTGCGGTCCACCAGGCCTAAAAAACACCAGGAAGCTCATGGATAAAATTTATCCTGTCCCAAGAGTGCAGTTGTGTTGGTCTCCTGAGGTCCACTAGGCCAAGATAAACTAGGAAGCTCACTACTATACATTTGAAGAAGATATATAGCAATACTTCTTAAACTACTTAACTAGAAATAGCAACAAAATGAGTACTCCCTAAGTCCTGCTATTAAGCCAATATCATTGTAATACAAAATCCTGTTCTACACACACACACACACACGAGAGAGAGAGACAGAGAGAGAGAGACAGAGACAGAGACAGAGAGACAGAGACAGAGAGACACAGAGACACAGAGAGACAGAGACAGAGAGAGAGAGAGAGAGAGAGAGAGAGAGAGAGAGAGAGAGAGAGAGAGAAATTGAAATTGCAGGCCAATATAACAGATGAAAATAGATTTTTTTTAAATGCTCAATATATTATTTGAAATCAGAATAGAGAAATACCTCAAAAGGCATTATCTGTAACAACTAAGTTGGCTTTCTCCTGGAGATGCAGGGATGGTTCAAGAGATGCAAGTCAATAAATGTAATAAATCACATAAATGAATTTGAAAACAAAAACTACATAATCATCTCACTGGATGCAGAAAAAGCCTTTTCCAAAAATTCATCATGGCTTCATGATGAAAGTCCTGGAAAGAGTATGACTAGGGAGAACACTCCTCGGTGTAATTAAAGCTTTTTTGGAAAAGCCTATTGCCAACCTCATCCTATATAAAGAAAAACTTGAAACAATCCAACTGACATCATGAATAAGTCAGTACTATCTACTACTCTCAACAATTTCAAAATTGTGCCCAGCGTACCATTTTGAAGGAAGAAATGGAAGATTTGGGAATTGATGTAATTATATAGTAATTTCAAAATTTAAAAAAAAAATGTGATAAATTTATCCAACCCTTATCATTCCAATTTGTATAAATTGTCACCTTTTAGAAAGGTAGTGGAGGAGCTCAATAAAAAGAAAAAAGGTAGTGGATGAAATACACAAGGTGATGGGTGTTGAGGGGTTTGCCCACTAGAAATCCAGCTGAGGCAGGTTCCCCTTTTCCATTTGGTCCTTGAAAGATACGTCTTCCTGTAGCTAAGAAAGTATGTAACAAGGGCTGTGGCCATAGCTTAGTCGATGTTCCTGCATTGTAAGTATGAGGACCTGAGTTAAGGTTCCAGTGCCCACATAGAAAGCAGACATTGTGATTCACATCTGTGACCCTAACTCAGAGGGGTAAAGTGCAAGACAGAAGCTTTCTGTGGTTCACTGAGCAGCCTGACTAGCCAGCTGGTGAGTTTTGGGTTACCTAAAATGCTGTATCAAAACATTCCGTGGAGAGCAATGAAAAAGCTACCTCATATTGTTCTCTCCTCCAAAGGCTATGGATGTATGACTTGGGTATACATTCAAATGCCCACATAAGCACTCAAAAAATGAAAAACTAAATAAGACTTTTAAAGAATAAACAGCTTTCCACAGAGGCCGCTCCAATTTCATTACACTCTGCATTTGTTCTCCTTTGGAGTCAGTAACTCCAGAGTGAGTATTTACTTCTAGGCTGGCTTTTCTAGGCTCTCTCCTGTTACCCACTATTATATTTCACATCAGTGAAATATAATAGTTTTTACTGTTTGAAACGCTGCTCTTCTATGGACGTATTGTATGAGATGAAAATGTTTTTACGATACCAGTGACCATACTGTAGTAGTGTGGTTGAACTCTTACACCTGAAAGAAATAGTTTTAAAATACTTGGCACCGTGGAGCCAAGGAGATAACTCAGTGGATAACCTATTACCTTGCGAACATAAGAATCGGAGTTCAGATTCTAAGATCCCATGTGAAGGTATATGTTTAGTAATGGTTGTAATTCTAGAATTTGTGTGATGAGATGAGAGAAGACACAAACAATGAGGAAGCTTTTGAACAGTTGGCTTGGCAGATGTAAGGTGAGGACTGACCAGGGGCTCAGCAGGTGTAGCGTGAGGGCTGACCAGGGGCTCAGCAGATGAAGGGTGAGGGCTGATCATCTGGCTCAGAAGTTGTAGAGTGAGGGCTGACCAGCTGGCTCAGCAGGTGTAGGATGAATTATAAGCGACAGAGAACACTCTCTTAAACAATGTCAAAGGTGAGGACTAATATCTGAAGTTGACCACTAGGATTTTATTCATGTTAATGCACTAGACTTTACCTAGTTTCTGAGGGTTTGAACTTAGGTACTAGTACTTGTAGGAGAAGTGATTTAACCACTGAGCCATCTCTCCAGCCCAAAAAAATTAGAAAAAAAATTCCTCATTATCAAAACAGCAGTGATAAGGAATTTGGGATTGTTTCATTGTTTAGATTGGAACCCTGAAAAAGCATGTAGAGCTCACTCTACTTTTCTTAATTATGGAATGTGGTCATTTAAATGTATGGGGGGCTCATGGATACTTTACCACCTCACAAATCAGTATAATACAAATTAGAGAATCAGAGAAAGGCACAGGAAGCAAATAAATCTTGGCATATGGAAAAAAAATAGTAGCAGTGATTCTGAAGTAAGGAAAGTTCTCCTGAAGAAAACAAAAAGAAAGAAAGAAAGAAAGAAAGAAAGAAAGAAAGAAAGGAAAAAAGAAAGAAAGAAAACACCATTTGTAATGTATTTTAAGCAGAGAAGTGAGGGTGGTAAGTCATTGACTCCTTTGAGGACTTCCTTCTGACCCAATCCCAGGTGAACTAGGGTAGCACCAGTTAAGTTGGTACCGTGCTAATTTGTTATCCATAAAACAAAATAGAAAAGTATTATTTGCACACAGAGTCAAAAATTAAAATAAAATTAACTGAATATTAGTGGAGTAATATAAAAGAGACCTGTTCTGATTCCCCTACTTTGGCCCAATAAATGTACATAAACCCATCATGAGACTTACTCATGAAAAATTTTCTATTTTTTCTGATCTTTTTATAAATAAATAGATAGACAGACAGACAGTGATGATAATGTTAAGTCTGGAGCATAGTCCTAGCCCCTGGCATCTGTCCCAGCCCCCTGACCTGGGAGTTGCTTTAGTCTGGACTACAAATCCCAGCATGCCAAGTCCTGATCTCTCCCTGGGGGAGGCTCAGGACCACTCCCACAGGATATTTAAGTGGGCTCCCAGAGGAGAAACATGCGGTACCAGGTTTTGATGAAGGTCATCTGTCTATGTGTTACTTTCATTGGTTAATAAAAAAACTGCCTTGGTCCTTTGATAGGATAGAAAATTAGGTAGGCAGAGTAAACAAAACAGAATGCTGGGAAGAGGACAATGAGGCAGATGCTATAGCTCTCCTCTCTACGATGGACTCAGGTTAAGATCCTTCCTGGTAAGCCATCACCTCGTGGTGCTACACATATTATTAGAAATGGGTTAATCAAGATATGAGAGTTAGCCAAGAAGAGGTTAGATATAATGGGTCAGGCAGTGTTTAAAAGAATACAGTTTCCATGTAATTATTTTGGGTAAAGCTAGCCAGTGGCCAGGAGCTAGGTGATGGGAAGTGGCCTGCCACTTCTTCTACAAGGTTGGCATGTGCTTCCCACTTTCCTATCTTCCGGCCATGCGCTCAGCCACCCGAGAGTGCCATGTTTAATAAAACGATGGGCATTTTAATTTGGCTTAATCTGACCTAATTGGATTTCTTTGCACTGGCAGAACTGCCCATCTCAGGAATTTTTTCCTAACAGATAACATAAGGAAACAGCTATGATATATAAACATACAAAAAATAAAGAGATTTCTAGATTTTTGTCTACAGTACATTCATTGCTATATTTCTCTCTCTCTTCCTTTCTTTATATCATAATTACATTCCTATTGTTTTTATTATAGAAAAATATCTGACACAAGCCAACTTAAAAATGAAGGGGAGCTGGGTGGTAGTGGCATATGTCTTTAATCCCAGCACTCTGGGAGGCAGAGGCAGGAGGATCTCTGTGTTTGAAGCCAGTTTAGTCTATAGAGTGAGCTCCAAGATAGTCAGTGCTACTCAGAGAAACCCTGTCTTGAGAAACAAAAAAAGAGAAGGAATTTACTTCATTTTATAATTCCATGTTAGCATCTATCCTCATTGGCGCACTTAGGAGAACCTTTAAACAGCGAGGTATTATATCTACAGTCCAGAGCAGAGAAAGAATACATGAAATATTTTCTTGCTTTCTTTCTTCTATCTTATACAGTTCAGGACTTCCTGCCTAGGGGATAGTGCTACTCACAATGGACTGTATCCTCCCATACCAATCAACTTATTAAGAAAGTGCCCATGGACATCCCCACATTCACTCCAATGTCGACAATACCTCATTAATACCCCCTTCCAAAATGATATGTTATATCATGTTGACAAATCTAACAATTACTACAAGCCCATGTCAACTTGATATGCAAACACATCTCTTTTAAACCATAACTTTCACCTTTTTATTTCCAGTCCCATTTTCTTCATAATATAAAGCATGATTCTGCCTTAAAAGCCCAAATATTTTTTAAAATCTAAAGTCTACTAAAGATAGCTTTCTACAAAATTAAAAACAATTTATATACTCCCAACATATGATGACACAGCATAACATATTTATTTTCCCAAAGGGAATAACTGGAACATTATGAGGAGCAATCAAATCAAACAAAATTAAAATCCAGCAGATAATTATAAAATCCTGTAGACCAATGTTTAGCATCTGGGACATTTTTTCTGGGCTTCAAAGCCTTGCCTGCCCCTCCAGGTCTTCTGCTTGCAGCACATAGCTTCTACATTGTGTTTAGATGGGCTTCATGCTAAACGTGTAGCTCTCCGGGGTGGGTGCCTCAACAGTCCTCACATCTCCTGCATTCTGAGATCTCCAATGCAACTAAGATTGTACCTTAGCTCTAGAAAATAGTCACTAATGTATTTATCATCCTCTACTTATTGACCTACAAATCTAACTGTTATCTATTTATCAACTAGTTATCTATTATCATGTATCTATCTTCTCTTGTCCATTATCTATCTTCCAATTTAATAACATATATTCACACATATATACATATGTATACATCATACATGATTCACTCTTACAGATCCTAGTTTAGACTTTTACCTCAGAATGATGGCACTGAGGATTTTTTTCAAAACAAATTATTGTGAAGACAATGGCCCCAAGATATACTTCTCCAAACCTCTGCTGTCATTCTTCAACAAAGAAGCTAGAAAGGAGTTAATCGTCTGCTTTCACCATTTCCCACAGTGGGGCATCTCTGATCCCATATCCCTAGTCTCTTGTGTCAGATATCTTACAGGTTACTCTCTCCTTCCTTTCTTTTCTGACAATGCTCTAACAGACACTCTGATAAGTGCTCTTCCCTGAACTTTCAGTAATCAGATGGCATCATCTGTGAAGTTACCTGATTTCCACTAAAGAGTGAGTATGGACTTTGAAGATGTCTGTGACAAGCAAACAGAAAGGGACCAGTTAGGCTTTCTCCTGTGGAGTTTTACTGCCCATATCTTCTTACTGACCTTTCCAAGATCTAACTTAGCTCTTTTGTCCTTTGAAATAAGACTCATATTGGCATTTTTGTCTTGCTTAACCAGATGCTGCCTTCTTTTTCTTTTTCCTTTCCTCTTGTTTTTGGTTTTGTTGTTTTGGCCCAGGGTTTCTCTATTTAGCACCTCTAGCTGTCCTGGAACTAACTCTGTAGACCAGGCTGGCATCCAACTCATAGAGATCTGCCTGAGTGTTGGGATTAAAGGTGTGTGCCAGCAATACCTGACAAGGTGCTACTTTTAAAACAGAGATCTACAACACCATAAAATCCATCTTGGGATTTTGAACAATTTGACTTCTTCCTTTGGAAACTACTGGACTCTATGGACCTAAATCAGAGTCAGAGATGGCTTGAGACAATGGATCATTCACTCATTCATTCATTCATTCATTCAGTGTAAGTGTGAGGAAGTCCTTCTGTGCTTCATACTTTGGTCCTACTGTGGTGACAAACACTGAGTAGCCATATCTACAGGTGCTCTATAAGCCTGTCCAAATAAAAGAAAATAGTTACAAAACTGGACAATTAGGCAATGCCTAATACATGTTCTAAAAGAAGGGAAATTGTTCGTTTGTTAGAGTACTGGCTTGGTAATCATGGGCACTTTTCTAGAACTCACAAAACAAACAAAGAAAGCTTATAACACTAGTGTTGAGAACAGGTGTATTCCTGGGGCTCTCTTGACAGCCACAGTAACTTTCTTGGTGAGTTGCCAAACTGTCAGAAATGTTTGCTCAAAAAAACTAAGATACATAGCTTTCCAGGAAAGACACTTAAGGTTTCTCTGGCCTTCACATGCATGTATACAAATGTGTACATTCATTCCCACACTCATGTACACCCTCACACAGGTATCATGTACACACACATATAAACATGCACACAGACACACACGAAAAGCAAGTGCCCTAAATTTCAGGTGAATAGTCACAAAAATCCTATTGGAGTTAGAAAAGGCTGATACACATTGTTGCAAGACGGTTTCTGGAAGATGCACTTTAGCCTGAAGCTAAAGCATAAAGAGTCAGAGAATTCAAAGGCTGGGAGAGGCACAAATGAGGCTGAAGAAAAGTCAGGATGGAGGAACGGTCTTTTCAAGCTTCACACAGGAAAACATGATTCACATGTCTGAATTGGAGGCTATACAAAACAAACATGAGCTAGATAAGAAAAGACACTCCTAATTCAGAAAGCACACACACACACACACACACACACACACACACACACACACTGAGCAAAAAGGGAAATCACTGAGAATGTAATCTTCCAGCTCAGCACAGCTGTGGCAGGAATTCATTCTGTATATTGGTGCTGCTCTCAGCCTTGGCCAGGGAAGTCGCGTTCTGCAGGAGGTAACAGTTAGTGAAGGAACTCATAACTGGCCAATGCATGACAACTCTCAATAATTGACTACAGAATATATAGCCTTAAATGTGACATATATCTTTCATTAACCCCTTCCAAAGTTCTGAAAGAACTGCCGAAGAGAGGGCAGAAAGACTGTAAGAGGAAGAAGATAGGTAAGGGTGCTGTCTTCTGGAAAAGAGGTCATTGCACTCAGGAACTCTTTTTTTTTCCTTCTTTTTTTTTTATTGAAAAAAAAATTCTGCCTCCTCCCCGCCTCCCATTTCCCTCCCCCTCCTCTCACTCCTCTCCCCTCCCCCCACTCCTCTCCCCCTCCCTCTCCAGTCTAAAGAGCAGTCAGGGTTCCCTGCCCTGTGGAAAGTCCAAAGTCCTCCCCCCTCCGTCCATGTCTAGGAAGGTGAGCATCCAAACTGGCTAGGCTCCCACAAAGCCAGAACCTGAAGTAGGATCAAAACCCACATGAGCAAAGAAGTCAGGACCACAAGGGGTGCACCCAGCCACGGAGACAGTGGGGCTGACCTATTGGGAGCTCACCAAGGCCAGCTGGACTGTGACTGAAAAAGCATGAGATAAAACCGGACTCTCTGAATATGGCGGACAATGAGGGCTTCTGAGAAGCCAAGGACAATGGCACTGGGTTTTGATCCTACTTCAGGCACTCAGGAACTCTTACACCAGACTCAACCTTCTGGTAGGTAGCACTAACTGGGCACTGTACTTTACACACACAAAACAAAACAAAACAAAACAAAAGATGTTAAGGTAGGAGAGGGACCTGTTCTGAATGGAACAGGGAATTGCATGGATAGGTTCAAGATACTTTGTATATAAGCATGAAATTGTCTAAGAATAAATAAAAGATTTAAGGGAAAATGAAGAAAGAATCTTTGCCATGCGTACATGTTAAAAATTCCCTGAAGGTCTATGCTTCAAAACTTTATCTCAGATATTAGAAGGACCTAGAGACATTAGCAGTAAGCGAGAGGAAACTCTACAAGGGAAACTGTGGGTCCTCCCTTCCCCGTCCTAGGAGGTCAGTCATCTTCTCTGCCAAGTATTCCCCGTCAAGATGTTCTGATTCATGAGTGTTCCATGTTGAGAGACCATATAATCATGGAATGAAAAACTCAAAACCAACATTCAAATATACCTATAGTTTTCACTCGGGAGGCAGAGGCAGGCAGATCTCTGTGAGTTCGAGGCCAGCCTGGTCTACAGGAGCTAGTTCCAGGACAGGAACCAAAAAGCTACAGAGAAACCCTATCTCGAAAAATCCAAAAAAAAAAAAAAAGTATCTGTTCTTTCATGACAGCAGTGAGAGCTAATACCTCTGCTGACTCTTCAAGTCAACTCAGTATGTTGAACTGGGCTCTTTGTAATTCTGTTTTGTACAATTCTGTATGTGATGTGCTTAAGCTGATTCCTCCTTCTGGTCGGCTTTACCATGGTGTGATCTCACCATTTTGTTGGAGAAGTGAATCTTTTCAATATACTACATGATTGGGCTTCTATGTGTCTTTGCGCACTAATCTTCAATTATGAGATTATTTCTCTAGTTCTTCTGAGGTAAGATCTGCTCCTTCTACAGCTGAGATGCTGGCCTTCTGTGGAAGCCACACCAGCCCTCAAATCGGATGAGCTATAGCTCCTTATGTTATGTTAAGTCAATATTACTGTTCATCATGCAATTACAGTTATTTTGGATGCATAACATTAGTACTTCTTCAGATTATGGTTGCTCAATCTGATGAACAGAAAAGTTTAAGGATTTCCTGAGTTCTAATATCATTTTTTTCTCTAGTTCTTCTATGAAAACACTCATGAGGTCCACAATAGTAGCAATCCATTTTGTCACCAAGGTGCCAGTCAGAAGACCAATCAGAATCAGATTGGCTGTTCATAATTCTACCCTCTCTGCAGTTTCTACAAGGGAAATCAGAACCTGGTATCTTAGAGGCACTCAATTACATCATTCACATTATTCAAACATTAAGAAACTGATGAATGAACCAATAAATCAATGCTAATGTTATAGTAAAATTTTATGAAATCCAGTGTTGTATGGTGTACTTCGCCCTCATATATAATCTCATGCATCTTGGTGGTTGTCTTAGCCATGAAAATGAGGTTGTACCAATATAACATCTATTGCCCTATTTTAATTGTGCAAAATGGTTATTTCTAATACTTGACAAATAACAGACAATATATATTCCTAGAGTCTCATTTATCTTCAAACACCCACATTTACTGCATTGGCAATCATACTCTTCCAAATAATTTTAAGAAATTTAGATGAGAGACTATGGGTCCATCTTCATAACAGAACCGGACCCTGGATACAGAAAACAATGTGTAACATCCAGCAGGAGGTGATAGTTCTGGCAGTCACTGGTCTTCTGTCCCTCCTTCATCTTGCACACTTTCTGGGAAGATTATTGATCTATCATCTGTGAGCCTGTGTTTATTTGTTCACATTCTCCGTTCATAATGTGTAGTAAAATATGATTATTGTTTTTCTTCATAAGATTAAACTGTTTTCTTCACCCTTCCTTATAGAAAACACATTTCTGATTCAATGGAAAAGGCTTCTCCTGTTCCTCGTATAGCTCTCAAAACCCATATTGAAAACTCTGATTCATTTATAATACAGTACACTTTATGTAATGGGATATGAATCATAACTTCATATCAACCAGAAAATGATTTGACAGTTCAAGATGGATTTCTTGAAGTATATGCTCGGGATATTTCTGTGAAAAGAAATATGTTTTCTTAATCACTTCTCTTCAGGTTTGTTGCGGGGGGAGGGATCCCACATGCACAGTAAAACTGTTAGAGACAACATGACTGAAATTTAACTCAAGTGGAGTGTTGCTTGCCCTGGGCATGGGGATATTATGATAATGATGGATTTTATGGCATACTTCTTATTTATGAATTCTTCTCCTCCATTACTTTTTTGCATTAAATTTGTCATTGAAATTCTACTCTCCTCTCCTGCTGCTGCCTTATGTATGGTTTAGTGTTTATATGTACAACTCCAAAAATTTTATCTACCTGAGGGAATAATCACTAAAATCAAATATCCCTTAAAAACCACACTTGACATGTCAGAATCTGCCTATAAAACTGTAGTTCAGAGAATCCGATTATCAGATAGCTAAAGTCACATCTTTTCAAACAGAAGCTCATGGTCACAGCTAACATGTGAGAAATGATGACAGTATTAGTTAGAACTGGGGTAAAGACCTTACACGTGGGTATTATTTGCCCTTAAGTATCAGTGTAATACATTAAATCACTAGAAATCTCTCCTGCAGCTTTTCTAAAGCAGAAATGAAAGGTTTGTGCTAGCTGTAGATAATTTCTTACCATGAGAACATGATAAGCTTAAAATAGATGCTAAATCTTGGAAAGCAATCCAAGAATCCCACTAGCCTGATTATCATCAAACTTTCTGAAAGCATTTGATACCGTGCCCATTTAGCAAAAGAATAGTGGGGTTCCTCTTAGGGTATATTACCTCCCATCCCACGAGCGTCTGACCATATTCAAAGTGCCAAGAATTCCTCCAATGTAGCAGGCTTTACTTCCAAGCAGGAAAACATTTGGTTCCCCCCAAACAGATGTGCCACTACTGGACCAGTGGGCACATCTTGCCTGGTAGATTGGTATTGTACATGTGTAGAATGCAGTGAGCCACAAACAAACAATCAAAAAGACATGAGTATAGGGGTAAAGGTCTTAATGAGGCGAAAAAGATAATTGTAGTGAATATGTTCAAAGTACATTATACATAATCATGTGCACATAAGGTAATTTTCTAAGTGCCTGCTGATAACATACTGCAAGCACTGTTATTAAAAACAAACAAGCAAGCAAACAAACAAACAAAAAACAACTTCCAGCAGAAGGGGAGGGCGTCCATAAGTGCTGAGCATGTAAGGCTATTTAGATGAGGAATTTTTCATGGACACCGCTGAGGTAAAGAGGAACATTTGCAGAACACATTATCATTTAAATTAGTTTCACTCCCTATCAAAAAAAATCACACACTAAAGAAGTTCCAACACATGAGAAATTGAAGTTAGAGGATGTAATAGTGATAGCGGATCCTAATGTTTCCTCTCTTGGCACATGTGCTCAAGCATGCCAAGTTGGTGATTGAATGGCTTGTAGATTGCTTCAAAAAAATAATAGCATGATTATCTTTGCAAAACAACAACAAAAGTCTGGTCAATTTCTAAGGTGCTTCCACTGCTTCAAAAACACATTTTCAGATTTTATTTTACAGCCAGGCAACTGCTAGTGCTAAATATTGAAACATACATTTTATATACTAACATTTGTTTCACTGCTGATTTTTATCAGTCAAATTTCATGATTTATTCCAAATCAGCCAGCCGTTTTTGTTCATCATTGTTTTTCTTCTACAAAGGTAAAAAAAAAATATGGCTTTTTCAGCAGCTCATTTATAACTAGGGTCTAGAAAATCTCAGACAAAGGATGGAGACCAATGATGATTCCCAGTGCCCAGGTCATTAATCTATAGCAGTGACTGGAATTAAGGGTGTAGGCTGTACTTGCTTTACAAAGCCACAAGCATGAAGTTAATGCTGAGCTCCACTAATCTTTCTTTTAATTTCTCTGACTTTAGCAATCCAGGATTGAAACAGCTAGGGAATCACAATTTTTTTTGTATTGGCAAAAGTAATGGAAATTTGTTATTTGTTTGCACTTTTGTGTTTAGATCTTTAGGGGGGTTGTAAAGGAGTTTCTAAAAGGAAGTTCAGGCAAAGCATTTCTTGTATTTATAAGAAAATAAATAATATTAGTGTCAGAAGACCAACCAGGCTGCAGCCCTGGGGACAGAAGTTTTTTTCTTCTGTAAATGAAGTGGCAAGTCCCCTACTGGAATTCTCTTCCTGAATCTCTAGCCCATTGGCCAAATGCAGGTGATGTTCTTATATCACTGTGGAAGCTTATAGACTCCAAGTTGCCACATTCTGGGGCATCTGAGGGCTACTGGCAGCAAACCATCTTCCCAGCTGTATAGTGGATACTCCTCAACTAGACATGTCTGACTTTCTCATTTCTCCCCAATCCAGGGAGTCAGACATTCTTTCCTGGCAATGCAAGACTCTACTACCATTTCCCTGCTACCCCTGAGCAAATCAGAGACAGCCTGAGTATATGACATTCCCCTTTATCTGACATCTCTTAGGAGGACCTATCCAACTGTCTTGTGGGGCTAAACTCAGATCAGAGCCCCCGCCGAGCTATCTCTCTAGGACATTGTACCTGGACTGTCCTGAGTGCCTAGACCATGCCTTTTTATCAGTCTCTCCATAGTATTAAGAACACTTCCACCAAATTTCTTGTGTAAGTGCACATCTGCCTCAGTGACCCCTTTAACATAAAACCTGAAACCTTTCAATTCGTAAAATACTAATACATTGTTTCCACATTGGGAGGAAGAGGAAGTTCAGTGACAAGGAAAGTGACAGGCACAAAGACACAAGTCAGTGGAAGATCATGTTAGGGCAGAAGGTAGCATTTGGAAGGCCCATCACACCAGGGCCTGCTACATTTCCATAAATATCCCACCAATCTTGAGTGGGTCAGCTTATGAGTTAGTCTCCCCTATCTTTCTCTAAACCGTTCCATTGGGGAAAAAAATCAGTCAAATAAAATTAAGCATAAAGTAGTTATACCTAGATATCTAATTGATACATTTATTTAAACAAGTAACAATTTTTTGTGTGTCTCGATTCTGGCCAAGAGATTGATAATCAATAGTCCTTCATTTTAAAACATCCTAGAATGGCTAAGTCATATGCTTCAAGAGTGGCTCCTTTTCCCTCCTAGGTGTGCTCATTTTAATGAAAATCCATTAGTGACAATGTTTAGCCCTGAGCAGGATGCCCTCCTCAGAGTGGAGACTTCCAAATCATAGTTCCTCTCCTTGCCATAAAGGACAATAGTGAGATTAAAACTATCAAACCCTGAGAAAAATCACTATGCCTGTAGTCAAGAATTTATTATGTAGATCCTTGCTCTTCCTACCCTGATTCAGATAGCCTGACTACAAGCATAGACTATGGCTACTTGTCAATCATGTGACATAGAACCTCCACCTTCAGACCTCAAAGAAGGGACAGGCCGTAGCTGCCACCACCACCACTCTGCCACAGGGACCTGAGCTCTCTTCAGAGCCTCCAGCATGTTCCTGTCTGTCTATCTGTGATCTTAATAACCCTCTTGAAAAGATACCTCCAATGAAAATGACAATCGACCTCAATGTTCCCATTGAGCCCCAAACCCAGGACCCTTCCAATGGATTTGTTAAAAAAGGAAAGATTATACAAAAAGGACCCAACAACACATTGTCTCTGTTTGTTAAAGTTACTTCTTTGCTGAAGGCGACCTAGTATGCTTGCTGTCAGAGCAGTTTATGAGCATTTCATCATATTTATATACCATAATTCCTAGTCTATTGATTTACAATTTAATAGTCTCTAGTTTTTGCTGTTACACACAGTGCTGTAAGGAGCATCTCTTGCACATTACAGTGGCAATATCACACAAGGAGAAATGGAAAATGCATTCCTAGCAATAAGACTGCTGGGTCAAAGTTTGCGTGCATTCGCTTTTTAATAGGCATTGCCAAATTGCCCGCCAGAAATTTCACACCAGCTTAGATTCCCATCAACTTTTATGAGAGGCCTTGCTGCTTCCCACACTGGCCGGGGCCGAGAATCATTAAGCACTTTAGTTTTTATTTTTGCGAATAGTGCAACCCACAAGCCTGAAAGGAGTGAGGATATTCTAAAGGGAAACGGTGCCCCTCCATTTGGCTATTAGATCGCAGAAACAAAGCAACCCATGGAACTGGAATTTCCCCGTGGAAATCCCGCCTGTGGGAAGGGAAAGGCTGAGCACTCCCACCCGTTCTTCACCAACCAGAGGGTGAACTCGTCTCCTGGCAAGGGGAAGAGATTGAAATTTCATGCAGTGTGCAGAAGATGATTGTCAGATCATTTTGCAGAAGTCATAATGATGGGTCAGTAACTGGGCAAACCCACACCTTGAAGACTGCTTGGTTAGATGTATCTCCTGGCCTTTACTTAAACCTAAGCCTCATCTAGTATCCAGAAAGTGGACTTGGGCACACTTTGAATCTCTTTGCCCTCTTCCCAATGTGGCCCCATGGAATACATCTTCCTTTCCTGCCTTGTACTATTAATGCGATCCTTTTATTGGCATATGGAAGCTGAGTAACCAAGAATAGCTTATTAGGGCTACGTGGGACACAGGATCTCACCACATTGCCCAGATCCTTGAATCTTATGTGAATTCCTTGAGAGACAGCTGGTTTTGAACATCTTTCATATGTTTGTTAGCAATTATTTTGAAATTTTACTTATTTATATGTTTGAACAATTTTAATCTTAGATTGTAGATTAATTAATTAATCTAGATTATTGATTTTTCTTACTGATTATATATTATTTTAAGTTAGAAAATTTTGCCTTTTATCTATCATTATAATATAAGTACACATTATTGATTTATGTTTTGTGTTTTGAATTATTTTTGTCCCATAGAAAATAATAGGTAATATACTATCTGCCACACCCACAGGGTGTGTATTACAGCTCTGCCACTTGGGGAAGTTGTTTAACCCAACAGTAGATAAGTTTTCTTGTCTTGAATTGGCTAGCTTTCATAGAGCCATGAAGCATGATGCAAGAAGAGAAAAGTAATCATCAGTCTTTCACAGCTGTAAACTCTATAGCTACAATAGTGACTGCCCTGGAAAGACGTGACCACTGGTGCAATTGTTACACAAATATCACAGAAATAACCATCTGCTTTTTGCAGGGATTTAAGTTTTCCCAACAACAGAAAAACCATAACTGGCACCATTTTCAGACCAAGAACACATAGCTAGACACTTCATAACCCCTATGGAGGGAACCTATTAGTATTATTTGCTAAATAATACATGGTGTTAAGCCAGTTCCAGTGGCTTATTACTCCAATAGATCAGAGAAGCTTCTTTCATCAGTAAATGGTGAGTAACCCAGAGACCCTCAGTTGGTTCAAATGCAGAGAATACTGCTTAAGATTAAATAAGATATCTGCATTTCACTCAGTTTCCCAGAAGTTAAGAAGTCACTATAGACAGAGGGTGGAAAGATTTGTAAAAGCCAGAGGTAGTGTAAGACCACAGGAAAATTGTCTGGGCATAGCAGGACAACGGCACCCACACATGGGCATCAAAGCAGATAAAATCTCTGAATAGTGAGGGGAGGGGAGCACAATATCTTGCACCTACTGAAGAGTTACTGGCAACTAATAGCTTTGAGGAGAAGAGTCCATGTTTGTTAAGGGCGTGCCCCCTGTTTGCTCCACTGGGCTCTAGTAGAATGTCACATGTCCCAAAGCAGAACAAATCAGACTAGGTAATGTTTTTAAAAAGTAAAGTACGGATACAAAGTTAGTTTGGTAGAGAGATGAGTGTGGATCTTGGATGAAGGGATGAATATAATCAATATATATTGTACAAAATTCTCCACAAACTGGTAAAAAATTGCAAAGGAATCATAGTGAATTGCTTTTAACACATAATTTAAGAATCTACATATTTGAAGATTATAAAATTGAAAAATAATTCTACTGAGTATAGATAGGATGGTTCAGTTATTAAACTCCTTGGATTACATATATACATGGTTATTTATGACTGATCACTTTAAAAACCTTATATGGCAATATGTTCTTGTGACCCCAGCACTGGGGGGAGGGATGGGAGACATAAGAAGATTCCTGAGCCTTGCTAACCAGCCAGTTATGCTGGACATAATGAACTTCAGGTTCAGTGAGAGCTCATGTCTCAAAAAATAAGGTGGTGAGTGAATGACTAAGGAAGACATCAGATTGCAGATTCTGACCTCCACATACATGTTCATACATGCACAATTACACCCATACAAAAACGTCTGTATATTACATGGAACAACACACATTACAATGCATAAAACACTAAGAAGATAAACAACATGTTCATGGGGATTAATAAATATAAATAAGTTAGTAGTGAGAAAACTACAGACTTTGTATGATATTAATTTCTGAATGTTAGTATTTGTGTTATTCCTTGCTGGCCAAATTAATCAGGCCCTTTCTTTGTGATTCTAAACTTTCATTCTGATTAAAATTTAGGAAATTTTCAGATGTAAATTACAATTCATGAAAAGCTAGCAGTAGGAAAAGTGACTGCTCTCAGATGTATCTGGTTTACTCTTTCACTCAAGTTAATTAGTGGAAAACCTGTGTGAATGTTTGAGTCTTTGATGTCCTAACAAATTGAGTGTTTCAGCCTTTGCACATATAATAAAGAAAATACATGAATTATTTGTGTAAGAATTCATATTCATGGTGGCCTTTCTGTGGATGGTGATGGCCTTTCTCTTGCTGATGTAGTTCTTCTCATGATGGTTCCAAACAACCTGTGCAAAGAAATGGAGCCATCTTGGAATGGCCTGTTGAAAATGGGTAACTAACCCCAGCTTGGGGCACAGGTTGTGGCCTGAGTTTGATAGTACCAGGGCTGGAATAATAAGAATATTTCTAACATTGATTCTAGATAGCCATCTCAAGTCCTCACACTGGTGTAGCAAGCATCTTTTCTACCGATCCGCTATCCCAGCCCCACTCTGGTACTTTTCTCCTCATGTGTGTGCTGATATGAAACATAGCACTTTAAGAACAGTATTGGATAGTGGGATAGTGGATGTCAGTGGATGTAAATGACATAGCTTATTGGTTCATCCTGTTGATGCTGCTAAGTACTGTTGATAAAAAAAACAACCAGTTCACAGATTCACAAGGAGGTCTTTGATTTCAAGGCACATCTAAACACTGTCAGAGGACTGTGTGCCAGTCATGAAGATTCCATAGGGACTTCACAGGGTGTTGCCATTTTTAGGGAGTCCTTCTTCTTCTCCATCAGGAAGGAAGAAGAGCAGAGAAGGTTGTCAGGAGTGTCCTGAACTCTCATTTTTGCCTAAGCCTCTGCTGGCTCCTCACCTCCAGGAAGTTATGCCCTGAGTTCTGAGGGTATAATGCTACTCTTACAAAGAGTCCACTTAGAGCGTGCCCTTGCAAAAGTTTATATTGAGGGGATACAAAATACACAGACTTTACTTCAAATTTTAATATTTTAGGTGTTTGACTTAAGAAATATTAATCAGACAGTTTAGATAATGAATGCATGATACTGGAAAAATTGTTTTTGGCCTTACATAGGATTTTAACAATTAGTTCACATAATACAATGTGCTAAACAGCATCTTATAGTACCAGGCATAGACTCAGAGCTTCCTTAATCTGAAATAAGTGTCACTGACACCATCTGTAACAAAGTATGTATATGAGAAAGGGGGCTGAAGCGAGTGATACAAGGGGTGTTCAAGTGGGTCACTGATACAGATCGCCCTTTTGGGTAAGACTTTTATTAGGTTAAGTTCTTTTTAAATTTTTATTACTTTGTTTATTATTTCGTTCTCTTTATTTGTTTATGTATTATATGTGCAGTGTTGCATATATGTTGATGTGTGTGCTATTGAATGTGAATAGATGTCGAAGGACTGCTTATGGAAATTGAATCTTTACCTCCATAATGAGGGTCCAAGAGATCGGACCTAAGTTGTCAGACATACCATAAAAAACTTTACCCTCTGACTCATGTGGCTAGCTGTAATAGCAGAGTCCCTAACACCATGGACGGACAGCTTGAGGAGTGCTCTGGGGAGAGTTCTGCCTCTCTGGAGAAAGCTGAGGTAACCTCTTGAAGTCTGAAAGAGTTGGAAAGAAACAACGCCCTGCAGTTGGTGCATAGTCCAGCACTTGCTTGAAGTCAAGCTGTGTCAACTTTCCACAAGCACGGAGCAGGAGAAGGAAAAGGTCTGGTCCTTTATGGCAGAAAGGTCACAGTAGCAGGCTTATCAATTTCCTAGTTTGGTGACTTTTGGAGTCTGCTGTAGTCTTTTGAGAAAGTGAAAGTACAGACTCAAGACAGTCACAGCAGGCAGCCTGCCAAGCTGCAGGTGAGCACAGCTTGAGGATCTCTCTCACCCTCCCCTTTCTCTGTCTCTGGGGAAAAGAGACAAAATCTCCTATTTTGAATTGCAATTTCATGTAGCTGTAGTTGTCTGTGGACATGCTATGTGGCAAGGGATGACTTAAACTTCTGATCATTCTGCGTCCACCTGCCTAGTGCTGGGATTCAAAATATGCCATTTAACCAAGTTTTTGCGGGCCTAGTAATCAAGCCTATGGTTTTATGCATGCTTGGCAAATACTCTACCAACTAAGTTCCTCTATAGCCCACACAAATATGATGTTTAAAAGTGCCTAGCTCTGAGTTTATAAGTATGCTACTTATAAATCTGTTTTTAAGATTTATTCAATTATTTTATAGGGTTTTGCCTACATATCTGTCTGCAGGCAGAGGACAAAAGAGGGTATCAACTCCCCTGAAATTGCTGTGACAGACAGATTGACAGTGAGTTTCCATCTCGGTGCTCAGGATTGAACTCAGATTCTCTGGAAGAGTAACCAGGTCTCTTAAACATGGAGTCTTCTTTCTAGTTCAGTGTGATTCCTTTCAGCATCAATGGTGAGATAACTGTGGTGACAAGCAGTGGCCAGCTCAGCAAAAGAGCTGAGAAAAATTACCCTTCAGAAAGATCCTTATTAGGAGAGAGGGCCTTGTAGAGGGGCATCAAGGGGAAAAGGTATAGAAAGGAAAGTCCTCAGAGAAATTCCATGAACAATGTGAATATTTGATTTTTATAACTCCTATCACTTCCAGGAAAATCCATATCATGTGTTTTAATTAAGAGCTAAGAGAGAGCTCTGAAGCTCAATGATATTAAGACAGTGTGTCATAGCAGAGGTGGCATGAGGAGAACTTGAAGAGAAAGAGAGATTCCCTTTATAACCTAGAGATGAGCTTTATTATGAGATTATTAAGAGAGAGATTAAAGTGAAGAAGTATGAGATAAAGCACTTTGAAACTCATGGTGAAGAGACATGAAGAAGGAGAAGAAGGGGGGATGGTCCTCAGAAATTCCATGAACAATGGGGATATCTGACTTTTATATTTTCTGAGACTGGCAAGAAAACCTATACCAAGTGTCTAAGGGTTTTCTATCGCTGTGATACATGTCAGACCAAAAGCACCTTGGCTGGGAAAGAATTTATTTAATCTTGCAGCTCTCAGGTCACACTCCATCTCTGAGGGAAGCCACGGTAGGAATTCAGGACAGGGTCCTAGAGGTAGGAACTGCTGTGTAGACCATAGAGGAACACTGCTTACGGATTTCTCTCACAGGTTGCTCAGCCTGCTTTCTTATAGAATCCATGGCCACCAGCCCAGAGAAAGCACCGCTCCTGATGATGATCTGGCCCATGTTAATCACTAATTACCATATGGACTATAGTTTTGTCCAAAGGCCAGTTTTATAGAGGTGTTTTCTTAATTGAGAGTCTCTCCCTTTAAATGACACTGGCTTCTGTCAAGTTGACATAAACTCAGCCAGCACAACCTGTAGAGGATTTAGTGGGTATAGCCCACTTGACTCCCCACACTGACTACAACTTTCTATTGTATTTTTCAAGGGAAAAACTTCAAGGTCAGAACAGCATAGCTTCCCTTTTAAGCTTGCAAGTTCTATTTGTGTGTTTATGCATGTAAATATTCATCTGTGTGTGTGATGTATTTCATGCAGTGTATTTGATGAGCTTCAGAACTTTTAACTACAATAGCCCTTGCATTTATTTTTAAAAAAGTATATTAAAGAGATAAGGGGATAAAATCGAGCCTGCAACATATCAACGTATATGTACTGTGGATGTGTGCAACTATCTTACTGCTTGGTCTGTGAAAAATAGTGTGCTGACCTAAGTAAGTCTGGAAATATATAGGGTTTGTAAGTGAAAAGGCAAAATGGGCCACCGTAAACAATGAACTTTAATTAATAAAGTGATTTCCCATAGGGCACAGGTTAATAATTTATACCCTGATATTCTTGACTACTACAGTGGAGCAATGAACACACCTGCTGCATATATCTTAGTTTCTTGTATGCCCCAGTATAAAGAACTGCAGCTTTTAGAATCAATAATAATGGATAAATATTAGTTCATAAATTGGAGTAGATATTCCACATTCAGGCAGTGTGTAGGAGATTCATGGAAATCTTCAGTATCTTTGTCATGATCTTTCCATAGATGAGAAGCTACTCAAGGGGAAAAGTCCATTGAAAAACAAAAGAAGATAGGGGATAAATGTACTTAGGTGAACTGTCAGTGCATCTGCCTTTGTGCTATCATAAAATTCATACTTCATTACATTTTATCAAATGGGTAAAGTCAACGGAATGTGAATTTGCTGATTGGAGTATTTGTCTTAAGAAAGCATGACCCGTGTGAAAAGAAAGGTGAGCAGTATTTCAGCATAGGCGAACTCTGTCACGTTTATTTGGGAAAGAGCGCATCCTTAAACACAAATTACAGCCCTTTAAAACACAATGTTTCACATATACACAGAGATGAGCTCAGCACCACAGAGTGATTACATGCTGCTGGGTTCAAATCTCCATCCTCAGCATTTTAGGACCCGAGAGATTCTCGCAGTTGTTCCTTCTTCATGGCAAATGCAGAATCCACATTGTGGGGTTAATAAAGAATAGTGTTTCTTTCTCTAAGACAGATGAGCAAATTCACATAGGAACAGATAAGTAAACTGCCATTTGGTTTCAGAAAAACTACAGAAAAGTGATTTGGTATATATTGCAAGAGAGAGCCTGTCTGCACCAAGCAGGGTAGACGCTTTGTCTAAGAGCTACCCAACCAGCAAGGAGACCTGATCTCTCGGCGCCAGGAGAGCCAACATTGGGGTGAGTTTCTGACCCCGCGGCGCAAGCCCGGGACAGGGAACTCAGAAGTTCCTCAACCCCCATCCTTCTTGGGCTCTCTGCAGGGCCTCTACTCCCTGCATACTGCCTCTTTCTTCCTATCCCACCAAGCTTGCATCCGGAACCCTTCCCACTTCAGCCCCACTGTCCTCTTTCGACACATAACATCACCCAGCCCAGCCTGTCTGGGCACTGGGTCAGAATCCTCAGGGCACCCAAGTGGGCGGGAGTTCCTTTGTTTCTATAGCCTGCCTGAACCAAGCAAGGTAGGCGCTTTGTTTACGAGCTACCCAACCAGCACGGAGACCTGATCTGGGTGCCAGGAGAGCCAGCATTGGGGAGAGCCATCATTGGGTATGGAGATCTGATCTCGGCACCAGGAGAGCCATCATTGGGGAGAGCCAGCACTGGGAAGGTACATCAGTAGGCAAGGAAACCTGATCCAGTAAAAGAAGATCCATAAGGGAGCATTTGGAAGAAGAGATGGGCAGACGCCAATGCAAGAATTCACCCAACAATCTGAAAAGCAACATGAAGCCACCAGAAACCAGCGACCTCACAACGGGAGGACATGAACACCTTATTCAAGAAGAAGTAGAAAAGATTGACTTCATGAAAGTGATTGATGCCCTTTAACAGCATGTAAAAAAATGCCCTTATAGAAATGGATGAGAAATATAACAGAAAGTTTGAAGAATTAAATAAATCAGTGAATTATACCCTAGGAAACCAAGGGAAAACAATCAAACAGATAATGGAAACAATTCAAGACTTGAAAACTGAAATGGAGAAAAACAAGAAAACACAAACAGAGGGCCGGCTGGACATGGAAAATTTAAGTAAACAAACAGAGACTACAGAAACAAGTATAACCAACAGAATACAAGAATTAGAAGAAAGCATCTCAGATTTTGAAGATACCATAGAGAAAATAAACACACTGATCAAAGAAAACAGCAAGTCCAACAAACTCGCATCACAAAACTTTCAGGAAATATGGGACACAATAAAAAGACCAAACCTAAGAATAATTGGAGTAGAAGAAGGAGAAGAAGTGCAGCTCAATGGTCCAGAAAATATATTTAATAAAATTATAGAAGAAAACTTTCCCAACCTAAAGAAAGAT
>NC_022013.1:17296407-17305953 GCF_000317375.1 Microtus ochrogaster | reverse complement strand
TTGCAGATGATATGATAGTGTACATAAGCGACCCCCAAAACTCCACCAAAGAACTTTTACAGCTGATAAACACCTTTAGTAATGTGACAGGATACAAGATCAACTCCAAAAAACCAGTCGCCCTCTTATACACAAAGGATATGGAAGCAGAGAGGGAAATCAGAGAAGCTTCACCTTTCATGATAGCCACAAACAGCATAAAATATCTTGGGGTAACTCTAACCAAGGAAGTGAGAGATCTATATATTGCAAGAGAAATTGTGAACTCAACAGAAACAATTTCTATAAAAAAGACTTATTTTTAAAGTGTGGGTCTTCTAACCACTTTTTTTTTTCAGTTTTACAAAGTAAAGTCATTGTTTTCTTAACAGTGAAAATACAACCTTTGAAAAATAATTTGTAAATCTGATTTTCACTACACAGTGTTTTATGAAAAGTGAGAAATTACAGTAGCATTCTTTAGCTATTATTATTTATTATAGCTGAAATTTGTTTTTTTACTAAATAAAATAAAATATTGTTATAAATATTATAGCTGAAATTTGTTATTTTACTTAATAAAATAAGATACTGTTATAATTATAATATGATTATATAATATAATATATAATATAATTATAATATGATATAATTATATATAATATAATTGTTATAATGATAATTATTATTATTATTTTTGGAGAGAGGAGCTCATGTACTTCAGATTGGCCTCAGGCTTGCTATATATTGGTTTTTGTAACTGAGGATGACCTTGAACTCCTTATTCTTCAGCCTCTACCTCCAAAGTGTTAAGATTAGAGCCATGTGCTATCACGTCCAGTTTCTCAGTCAGTGTTCTGTTTCTGTGAAGAGATAACATGACCATGGTAACTCTTATAAAATAAAACATTTAGTCAGTGTGTGCCTATAGTTTCAGTGGTTTGCTTAATTATCCTCATGGCTGTACCGTAGTTGCACAGGCAAACACAGTAGTTGAGAGTTCTACATCTGGATCTAAAAGCAGCAGGAAGAGAGTCACTGAATCTGGCTTGAGCTTTTGAAAATTCCAATCGCCATCCCAGTAACATATTTCCTGCAATAAGGCTACACCTACTAATCCCTATTAAGTAACACCACTCCCTAATGATCAACCATTCAAATAAATGAACCTATGGAAGCCATTTCTATTCAAATCACAATAAAATATCCAATATTAGCAATATTGGGTTACACGCATACTAAACAAGCATTCCACAAACTTTTGCTGTACTTCCAGCTATAATTATTAGTATGCAAAGTGTATATTATATAGGCAAGAACATGTAGGTTTTACATTTATTTATTTGATGTGTATATGTGTGGGGGTAGTTAGGTGAATTCATACAACAGTGTGCATATGGAGGTCAAAGGACTACTGTGGGAGATGATTTTCTCCTTATACCCAGTGGATCCCTGGGATTGAACTCAAGTCATTAGTCTTGGTAGCTGGTATATTTATCTACTAATCCATCATCTCATGGGTCCAGCATATACAACTCTTTAAAGACACTGAAATCTATTTTTTAGAAATGGAACTATGATCTTCTACCCAATCCTTAATTCTTCATTGAAGGTACCTGCTAGTTTCAGTAGCTGATGATAAATTGGAGCATTCTGGAGATGGGCAAGCACTATTGTGTTGCTTCTGTCTAATGAGTATGTCTTTGTTAGTGACTCCCCAGCCTCTCCACTCTTGTGGCTTTGATGATTCATACCATGGATTTTGCCATATGGTGAATGTGGCTCATGCATAGAGGTTCCTGTGTTGTGAATCTGGTGACCAGAGTAGGAGAACTGGGAGAAGTTCTAAAGTCTTTAAGGAAAGGAATTCCATGGAGTTTCTTAATTTGATTGTGTATGAATATGTCCTCAGAAGCAATTATGGTATTTTTAGTGTAACTCTGGTTATTCCTTCATCAAGGTATCATAGAAAGTCTGAGTCTGCACCCACACAGCCTCTCTGCCTTCCCTTGAGATGTGATTTCTTTCTCCTGCAAATGACATCCACTATGAGGTGATACATCCACAGGGGTCTCATCATCAGAGTCTGATCTGTGTTGTCTGACCTTGCTGTCTCCAAATTGTGAAGCAGAATCTCTTCTCTGTATTTACGACATTACCCCGATGCAAACATTTAGTTACACTGCTGAGAATGTGCTACTGCACAGTGATTCACAGACTCCTGAGAATGTGCTACAGCACAGTGGTTCATAGACCTTCTTTCGGTCCTCTCTGCACAAAACACCACGATGCCTTTAAAATAAGCAGTTGACCATCTTTTCTTCTCTTTCTTGCCCCTACCCACTTGGTCCTAATCATCTCCTGTTATAATATATTCAATGTGACCTTTAGGTCTATTAAGTGGTTTGCAATTTTCCTAAGTGGTCTATATTTTGTGTATGTTCTGCTTTCTAGAATGCGTCATTGGTTCCATGGAAATTCTAATCCTGTAAACAACTAAATACCATGCAGCATGGCTAATAAAATAATCTTTATTCCCTTCTCACAGTGATAGTTCCAAACTTTCATCTTCTTCAGCTTGCTTGGGGGCTGGGGAGTGCTAATAGTCCCGACCCGTATGACTTTTTAGCAGGCACTGGGAAAGATAGAGTAGCTCAGAATCTCAGCTGTGTTCCCAACCGTAGTCGGACTGGCTGAAAGGGTACAGTGTACGCGCCCAGGGAGCCCGCCGCAGCGGTGGCCCCAAGAGACTCCCAATTGGGCCGGGTCCCCGCAAAGCCCCAAGGGAGTTGGGCACCAAATGTATCGGCGAGAATAAATGCAGGCAAATATTAAAGAATATATACAATTTTAATGATTAAATAAAACTTACAGAACTGAAGTTCCCGTGCAGCACAGGAGATAGGAAAGAAAGAGGAGCGCGCAGCCTCTGCACGCTCAATATATCAGTCAACAACTGCCCCAGGCAAACCCGCCCTAAAGGGGCTGGCTTAACCCTACACTTGGGTACTCCAAATTTAAGGAGTTTAATAAAGCCAAAAGAATAAGAGAAGAAAACCACAAATGTCTCCTCTAGCTTCCAGTAAATAAGATCGTATCTTGAAGCAGAAATGAAGAATTTTTTTTTAAATCAAAGTCATTCATATATTTACTCATTCAACAAAATATTGAGTGTCTCTTACACGCTAAGGGCTGTTCTAGATGTGAAAATATTGTGCAGCAATAAGAGATTATCTCCCATGCCTATGGACTTTATGGCTTCACATTAGAGTACAATATCCACAGAAAACCCTGCATCTCAGTAGAAAGATCGTCCTTTCTGTGGTGTGACATTTCCTAGAAAGGCATGAATAAATGTATATTCTCTCCACATATGTATTCACCTCTAACTTGGTGAGCCAATTAATGTTTTAGCATTGCTTACAGGAGCGTGGAAGAGGAGTTCTTTACAGGAGCACTGAAAACCCGAGGGCTGCTTCATCAACAAGATAACAAGTGGCAGCTGTGACACCCACAATGCTGCATCCGTGGCCTCACTGCCCAGTTTGTATAGAGCTTCACCAGAGAATCCCCTGTCCTCTAGGAATCGTTACCCGATTGTATAATCTTTGGAAGGGGTCTTGTGAATCATATACTTTTTGAGTTTCCTGAGTCTAGGGAGTTTTATGAGTTTTCTAAGCTTTGTGTGTCATATTAGCTTCTTGAGTTTTAGGAACTTTATTCCTTTCTTCAATAGATAATTTCTTCAATGACCCAAAAGTTTCATGCTCAGGTCCCTTCTGATGCTGTGTTTCATACTTTGGACAGCCCTTCCCATGTCTTGTTTTTGTTAGGTATGCTACATGTAGTCTCTCCAAATTGGGATTCTTCTTTTTTTTTTAAATTTATTTATTTATTAAGGATTTCTGCCTCCTCCCCGCCACCGCCTCCCATTAGAAATGAAGAAATTAACATGATATCATATAGTATGGAGACTTCAAAAGAATAATCAAATGTAAACAAATAAAACCACAAGTAAATGACAATGTCCAAATAATACATCTTGGATTTAAAACCATGGTTGCCTGTGGTCTGCCCTACAGCTCTGCCACTGGGTTGGATTGTATTTTCCTGTCCCCATCATCAAAGACTGTAATATTTTGACAAGAGTGCATCACTCTGGAGCCCTCCCACTCCTGTAAACCTGCTGTGAAGAAGGCTTTAATACATTCTGTAAGTTGCCTTTGTAGAAGGTTAACATTTCATAGGTGAAATAAGGATGGCAGTCATAGTGTGCATGTCCTCTGGCAGTACTAATTCCAATAAAAGTCATATGCTGGTCACCACAAAGCTCTGGAAAGAAATGAAATAAGACTTCAGAAATTCCTATGAGCTCCATTTGAGAGTTTTGCCTCATTAGACTTCCATGAACAGAGTAACACAGAAAGCAGAGTAACTCAACAATGTTCATTTTGACTTTTTATTTAGTGTTTGTTTGTTTGTTTATGTATGGAATGTATATGTGTCTGTGGTGGTGTGCACATGGAAGTTATAGAACATCCTGAAGTACTTGGACCTCTTTTTCTATTGTGTGTGACCTGGAAACCAAACACAGCTTATTGGGTTTGGTGATGAGTGCCTTAACCTGATAAGCCATTTTGTTGCCCCCAAACAAGATTTTTCAAATTTTAAAAATATGATGAAGCAGAGATATGAAGAAAGAAATATCATGCTTCTCAATGGACTTGGGAAGCAAAGCCCTTTATGCTCCTTCTGGCCAGGAAAAAGAAAACTCATAATATACATGAGACTTTCTTTTCTGACCCCAGATTAGCAATGGGTTATGTTGGTTTGAATAGGTATGGCCTCCATAGACTCGTGTTTGAATGCTAGGTTCATAGGGAATGGTACTATTTGGTAGTGTGGCCTTGTTGGAATAGGTGTAGCTTTGTCTCTGTGGGGGTGGGATTTGAGGTCTCATACTCTCCGATTACACCCAGTGTGACACAGTCTCCTTTTGTTGCCTATGGATTAAGAAGTAGAACACTCATCTCCTTCCCCAGCATCATGTCTGCCTGCATGTTGCTATGTTTTTCATCATGATGATAATTTACTAAACCTCTGAAACTGCAAGCCAGCCCCAATGAAATGTTATCTTTTATAAGAGATGCTGTTGTCATGATGTCTCTTCATAGCAATAGAAACCTTAACTAAGACATGGGTTAAAAGGGAACCTACTAATGGAGTTCAAGACAAATAATTCAATTGAGACCTCTCCTTAGATAGCTCAAAGACAAGCCTGAGGAATGAAAATAACTATTAATTATTCAGAAAAGATCTCTCTTTCCTCTCTGCCTCCCTATGTAAATGTATTGGTGTGCATGAGTGTATGTATGTATGCACTTATGTGTACATGCAGGTAGAGGCTAGAGGTTGACCTTGGGTGTTCTTCCACAGGAGCCATCTTACCTTGATTTTGAGGTAAGGTTTCTACTGACATGGACTCACTGATCAGACTAGGTTTTCTTGAACCCACATGTCCTTGGCTCCCAGTGCTGGCATTACAATCATGCACCATTAATTTTGGTCTTAGTTCTGGGAATCAGACTTAGATCGTTGTACATTCAGAGAAAGCACTTTATTAACTGGGCATGCTTCCCAGCCCTGGGAATTTTTTTTTTCATGTAAGTACACCAGGAAACACAATAGTTTACTCCTGTTCTACTTTTACTTTTGTTGCTGTGATAAAGCAAAACAAAACAAAACTCTCAGCAAAACCAACATAGGGAAAGAAAGGTTTATAAATACAAGTAGTTATAATTTCCTGTCACAGTCCATCAGTGAAAGAATTCATGGCAGGAAAATGAAAGCAGGTCTTTTTACAATTTCACACATTACCACCAACCCGCAATTCACTCCACAGACAACAAACTACAAGAGGAACCTGGAGAATGCTAATGACTGGCTGGATCTCAGATCCATCATACAGCTCTTTCATACAGCTCAAAACAACTTGCCCGGGAAAGCAGTAAGCAGCATCACCTACCAACGAAGTCAATTCTTCACAGACATGTTGATCAATCAATCTAATCTACACAATGAGATTGTGTAGACTTTCACTTCTCAAGTAACTTTCAGGATTTATCAAGTTAAGCTACCCATACTCATAACACCTTTGTAATAAAAAAAAAAGGGTTTGCTATTAAAGCATGTAGAAAAATGTCACCCATACTGCTGGTGGCTGCCAGAGGAGCAGCAGGTGGCAACTGAAGTTCAAGGTGTGAGCCCACCAGTAGGAAACTCTCTGATGGGTCAATCTCAGACAGGCAAGGCCCTGAAATCACAGTAGATGCCCACTGCCTGTAATGTAGTGTGTTTATCTCATGGGAACATCCCATTCTCCTTAGCAGTTTCACCTGTGGATTGTTATGAAGATGATTCTTCCCTAAGCTGTTCTAATTGATAGTAATAATGTTAGCATATACAGAGTTTCAGTGAATAAAATAAGTACAAGAAAATGTTATACAGCTAGAGTCTATGATTTTAGCCTAAGGAACTGCATTAGATCACAGCTCAAGTTAATGATTAAGGAAAACAGTTGCATCCCAGGTAGCCCAGCTAGCTTAAATTCTTTTAACCTTAATGTTGGGAAATATATTCACAGGTTTCAAAATGTATAATTGCTGAAACAAAACTTTGAAAATAATTTCAAGTCAAACTAAGATATTTTGTCAAATAGTTTTGAGGAGAAAAATGCAAGGAAATAATCTAAAGCTTTAGAAAGGCACATAGTTTAAGGTCAGGAAATGAGAACAAAGCAGCCCAATTATTACTAGCTCACATACTTTTCTTCTTAGGATCTGTTGATGACCAAAGGTGGTGATTAAGTCTTTATACCCATTTCTGCCCTCAGTCTCTTGATAAAAAATCTGATGATGAGTGGATATGTACCCTAAAGATTTAAAGTAGAGCTGACTGATTCTCTTTCCTAAATAAAAGTCTAGATTCGTGATTCCTATAAGATTTCTCATAAGATTACCATTCAAGGTGAGTAATAAAACAATTGACTGTTTCTTTGTAGTTGCAAAATGCAGTCTTCAAGTAAAAGATCTGAGAGGGAAGAATACTTTGCTTGCCCACAAGTTGCTTAGGTATGAACATACATGGGTTTTTGGGGATAACTTTTTCACCTGTAATACATAAAATGTTTAATCATGTAAGAGATATGGGAAACGTGCTGTTTTTTACTGTTTGTTTAGTATTCATTACAATCATTCATTTGAAAGAGAATGTAACCACATTGCAATTTTTATATTTCCTGAAAGATTTTTCTGGGCTGTATAAGCTGTAAGGGAAAGAATAAATATAGAGTTAAAGTGGGTTAGAAGAAAAACATCAAGAATGAGAGAAGGAATAGAAAATGCAAAAGAAGAATAAAGAAAAGGTTTGAAGGAAACCATTAACAGAGTGTGTATTTTTCCCCTAAACCCCTCAGACAGAGAAGTCTTAGTATGTGCCACTGCCCCAGGCAGCCCTACCATACCTGGTTAAAAGTTAGTTGATAAACATATTCAGAAAAAAACTGTATTTCACACACAGTTGAACAAAGATAATGATTATTCAGGAAAAAGGGATGGAATTTATCAAGGCCCTACTAAGCACAGTTTCCACAGCAATGGGTGTTACTAAATTTGGGATTCCTTATAATTATAGAACCAATTCATCAAGATGATGAAGTATCCATAATGTGCCCAGGCTCCCAGTGGAAGAGTGAGATAATTGATGTAAAGCTGGCAGGATGAAGACATGGACAGAGGCAGCTAGTACTAGACCTGCACACCTCAATGCTGTTTTTCTTGGTAATTATTTGATGGAGCTGATGGAAAATCTGTAACACTGTGATGACTTCAGACACCACGACTCAATGACTCTATAGGATACTCCACACAAAGGCAGCCCAGCTGAATATACACCAGATCAAGTCTGATAGAAACGTAAGCATATTGTCACATTTTAGGTAATACAATAAGCCTTCACCCTTAAAATGTTCAGTCAGCCGGCAGTGGTAGCAGCACATAAGGAGGCAGAGGCAGGCAGATCTCTGTGAGTTTGAAGTCAGTATGTGGGCCAGCCTCGTCTACAGAGTGAGTTCCAAGGATAGTCATTATACACAGAGAAACCCTGTTTTGAAAAACCCAAATAAATAAATTAATTAAATTAAAAAAATAAAAGAAGTAAAAAAGAAAGAAATGGGCAAAGTCATATTGAGATGTAGAGCTTAACAAAATTCAATCAGATATTATTAACAGAAGTTTATTTTAAAATGCTCAATGAGAGACAAGTAAAATCATTACAGTGCTCAATTAAATGCATATAAATTCATCAGCATACTGTAAACAAAAACAAATGATGCTATGATGAAATCATGAGAGCTATTATAAAGAGACTTTGAGTTGAATGAAAAAGTAAAATGAAATACATCAAAATTGTTAAGGCAGAACAAATGAGACACTTATAGCATTAAATATGTGTTTAAGAAAGAAATATTGATTTCTGAGCTACAGTGATGGCTCCACCCTTCAGAGTATTTGTGGCTCCTGCAGAGGAACCAGATTTGATTCTGAGCAGCTGTTGGCTCACAAACGTGTATTAACTCCACTTTCAGGGACTGTGATTCTCTCATAGGATCTCCTTTAGCACCAGGTGGGTGTGTGATATACATACATACATACATACATACATACATACATAATACATACATACCAGAAAAGAGATTGTAAACATAACATAAGTTTCTTAAATTATAATTAACTAAATGAGTTGACCCACATTTCTACCTGGAAAAGGTAGTAAAATATGGACAAACAAAAGCTGAAAATTGAGCCTGCAGAGATGGCTAAATGTTGAAGAACACTTTTGTTCTCATGAAGGGCTGGATGCTGTTCCTAATCAGGGATCTCAAAGTAACCTATAACTCCAGCTCCAGGGGATAATTCTTGGGTCACCCCCCCCAGATATCATTTACACACACACACACACACACACACACACACACACACACACACCCAACTGAATAAATATTTTAAAAGATAAAATATTAAAGCTGAGAGTAACCATTTAAGCAAATCATAAAAAGAAACAAAAAACCAGAAAAGTGATTAAACACACGCATGTTACTTTGGGGGGGGGGGTCATGGAACACAGGATATCCTTACACTTCTATGCAATTAAAGATGTTTTTTTTAACTCTTTTTTTTTATTGAGAAAAAAAATTTCCGCCTCCTCCCAGCCTCCCACTCCTCCCACCCTCCCCCCACTCCTCTCCCCCTTCCTCTCAAGTCTGAAGAGCAGTCAGGGTTCCCTGCACTGTGGAAAGTCCAAAGTCCTCTCCCCTCCATCCTGGTCTAGGAAGGTGAACATCCAAGCTGGCTAGGCTCCCACAAAGCCAGAACAAGAAGTAGGATCAAAACCCAGTGCCATTGTCCTTGGCTTCTCAGCAACCCTCATTGTCCGCCATATTCAGAGAGTCCGGGTTTATCCCCTGCTTTTTCAGTCACAATCCAGCTGGCCTTGGTGAGCTCCCAATAG
>NC_022013.1:17279655-17290002 GCF_000317375.1 Microtus ochrogaster | reverse complement strand
GGTTGGGGAGGGGTGCTGGGGGACTGGGTCGTGCAAAAGAAAGACAGCCCTGCAGAAGGAGCTGGGGGAGGGGGGTTTGTGCTCTCTTCCGGGACAATCTGCCCTTGGATAGCACACACTCACCCGTCCAGATGGGATTCCTCAGCACCTTGCAATTGAAGATGTTTAACTTGAATTTCTTATCTTCCTCTATCTGTTGAATGCTAGCATTGCAGTTGTGTGGTCTACATCTGATTTATTTGGTGCCAGGTCTTCATGTATGATAAACATGTAATCTACTAACTGAGCCACAACTCAAAACACACAGAATTGTACTCTTCAGGAACAATTTATTTTGCCAATATCTGTTTAATTAGATTTTTTTTAAAAAACATAAGTGCTTAGTGTTATGAAGCTGTGGTGGTCATTGCTGTAGTGCAGTGGTCTCATACTTGGATAAGACTAGCGATTGTTTTCCTCCCCTGGACACTAGCACGAATAATGTTCCCATACCCAAATTGCATGGTCTCTTCAGCAATAAGGACTTATCTTTAATCTCTGAATGACAACTTGGCAAGTGGAGGCATTAGCTGTTGATGATAATTTTTTGGAAGTCTTTTGAACAGTCATGCCCTATGTGGAGTTTTTTGTAAAATAATCTAAGGCTCTGGAGGAGAGCATTGTCAGTTCAGGTAAGTAAATTTAACTTACACTACATATGTATTTTTTACACAGACTTATCTGTATTATATGTAAAATTAGGTAATATACAATGTCTTGACTATTTCAGATGTGCTTTCTTTAACAAACTTTTTTTGTTTTTCCTTCCCTCCTCTTTTTGTGTTGATTCTCCCTTTCCAATTAAAACTCCTTTTGTACTTCACACCTTGTTACCCCTCTCCCTGCCCCATATTTTCCCTTTCCTACTTTCCTAGTTTCTGCAGTTACTCCAGGTTACAGACTTAAATCTCAAGATTAAAGACTATGAACAAGTGATGAGAAAGAATTCATGATGTTTTTCTTTATAGGCTGGGTTACTATTTTATATAAATTTTCATGTTTGATCCTTTTAGCATTCAAATTTAATGATTTGACTTTTCTTTATATATGCATAGTTTTCATAATGTATATGTATAACATTTTTATTATCCATTCCTCAGTTGAAGGATATCTGGGTTGTTTACACTTCCTAGCTAGTATGACTAGAACAGTAATGAAGATGAATGAACATGTATCCTTGGAGTAGAGTGTGTAATCTTTGAACATATGCCAATGGGTGGCATAGCTGAGTCATATGGCACATTGATTTTTTGCAAGTTAAGCGTTCTCTACATTAATTTTCAGAGTAGCTGGAACTCTAGCCTTAAGAGATATGCTATCTTTTGGCTGCTGTGGCCATGCACATACCTTGACACAAACTCACATGTATATGCATAATCAAAATAAAAACATATCTCAAAATGAAAGAAATGAAAGAAGGAAGAAAAGAAGCAAGAAGTTGACAGATTGGGGTGGTGAGAAGATCAGTGGGTAAACCGTAACAGAGATGGCGAATCTGAGTCTGGTACCTAGGACCCACATAGTAGAACGAGAGAACTGACTACCATAAGATGACCACTGTCCTCCAAACCTGCACCATAGCATCAGTGTTCCTCATATACAAACAAATAAAAAATGAATAAATACAAACAATAAAAGTTGTTAGTTTCGTAGTAAAAGGAAACTAAAAATAAAAGGTTGATCCATGGTAAGGGGGCAGATATGGGGCTAAGATGACTCAACAGATAAAACTGTTTGCCTTCAAGCCTGAGGTGCTGGGTTCCATCCCTGAAACTCATCTGATGGAGAGAAGCAATGCCTATAAGTTGTCTCCCAACTTCTACATGAAACTGAGACACATTCACACATACACTGAATAAGTCTATAGTGTAAAAGACATGACATGGTGTATCTGAAGATGTCTTCACATGAGATGATGAACAAGAATAGTCAGAACAATAAAGTGTCAGACCTCAGGGATGAACTGCCAAGACAGATGGACAAAAAGGAAGAGGAAGAGCCTGATACAACAAAAAGGAGCCTCTGTGATACAACCCCAGCCAGTGGGAGCAGGGGCAGCAGAAGTCTCACAGGGACTGTAAATCTGGGGCCTGATAGAAATAGGGACCTTGCACCCATAAGCCTCAGTCTCGGTTTCTGGTGAGATAAGTTTACTTTCCTGGGCCAGCCACAGAGAGGAGATCTGTTTAGCATGTCCCACTTTGTCAGGAAGAGCTTCTGTGAGAAATATGTAACTAACATTAACATGTCAATGATCCCAAAACATTGCTCAGTTAGCATTGGTAAACACCAGTAATTTTACTCCAAGGCATTACCCAGAGAATGGGACATATACTCCCATTAGCTAACTACATATGGAGCTAGATGTAAGGTCCAACATGGGCCCAAACAATGGTAGTGATACTGACAGTGTCTTAAGTAACTGTCTAGGCTAGGTTCTGGCTGGACTCAGATTGGGTAAACAGAAGGATTGCTACCAAAACTCAGACTCAATATCCCTCAGAAATCTTATAAAACAGGTTTCTGTTTGTCAAGAAAAGCCATCACCTTCCTTATCTGCTGTCTACAGCCAACTACCTCCGGCAAGGGTATCCAGTTTCCAATTAACTCCAACAAGCTTGTAACAGATCGAAGGCCCCATGCTCATTTACAAGCTGTTCTGGCCTACATTGCACTTCTTGATGCTCTAATTCCCAGGTTGTTTTGGCTCACACATGCTCCCCACCTCCAAATGTCCCCTTAAAACTGGGAAGGTTCTTTCTATTTCAGTGGTTTCACAGCTCCTTCACATACACTGGAGAGATGCTTCATAGGTAGGAGAGCTCACTTCTCCATCAGAGACTGGCACTCAATTCCCAGGACCCATACTTGATTACTTGATGTTTCACAAACACCTCTACCTCTCAGTCCAATGACACCCAATTTCGAACAACCCTCACTAACACCTTCCCTCCCCTCCCCTCCCATACTGTTCACAAATACAAATATATTTATATTTATATAAATATATAATAATTTAATATAAATATAAATATATTTATATTAATATATATTTAATATAAATATATATTAAAATATATACAAATATTAAAGTACTGTATTCATAGTCACTAAAATTGTGCTCTAATGTCCTTCAATAGATGGATGACAAATTGACACATACTTATTGTCATAGTAATTTTTGATTGTCAACTTGATTCAGCTTAGAATCACCTGTAAAGAGAGTCTGGATAAGAAATTATCTAGGTGGGAATTGTCTTGATTTCCATAACTAATGGGAGATAATTCAGCCTGAATGTAGGTGGTATCATTCCCTGTTTGGGGGCTCTGGACTGTATAGGAATGGAGAAAGTTAACTGAGTAATGCATATGTGTTCATTTATTTCTCTCTGCCATTGAGTATAAATGTGATGTGTCCAGTAGGTTCAAGTTCCTGCTTTGACTTTCCCCAATGACCGGCTATAAAGGTGGATATGTACACTAAATAAACTGTCCTCTCTAAGTTGTTTTTTGTCAGAGTGTTTTATTATAACAACAAGAATAAAACTAGGACACATATGTTAGACAGAGAAGGCTGTGACCAGGACCCAGATTCCCCCTACTGCAAGCAGGATGGACAATAGCATCCAACATTCCAACCATTCTGGGTTCTAGATAGCTTGACTGTGTCCAGAAAGACTTCTGCAACATAGTCTAAATCCACTATGCCCCATATCACAGCAAATATGTTAATTAAGCATGCTTCCTTGTTATGTGGCATTTTCTAGTTTTCTTTTCCCTAGCAAAAAGACTATCTTGGTTAAATAGACACACATGGAAAATGAAATATCAATTAAAAAATTGCCTTAATTAAGGATGACTGACCATTTGGTATTGGATAACTAATTGGTGTGCTCTGCCCTAGGGGAGACATTTTTTTTTCTCTCAGCTTTCCTTAATTTCCTGTATTTCTCTACATCTCAAGGCCTTTCCCTGGTCCATGTTGTCAGATCTGTTGTTGTTGTAGTTGTTCAGCTCATGTTTAAGTAGTCAGTCATGCAATACCATTATGCAGACTGAGCAGATTGCATTTATGTATTTAAAAGCATATATGTATATACATACACTAATGTGTGTTCTACTATAATCCTTGAGGAAAGAATTTGAAAGAGAGTAAGGAGAGGTATAAGGGAGGCTTTGGAGAGCAAAAAGGAGAGAGCAAGATAATGTAATTATAGTATAATATAAAAATATAAAATAAATTATTTTAACATTATCTCAATTAGATTGGTCCCTGAGCGTTTCTATCAGACATTTTATTAACTGGAAATTGTTGAAGAAGGGCTCAGCCCACTGTGGGTGGTGACATTCACAGGCAGATGACCTAGGCCATGTAAGAAAGGTAGAAGTGACTGATTGAGAAGCCAAGGACAAAGGCACTGTGTTTTGATTGTACTCCATGTACTGGTTTTGTGGGAACCTAGTCTGTTTGGATCCTCAACTTCCTAAACCTGGATGAAGGGAGGAGGACCTTGGACTTCCCACAGGGCAGGGAACTCTGACTGCTCTTTGGAGGGCTAAGGGGGAATGGGGGGAGGGGGAAATGGAAGGCGGGGAGGAGGTGAAAATTTGTAATAATAATAATAATAAAAAGAAAAAAAAGAAAAGTACAAGTGGAAACCAGTAATTCATATTTTTCTATGGTCTCTCTTTCAGTTCCTACCCTCAGGTTTCTCCTTGAGTTATTATCTTGGCTTCTGTAGATGGTTGCTTTGTTTCTGTAAGAGAAATAACACCCTCCTCCAAGTTACTTTGGGTCATAATGTTTATCACAGTCCTGGAAAACAAATGAGCACAGGGAACTTATAACAAAAATAAAAAAACTTTACTTTGTGCCTCAATTCTGAAACATTCTGCTTTCAGACCCCTGTTTTTACAAATTATCTCATTGTAAAAGATTTATCCATCTTGATGTATCTTGTGAACATATCCTTTCTTCTTCCCAAAGTCTGGCAGTTAAAATGAAATTGTCATCAATATCAAAAGGAATGAAAGACTGGGCACACTGTAACTTAGGCAAACTCTTAAGTGGTGTACTAGTGAAGGAAAGAGACCCTAAATATATTAGACAGCATATAATTGCCCTGACTTGAAATTTTGGGAAAGGATCAGGAATAAAGAAATTTTAGCTCTCTATTGTCATTGCTGGTGGGAAACATAGTAAGAGACATCTGGGATCAGTTTCATATTGACAATGGTGTTCTAGAATTGTATACCAAAAGCAAATTCCTATAACTATATGTCAAAGGCAACATTAATTTTACTTTCTGTAAACTTTGCTAAAAAGCTAAAAATCCATTGAAATCACCAAATGCTTGGACACTTCACAGAAAGAAATAAATGTCAGGAATTACACATAAAAGTAGTTACAAATATTGTCTATCAAAATCGGTCATTAAACTATTGTAAGTTAAAGCCATTGTGCTATATAATTGCATGTCAATATAATAACCCACAAACCAGCATACATACAACCAATGAGAAGTAGAGACAACAATAGTTTGTGGTTGGTCTTTCAAAATGGTACATTAGCTATGAAAATACTTTAGCTAGTTCTCTTAAAACATGGTATTCTTTTATCATATCAACCTAGTAACTGAACTCATGCACGAGCTAGAGAAAGATGAAAACATACATTCACACTGTTAAGATCTGGTGATGATGGAGGAGACAGGAGTTCCATAGAGGGTTACAGTACCTTGTTTTAATCATTCTGCAGCTTTATCACCATGCAACAAGCAGGTCTGGGAGAAGTGGGAAAAGCTTCAGTCCTGACAGATAAAGCAAGGAAGGATTCTACGGGAAGAAGCCTTGTATTCTGAGGAAGTACCCTCCCTTAATATGTGACATGCTAAATGACCAAGGTAGGAGGGTAGAGCATAAGTGACTTGTAGCTTAGGCTACTTGACACTGGTAAAGAGAGGAAATAAAATCTGAGCAGGCAGTTTAGAGAAGGCCCTTATAAATGTTCTTATTTATCAACAGTAATCCCAATACATTCTTGATTCTGTTTAGGCATGAGGACAGGTATGCCAGAAGGGAGCTCCGGCTTCTTGATATATTGATTATATTGATAACATAAATATGAACACCCCATGTGTTCATCTTATATGTGATGGAAACTGAAGGTCACTTAGACAGTATATATCTGAGTCATCTGGATTAGACTGACACCCCCCAAATCTTGCCAAATTCCCTCCCATAAGTCTTAGAAACAGCCTCTAGAGTGGTGTAAATGGAACCCTATTTTGGAGAACCACTCTTGCTATACAAGATTTCTGTTTTTTCTTTCTCTCCTCTCAGGTTCACTCCTTTCTAAACTCACCTGATATTATGTTTAAAATGATCCTGAGAGTTTATGAGAAAACAATTCCAGAAACCACTAATTTGACGTGATTGTGGCAACTGTTGAATTGGCTAGCACCGTAGCTCCTCAACCTCTGTAACCCCGAGACAATAGACAAGAAAGCCTCTGTACCTCCTGAGGAGCCATGCTTCTGATATCAGCACAGGCAGTTTTCTTCAAGAGTGAGGCTTGGATAACATGACCCATGTGACATGGTCATAGTCAGGATAACATTGAAAAGTAAAAACAAGGAAGAAAGAAATGTAAGTTTTGATGCTGAGAAAAAAATGTCCTATTTTAAGTTCTTTGTTTATTTATCTTAACTTTCCTAATTTTCTTTCTTTCTTCCTTCCTCCCTTCTTCCCTCTCTCCCTCCCTCCCTCCCTTCCTCCCTCCCTCCCTCCCTTCCTCTCTCTTTCTTCCTTCCTTCCTTCCTTCCTTCCTTCCTTCCTTCCTTTCTTTCTTTCTTTCCAGGAAAACATTGACAATTGAAACCTGGGGATTAAACTGGGATGTTTACTTCATAATAAGCAGTAAGTAAAATGCCCATTCTTTTAAAGCATGGTGTTCTAGAAGGCAGTGATAGATGCAGATTTTCTATTCAGAAAGTTCATCATCTTGCTGAGTTTATTTAATGGTACATTAAATACTGAGAATCCAGAATATTTTTCTTTTGGTGAATCCAATAGAACTGTTCTGGAGAAGGTGTCCTTGAGAAGAAATACAGAAAAAGAATAGTGAGCCTATGTGCAGATAACATAATATGTCAGCCTGAGAAATGATTTTTGTGGTGGAAGGCATTTCTTCAACAATGAAAATCAATGGAATATTTGTCTATATAATATATTATGAAATAAGACTAGTCAGAGACAAAGGAATTGAATTAAAAATATCTCCAGGAATTGATATGCCATATTTGGCACTGGGATACCAATTGGGCAGATGTTTCCTTTAATTCATCTTTACCAATGTCAATGCTTTCAATATCGACCTCATATATAACTCTTAGGAGTACTGATGACCTACCTAGTCATGTGCTATGCACTTTGTGTTGTGTGAGAAAGGTGTCCCACCAACCCCGAAATGAGATACTGGTGACATATTCAAGGTCACAGAGTACTCCCAACCATTCTGCTTTCCTATTCTGTATGATCACATTGTGGTTTACTACCTCCAATGTCCTATGGGTATCAGAAATCCTCTGGGTCTTAGAAACTGTCACACAATGTGGCAGACCCCTATTTGCAAAAATTTCCAATTACATTTATATTAATAACAATGATCTTGTAAAAATGATGTTTCCTTCAAGTGATGTCCTTGGCCACTGGTAGTCCACAGGCAGGATGAAGATTAGGTGTAATTATATATGATAGCAGAGAGAGAGAGAGAGAGAGAGAGAGAGAGAGAGAGAGAGAGAGAGAGAGATCATTGCAGAGTTGGAAGCCAATCCTGTGGAGGGGTTCATCTCTTAGGCTTCTTGAATATTGTTAAGAACTGGAAGATTTCTTTGGATCTTTGTTTTCCCACAGCCTCTGCACCACATTGTTTGAAGAACTTGAAGTGGTCAAAATTTTAGTGGATTATTATTTTATATGCTATTTTATAAACTTTGATAAATTTGTGCATAGCCTAAGTTACAAAGCAGACAAGATTGCCAGCCACACTGCCTTACTCCAGAGGGTCCTCTATTGAGTGCAGTATTACCTGCTGATTTCACAGACACTGATCACTTTTTAATGATCTACTCATTCATCTGATCACCTAAAGAACATCTGGGAGTCTTTAGTGGTATTTTGTGAACAAGAATTGTGTGAGACACGAGGTGAGAGAGGGGATGGTCCATTGATTTTGGCTCAGAAACCATTCATATATTTTAAGGCCTGATTTTCTACTTTAAATTAAAGCCTTGAAGTCATCTCTGTGATTTCTAAGACATGAAACAGCCTCAGCCCTGGAACTGAAATAAACACATGAAGTTTGTGAGCCCCCAAGGACCTAAAGAATAGATGCAATGGCAAATGAAGGCAGCTAACAGAAAGATTCAGCTTCATGGGAGACCAGTCTTGAAGATGGCACATGGAGAGAAAAGTCCATTCCCAAGCTTTGCTTCAACCTAAGGATGCTGCAGTAGAGAAGCATTGCCTCCTGGAGAGGTAAGATGCTTCACTTCTGGAAGAAGGCAGTTTAATCATAATCCGTGGTTCTGCCTCTCAGCCAAATGACCTCAAATGTGGGCATCTGAATATTGAAAACATGAAGTAGGAAAGAAAGACAGGATGATCATGGATAAATGGTTAGGGAAGGAATTTCTTATCTAGAATGTGTTTCCAGTCTCCATCAGTTAAGAAGTAAGAGTCCCAGCATAAACAACATGAACTGTGCAAGTTGCTTATAGAGAGACAGTGTTGCTTTTTACATGAACCAAGGCCTATAAAGCAGCTGTGTAAAAAGGCCTTTCTCTAAGCCTGAAGGAATTCTGCTACCCAGAACTCAATACCCACATGGTAGAAGGAGAGATAATGCTCTCAGAGATTAGCCTCTGACCTTTACCTGAAGATCATGGCATATTCCCCCAGTCATAATAAACAAAATACATATTTAATTAAAAATATGAATTTTACTTCTGAAATATTTTACTTTCTGAAATATCTTAGTTTTGTCTCTATCACATCCAAGAAAATATTTTTGATTAATCTTTGAAATCTGATGTATCACATATGTCTGTTATAAGTTATATTTATATTTCTCACAATCATAATTTGGGAGCATAAACAAATCTGAATCTTGATGATTTGCAAAGCCCATGCCAGGTTCTCTGTAGCTTTTGAAGATATGAATTCTTTAGTTATTATTTAGCACCCCCCCCAATGATTTTAATTCCTTTTACACTGATAATTAAATAAAAATTGTGACCTTGTTAGATATTCTGTTTTGTCAAACAACACTCTAATGATTGTCTACTGAAGTGGAGGTAGCATGGCACCTGCTGACCCCCTAGAACCTACTGTTCTACAAGGCATAGGAATGTCCACAACCACACACAAACATTCAATCCTGAGTCCTGTGCTTAATGAAGAGCTTCTTAAGATTCTCTTCTCAGTGATTTGGTCTCTGGGCAAAAGCCATAACAGGCAGCCACACTGTGTACAAAGAAGCTGAAAGGCTGTGTTCTCTGAGCACTGCCTGCTTTAGACCTTCTTATCTTATTTCTGATAGCCATGTGCTCATAACCTCTTTGCATTTTCTATGCCATTTGAAAGTTTTGCTGAACGGTATATATATTGCATGTACATGTCTGTGCAGGTGTATTAGATGAGAGGAAGCTATATCATGGTCTGTTCTATCACTTTCTGACATATTCCTTTTAGTCAAAGTGTCTCAGAAAATCTTGATGTGGGATGCCCTTTTGTATTCTGTGAATATGTTTCATTATCATTGGTTAACAAAGAAGTTGATTTGGTCAATAGTCAGACAGAATAGGGCCAAGCAGGAAATTCAAACACAGATCAAAGGAAAAAGAAGACAGAGTCAGAAAGATGCCAGCAGCTGCCAGAGATGCAAAATGTGAGGTAATGCCACAGCCATGTGGAAATACATAAATTAATAGAAATAGATTAAGATTTAAGAACTAGTTAATAATAACCCTGAGCTAATAGGACAAACAGTTTGTAATCAGTATTAAGCCTCTGAGTGTTTATTCAGGAACTGGCAGGAGGGAGAGAAACATCCAGTTACAGAATCTGAAGCTGTGTTGACAGCTAATAATTCTCTGTCATCCATCCCAGTTTTCTATTCCCACCACAGTGATGGATATAAAAACACATGGCCAGCCGGGCGGTGGTGGCGCACGCCTTTAATCCCAGCACTCGGGAGGCAGAGGCAGGCGGATCTCTGTGAGTTCGAGACTAGCCTGGTCTACAAGA
>NC_022013.1:17234778-17279555 GCF_000317375.1 Microtus ochrogaster | reverse complement strand
AAGAAGGACGTTTTCGCCGGGCGGTGGTGGCGCACACCTTTAATACCAGCACTCGGGAGGCAGAGGCAGGCGGATCTCTGTGAGTTCGAGACTAGCCTGGTCTACAAGAGCTAGTTCCAGGACAGGCTCCAAAACCACAGAGAAACTCTGTCTTGAAAAACCAAAAACAAAAAACAACAACAACAACAACAACAAAAAACCCACATGGCCACATTTAGCTTTCTGTTTCTTTTGGGGGGGGGGGTATTAAGTAATCAAAACCAGACGCTTTTGCTTTGCAGAAAGCTCTGGCTGGGGTGCCGGGGACGCAGCCCCGCCGCTCATATTACTACACTTAGCCACTGAACCTTCTCCCCAACCTTGTCTGGCTGCTAAGACAACATCTGGCCGTGTTGCTCAAGCTGCTTTTGAATGCACAATCCTGTTTAATGTCCCAGTGATGAGATTCAGGCTTGTACCACAACATGAAAAACATCATTCTTTATTTTTTATTAAAATTGTAAATTCTGTGATACAAATGCCCTACTGGTGACTTTATTTTCTATTTTTCTTAAAGTATTAAGTGAGAAATAATTTATCAAACATCTACTGAGCAACAAGTAACTCTTCTGGGCCTGAGCATTCAGCAGTGACGCCCACAGACAAAAAGCTCTACTCATTGATCAGGTTGAACTCTAAAACATTAAAAAAAACAACAACAACAAAAATAAACTAGAGTGTGAACCCAACTTTGCTAAGTTCTACCAAAACCAAAAGAGAGGAAGGAAAGGGCAAAGGTAGGAATGGGAGAGGGGAAGAAAAGGAGGGACGTAAGGGAACATAAGGAAAGAACAACAGTAACAGTAGGCAGGAGAAGTGATACCGAGCAACTGGTGGTGAATGTAGCAGGGTCTAAAGTGTGGAGTACCTAAAGAATACATCATTCAATTATCCTTGTAAAGGAAATACAAGTACATGAAGGAAACCAAGTGAGAAGTGCTGAGAGCAGGCATGCCAAGAGTGAGGCTGGGGAGAGCAGAGATGCCGTCAAGAATGAGGATTTTTGTTTTGTTTTGTTTTGTTTTGTTTTGTTTTGTTTTGTTGTGTGTGTGTGTGTGTGTGTGTGTGTGAAAGAAACAACAAACTGTCTTCAGCAGCAGGTTTAGGAGGTTTTTTGTTGTTTGCCCCACCCCTACACCAGTATGCTACACAAGGAACCCGGAGCCGTGGGCATGCTAGCTAATCACTTGATCATTGAGATAAATACTTATTGAGAACATTTTCTTTAGGGTGTTAAAATGTCTGTGTGTGTGTGTGTGTGTGTGTGTGTGTGTGTGTGTGTGTGTGTACACCACAACAACATATGAAGACCTGAGACAGTCTCTGGTGTGAGCTCCCACTCCGCACCCACACAGCTCCTTGAGACAGGCTTTTCTTGCTGACTGCCAGACTAAAGGACACAAGAGCCTCATGGTACTTCCTGATCTCACCACAGTGGCGCCAGTTACAGATAGAATATGTGACCACATCCCAGTTTATGTGGATTCTGGGAATGTGAATCCAAGTCCTTAAACTATTCTAGCTAGTGTTTTCTTCACTGAATCACCCTCCTGCCCCAACAGTTAGCTTTAGACCTAAGCCCATTTTACCAAAAGCACTGTAATCCTGCAATACAGACTCAATTTTTTTCACTATTTCTTCATATAACTTTTGCTAATACTTCAAATGCATCAAGAATACATTTTTGACTTAGGAGCATACAGTTTCTACTGCACATTCACAAAGACATGGCACTGACTCAGAGATCTGTCCATGAGTTTCTTGATTTCAAACTAAAAGATCTTTCTATGCTGGATATGCTACTAGAAGGCTTTAATCCCAGCACTTAGGTGGCAGGTGCAAGCAGGTAAGTTTAGGTTCCAAGGCAACCTGGGTAACACAGTGAAACCTTATCTCAAAGAATTTATTATTATTATTATTATTATTATTATTATTATCATCGTCATCATTATCTTCATCATCATCAATAGTAATATCTTTCTATTAGATCAAATATGGAGCCAATTGATTCCCCTCAGATCAAGGCAGGACAACGTAACCAAATAGGGTGACAAAGGTCCCAAAAATCACTGTGCCTGAAAACATAGCAGCTGTACACATGGGCTCACAAAACCAAACTATATTACATAAAACCCTAGTTCCCCCATGTGTTGGACACAGAGTGTCTTTCTTTCCTCATGCATGAGCTCATTCCACATTACCATCAACTGTCACAGTGGTACTGTCAACGCCATTCTCAACTATAAGTACACTAAGGTGAAAGGGAGATAGATGGCTCAGGCCTTGTTGAAGAAGGCTGTGAACCTCAGTTCAAATCTTCAGCACCCACAAAACATGCCTGGTATAGCTTTGTGAGCCTGTAACCCCAGTGGAGAGCACAGGAGGATTGCTAAGATTTGCTGATCACCAGTCTAGCTCCAATTACAGCAGAAGATCCTACCTCAAGTGAATAAGGTGAGGGGATAAGATTCACCTCTGGCCTCTGCACATGAACACATGGTATACACACCAATATACACATATGTAGGTATATGATACAATCACCAACAAAAATAAGTAAATAAATAGAATAGGAGCCGGGCGGTGGTGGCGCATGCCTTTAATCCCAGCACTCAGGAGGCAGAGGCAGGCGGATCTCTGTGAGTTCGAGACCAGCCTGGTCTACAAGAGCTAGTTCCATGACAGTCTCCAAAACCACAGAGAAAGCCTGTCTCGAAAAACCAAAATAAATAAATAAATAAATAAATAAATAAATAAATAAATAGAATAGTTAATTCAAAAGTGCCAATGTGTTGCTTACAGAAGTCCCACAAGAAAATACAGAATAAATTTCAAACACACTCCCTAGTTCTGAACACAGTGACATTCATTATGAGCATCTATTGAAACACTTAAGCAATTAATGATAGCAATCTCTGCTTTACATAAATATACTATCTAATGGGAAATAAGCTTAATATGTATTAGGTAATACTATATACATTAGGCATTTTCATTACATTACGGAATTCACTTTTTGTTTTCAATAAACCACAGTTTGCAGATTAACAATTGACAATGTGGTGGGTTTAATAGTTTTCCAATACCCTACAGTTACAAAATAGTAGAGGTTAAATTCAACTAGAACTGCCCATACCATTTCTTTTCCAAAGAACACCTACTGACTTGCACATCTTAACCTCTACTTCTGCCCTTTGGGTGATAAGGCCAGGAAAGCAGCCTCTTTGGGCTGACTTACACTTTCCTGAATATATGATCAAAGATTTTAAGAAAGGAACAGTCATGATTTTTTCAAGATATATATTTAAGTCACTTATTCTTCATAATCAATAGATGAGAGAGATGAGAAGCAGTAGGGAAAGAAAGGGGGTTCTTACAAATAAAAGAGTATTATGCAAAATGAACTCAGAAGGCAGTGACAGGCTCTATGAGATTTAAAAGAATAAGAAAAGGATTTGTCTAATTTTGTTTGGGGTGAAACCTTGCTCTGACCCTACTTCATAAGGGAATGGAATATTTCAGAAAATGCATGTATCTTCAGATTCTAATATCATCACCATGGAGCTTAGCAGGTTTTGTGACCTTCGCTTGCACTGGAGGTTTTCATGATATATGCTCTGTCAATGGAAATTCAGGAGACCCAGGGAGATGATAAATTATAGCTAAGTGATTCAAAGAGTAAATATTAGGTTCAATGCCTGATTGCCTCATATTTTAATGCCTCTTGCGTGACGGGTCCAGTGTAGAGCACTCACTATTTACCCATGCAGCTTCACACAAACACCTTGGAACCATCATTCAAAAACGCGTATGGTCCTCCTTAAAGTAATGGGCTTTTGATGAGAGGAATAGACGAATCTTGCCTTTGGATGCTGGAGCTATGGCTATTTTCAGATAAACTGGCTACGAAGGACATTTCTTTCCAGTAATTGAGTGATTTTTTTCTTAGTCAGTGTATTTCTCTGAGTTAAGGTGGCTTTTGGGGAAGAGGAGACATATTTGTTCCCTATCAAAATTGGAAGTGACTTTAAGAAGGCAGATGTAGGGGGACAGACATATACAAAGAATGTGATTTGCAGAAAAACTGATGAAGCTAGAGAGAAAGGCAATATGACAGATTGAGATCAGAAAATGTGGATTGGGTGTTACAGAAATCAAAATTCTGAGATGTGGGCTGTGGCCATAGCAGATAGGGATCAGACAGGAAGCGTGGGGGATTGATCTGGTCTGAAAGCTCAGCTGTCTGGTATGGAGGGCTGCCATTCTTCTGTTATCTGCCAATTAATTACTAGAACAGAGTAGATGGTAGGGGTTGGAAGACAGAAACCGTTACACAGGGAACAATTTCTCTACTCTCTGTGAGTCTACTTTTCTAAATGAAGTGACCCAAGTGCTGAGCAACATGATGGAAATGGAGCAGTGTTTGTGGACTTTAGATCTACACCTTCTGGTTTCATAACACTACACTTTAGATAATTTCCAAGTGCAGGTGTCCTAGTTTCTTTACTGAGATTTTTTTTTTTTAGATGTATTTTGTTGTTGTGACAAAATCAACATAAAGGAGGAAGGGTTTATTTCAAGGACCACAATTGAAAGTACAGACCATCATGGTAGGGAAGTCACACGGCAGAAACTTGAAATAGCCAGTCACATCTCATGTGATGCTTAACCATGGCATGGTGTCACCAAGCTAGCTGGGTCTTAGCTCCTCATTTAATGCAATGATGCTAATTCTCACCGAAATGCTCAGAGACCCATTTCTCACGTGGTCCTAGGTTCTGTTAAGTTGACAGCTAACACTAACCATTGATGTAATTCTTTTTTAGGAGTTGTGCACACTGCAAAAAAGCAGTATAACAGCTAGGGAAGTGCTGTGCTGGGAATCTGCACTCATGTGGTCTTTGTTTTTACAGCTCTGCTTTGCTACTGACAATTACTATAAGTTTTGAGAGGATCCAACTTCTTTGGAATGCTGTTTCATACTTACTGAGATATTTTTAGATGTATGGTCATAGCATTTAATGGCCACTTAGCACAATCTGGTATTGTAATTAACCCACAGAGAGACATTGAAGTACCATTCTGTTCCCATTCCCAGTTTTAACATGACAAAACAGATGCCAAAGCAGTTTTAACATTTCTTCAAACTCAACATGGCTGGTGGGTCCAGAATTTAAATAACAACAACAACAAAAACAACAACTGGCCTCTTTCAAAGATTTTTGCTAAGACTTTGAAGTGATGCAGGCAGGGCAATGTTTTATGTCACTAGTTTTGGTAAACATAATTGCATAAGAGTCTCTATGTATGGAAGCCTGTAATATAGCAGGATATTGCTGTGCATTTTAATCCAGGAGAAGGAACAAAGTCTTTAAAAAGAATGCATCCTTGCAGGTGAGAATGGAGACACTGTCCTGGGTTCCCAGTGCTTGAGAGGTAGAGGCAGGATCCTCATGAATTCTGTGCTAGCCTGGGCTAACCTGCACGTTTAATTTCAGGCTGGGCTAATGGGGTATTGTCCTCTTGGAAGACAAAAGCAAGTGGCATGAAAGTTGAATGGATGGACGGTATAATCAAATGTATATATATTGCTTACCAAGAGCAACTGTACTTTACTGATACAAATGTAGCCAGTATTCTGGGAAGGGATGAGGATATTCTAATGAGGCACTCCTATTCCTGTTACTAAAATTCCTTCCCTCTGGGGGTCTTGAACAATTCAACCCACTCCTCCTACAGTCTCAAAGACAAGAGGAAGTACTGTTAGACCAAAGTCTACCTAGGCTGCCAATGAATTTATTAGACTTCTTAGGAGAGAGAAAAATAAGTGGATAAGACTTATTAAAACGTAGGGAACTGGAGTTTTCTTTTGGAGTCTCCGGTTGGGAGAAAAAAAGGCTGATGTGCTGGAGGTATCAGGTCAAGTACTCTAGGCACAGAAAGGCTTTGTTTTCTTGGGAATGATGTACAGCTTATCTAACATGAAAAAGTAGATAAGACCATATTTGGAAGGACTTCTTAGTAGGCACATTTCCCTGTCTATTTAGATTCTTCATTCATCCTAGGATTACCAAGATGGCCTTAGAAATCATTGGATACTGGATCTCTTTGTCTCTGTTACCAATTGGCCACACTGAATAAATCTTTTCTGCTGATGTTTCTTATTTTAGCTCATTTACTGGGTTTATGAAGAATGGGTGGAAGAACCTGGTTGTTGAGTTATAGGCTGTAACCTAAATCTGGGAACACAAACACTTTCTCCCTCCCTCAAACCATGACTCCAGAAGACTTAATATATTTCATAAGTAAGTTACTATCTATTAGAGTGCTGGGAACCAACTCCAGTACTCAGCAAGAGAAATAAGCACTCAAACCCTGGGCTATCTCCAGCCTGTTTTGTGTAATCAATGTTTAGAAGATTTAACTGGAAAGAAATTCTTACCTTTACTCCCATGTATATAAGTCACCAGAGATTTGATAGGAAGATATTCAACCCTGGAAGCCCTAACAAACTAGGTTTGCCCACTCTTTCCCAATGTGCCAAATAAGAATGCTCACTCAATGTCTCCAAACCAAGGAGTATAAGAAGGAAATATGTGTAGCTGTGGCAGGAAGGTAAGGCAGTATCAAGATTAACATGGGAGAACTTAGTGGGCAGGAAAGCTAGAATCCCTTCCCCAACTCTGTTACACATAACACACTGTGGACAAGACCCTAAGACACAAATACTAGAGATGACAGACACTATGTAGATGATGCATACTGCTTGTGAGTCTGGTGACCCATGCTTTCAGAGTATGTCTTAGGCCAAAATTACCTCAGGACCTGTACCATGTGGCCTGTAGGACAGAGAAAAGCCTGAATCAAGTTTGAAGGATAGTCTCAAAGCTTCTGAGTGAGGATGAGATAGCAAAATCTAGGTAGATGCCCCCTAGGTAGATGCTTGGTCGTCTCTTGTTGGCTGGAGGTACCCCCACATCACTCAATGTCACATAACCTACATAAGCTGATGCTCACAGTAATAAACTGAGTTCCTGCTTTGACTTGACTCCTGTGTTGTGGGGCTGCAGAAGGAGCATATAAAGCACTCATCTTTGCATGGGGAATAAGGCTAAGGAGGCCTGGCAAGTATTCTTTTCCCAGTTCAGGGACAGCTCCTATTCTTAGGTGTGGTGGTTTGAATAGAAATGGATTCCACAAACTCAAATATTTGAATGCTTTGAAATTAGGGAGTAGTACTACTTGACAAGCATTAGGTATGGCCTTGTTGGACTAAGTGTGGCCTTGCTGGAGAAAGTGTGTTACTAAGTGGAGACTTTGATGTTTCAGAAGCTCAAGTGAGGCCCAGTAGCTCTCTCTTCTTGCTGCCTGCTGATCAGGGTGAAGAGGTATCAGCACCATTTCTACCTTCATGCCACATCGACTCTGGCATGACGACAATGGACTAAACTTCTGAAACTGTAAGTAAGCCCAAAATTTAGAGTTGTAATGGCAATAGTGTTTCTTAACATCAATAAAACACTGACTAAGACACTAGAAGTGCCCTTGTATTTATTAATGGGTTGTATATAATTCTATTACTAACTATGAATCTCTGGTACAATTGTGACTGGACAAAAGAATCTGGACTTCAATCTATGACTTCACAAGATGACAAGTGAAGTCGAAACCATCACTTACCCTTCATTGGTTTTTGTCATCTCTTTAGAGTGGCCTGAGAGCTATAAAAATTATATGAATCTCTATTTATTTAGCTTCCTTTCTAGCTGTCACCAAGACTTCAGCCTTTCTCTTCCATAAGCACTGGATTCCTATGGAAATTTTAATTCTTTCAGGTCCATTGTTACAGTAGTCTGATATCACAGGTATCTCTATTTAAAATGTCTTCTTTCCTATCAGTATAGTTATACATGTGCTTTCAGAATGACTTTAATATGAATTAAACAAATATGATTTTTAATAGGCCTTAACTAATTGAAAAGAATACATGCTTGATAGCAATATAGATTAATGGCTTGGGGGTATTGGACTATGGAAAGAACAGAATTTTCTATTCCCATGTCAGTAACTTACCTCAGCAATAAAAGTAAAAGCTGATAAGAATTAAAAAAAGAAACGAGTACTTTAAATGTCTAATAAAATATAAAGTTATATCAGCATGACAGATGTTTGTTTTAGTTGACAGTTCTCAAGGATGTGATTCTGGAGGGTTACTTTTCTATATAATGTAGAAAATGTACACAATTTAATAATAAGGAAAACTATAATATTGTTCAAATTTATGTGGGAAATAGAATTCATGAAAGAAAATTCAAAGGCTTTTAACCAACATTGAGGCAGCTGATGTCATACCATTGTAGGCCCATTAAAAGAAATCTATTTCCTTCTGGTGAATTTCAGTCTATCTATGGGTGGAGGCATCAATTTTTTCCTGCCTTAAGACATAAGACAATTGAACTGATCAATCATCTGACTATGGGGCCACCTCTCAGAAAGGCAGAGACAAATTAAATCATGCTAAAGAGATATAAGAAATAATTACCCTTTGCTGAGATAATGTACTTTTCCGTTCTAACATGGATGTACCTTACGCAGTAACTACAAAGTGGCCTTTTGGTTCTGTTAAGCCTACATACTTTTCTGAGTCTTCAGATGAAAAGAGGTCAGAGGACCAGAAGATATTAAAAGCATGATAGATGGGGCAAGGTTTTCAATAGCCACTGTCGTAGTTATGGTTTCTACTGCTGTGAAGAGACACCATGATTGCAGTAACTCTTATAAGGGAAAACATTTAATTGGGGCTGACTTACAGTTATGAAGGTTTAGTCCATTATAATCGTGGCAAGAAACATGGTGACATGCAAGCAGACATGGCTTTGGAGGAGCTGTGGATTCTACATCTTGATCTCCATGTAGCAGAAAGAAACTGTGCCTGACACACTGGGCATAATTTGGGTATATATGACAATTCAAAGTCTACCACCAGAGAGACACACTGCCTTCAACAAGGCCACACCTACATCAACAAGGCTGTACAAACTAAGAGTTTCAGTCTCAATTGGCCAAGCACTGAAACAATGAGTCTATGTGATCTACTTCTATTTGAACCACCACATTCTTCTCCCTGGCTCCCATAAACTTGTGGCCATATCATAATGCAGAAAATACATTAAGTCTAACTTCAAAAATCTCCATAGTCTGTAATAGTTTCAAACTTGTTTAAAAATCCAAATTTCAATGTCTCTTCTAAAATTCTTACAATCCCTTAACTGTAATCCCTTGTAAAATAAAAATGAAAATCAGCTCACATACTCCCATCACACAATGGCACAGGATATATATTACCACTCCAAAAGGTAGGGAAAGGAGCGTAGCGAGGAAATAAATATTGGCTAAAGCAAGATCAAATGCAGCTGGGAAATCTCCAAACTCTGCATCTCCATGGCTGAAGTCAAAGATCTTTTTCAAACTTTAACTCCTTTCAGCTTTCCTGACTGCATCACACTTCTTCCTCTTGGGCTGGTTCCATTCCTTGTTAGCAACTTTTTCAACAGGTATCCCATGGCTCTGACAACTCTAACACCTTGAGATGCCCAAGGGAATCCAGAGTCAATACTAGCTGTTTTGAGATTTTTCTCTGCTAATGGGATTAATCCAAAACTTTTCACTTTAACCCAAGGCAGATACTTATGACAAAGGCAAAAGGCAGCCACATTCTTCACCAAAATATCACAAGAATGATGCCCAAGTAACTTAATCATTGTGTGTGTGTGTGTGTGTGTGTGTGTGTGTGTGTGTGTGTTATGGATTTACACACATGACATGGTACCTTTGTTAGGACTGCTTTACAAACAATCTCTTTCTACTTGGATTTAAGAAATCCAACTAAGGCTGTCAGGCTGCGGGCTGCTACTATTCTTAAATGCCATTTTTGTCTGTGTGTCTTCTTTGGCTGACTTCTTATGTCTTAGTTGCTTCCTTGACCTGAGACTCTCTCTCCTCCAATCTACATGTGTCTTCTGTCCTAGGTAGCCCAGGAATCCAGAACATTCCAATACAATCTTCAGTCAAGATGTCTCCCCTCTCCCACCTTCTTCTGCCCTTTCCTATACCTAAGCACAATGATGCTAACTGTAGTCCACCCCACCCTTATTAAATTTAATTTGTTAACTTGGAAGCGCAAATTATCATGATCAGCTGTTGTCAGTGCCAGTTCATTGAATTTCATATTACTCTGTGTTGCACGTACTGATCTAAAATCAACAAAACTAACCAATGAGCATTCTAGAAAGGCATTTTGTGTATATTGGCTTGCATTCTGAATAAATCAATGTAACATAAGCTATAGTCATCGGAGAGGTGGGAACCCAAATGAGAAAGTGCTTCCAGAAGATCAAACAAGCCAATGAGCATTTTCTTAATTAGTGATTGATGTGGGGTGGCCCATGTGGGCCCCACCCATTGTGCATGCGGCCATCTCTGGGCTTATGATTCAAACTTCATGGATGTTCATGGTACATGCCGCTACTGAAAGTCATGTGGAATTCTATGATCCATGCTGCTGATGGTTGTTATCTTTTGCAGTGGTTTTGATGTTAGAAGACTCCTTATTGAGAATGAAAGACACTAAAGGTTTCTGTGACAACCCCACCCCACCCAAGAAAAAAGAAAAAAATAGCCTAGACAGGTGGAAAGAGTCTTGTAAAAATTCTGATAAATATGCTTGAAGTGTAGCTCTTCACAGTGATAGTTTCTGGTCAGGGAAGGATGTGAGTATATAATATCAGTGAGAGGCTGGGTAGATGTGTCAGCAGGTAAATGTGCCTTGTTACCCAAGGTTCAAACATGAATTCCATCCCCAGACCCCATGTGAAGATGGAAGGGGACAAACAACTGCACAGAGTTATCCTCTGACCATCCCTTATGCACTGTGACATATCTCCTCATTGTACATGCATAATATTAATAGTAAACACCACCACAACAATAGTAACTATTAGTGTTATATTAAAAAGTAAACAATTTAAAGTATGTTAGAATGTTTTGATTTGCAATGCTGTCTAAAAGTTCAAGGCTAAATGAACAGAGACGATGTCTTACCAAGGTAGGAACTTGGGGATCTAAAATGAAAATTTTGTGCTACTTGTTTGTTTCAGCTTTTCATAAAAGGAAGGTATCCACTTATTTGCTTTGTGCTCAAGTTTGTCAAACTGTTTATTCTGCCCATATAGTGCATAAATGTGTTTGATTGAAGTGATAAAACTTCAAAATATTAACCATTGGCTCAGCAGTTAAGTGCACTGATAATTTATGCAGAAGACTGAGAGTCAGTTCCAAGTATCAATGTAGTAGGTCACAGCCAACAATAACTCCAGCGCAGGGACCAGATGTTTTCTTCTGACGAGCATAGGCACCAGACATACATATGACATGTATACCTAATTACAGGCAATACACTCATACACATAAAATAATAAATATTAAAATCCGATGGTTTAGGAGACTTGTAATTACTAAATAAATTAGACTTCCACAGAAGATTTAGTTTGAGAGACAGTGAGTAGCTGTGTAAGCTGCCTTGAGTTTTTAGCTTGTTTCCTAAGTGGGCATACACAGGGAGTGCACACACACATCAGTTTTCAAATGTTATTTAAATAGTTATATTTAGACATTGGTACTGAATGTGTACTAAAACTTGAAATGTGTAATGGAACATTTCCAATTTTTGCTTTTAAAGCTACACTCATATTCATATAACAATACAACTAAGATGGTCTTTTGTGCAAATTTGGAAATCACATCACTTTTTAAGAAATCTAAGTACCAATTGTTTATCATATGTCAAGTGATGCAACACACCAAATTAGACTGAGAGAATGTAAAATAGGTTACCATGATTTCAACTTGTAAAATATCAATTCATTTCCTTTGGTTTAATTTTGGGTTCATCACAGGCTGACAGTTTTAGATGTTATAAAAATGTCACCTCACCAAGGCAAAGAAGCTATTTAGCTAAATGCCTTTGAAATGGATCCAATTGCAAGGTCCCTGTTCATTATTTATGAGGTGTAGACTTGTTCTATGGAAGGCAACAATGTCTCCTATATTGTAGGAGAGAATTGGAAGTTTTAGAATACAATGGTTTGTGAGTCTTAGACTTCATCATGCAAATAAAGACACAAACTTCTGTGAGGGCAAAAAAATTCCACATGTGCAAACATATTCACTCATATACCAGTCACCATTCCTCCATGCAGAATGTAAATTCTTCAGTAATCATGTTTCAAAATGGCTTATATATTAAAAATAAGCAACTACTCCCTCCTTCTGTTCCTCATTGGGACCTTGGGAGCTCAGACCAATGCTCCAGTGTGGTTCTCTGTCTCTATCTCCATCCATCACCAGATGAAGGTTCTATGGTGGTATGCAAGATATTCGTCAGTATTGCTATAGGATAGGGTTATCTCAGGTTGCCTAACCTCAGCTGCCCAAGGGACCAACCGGGGACATCACCACAGGCTCCTGGGATAAAACCGGACTCTCTGAACATGGCGAACAATGAGGGCTGATGAGAAGCCAAGGACAATGGCACGGGGTTTTGACCATACTTCATGTTCTGGCTCTCTGGGAGCCTAGCCTGTTTGGTCGTTCACCTTCCTAGACATGGACAGAGGGGGGCGGACCTTGGACTTTCCACAGGGCAGGGAACCCTGACTGCTCTATGGACTGGAGAGGGAGGGGGAGAGGAGTGGAGGGAGGGGAAGAAGGGTGGGAGGAGGGGGAGGGAAATGGGAGGTTGGGAGGAGGCAGATTCTTTTTTTTTTTTCCTTTTCTCAATAAAAAAAAAATTACTAATAAAAAAAAAAGCAACTAGTCTTCAAATGCTTCCCCAGTAGTCTGAGTTCTTAATCCTCTTCTAAATTCCTCCCAGAGCTCTGTTTTAAGAGCAAACAAATCTCAATAAAGTTATCAGATTTTTTTCTTTTTCTAGATATTTTAATATTTATTTTTAAAGTCATGTATATGCCTGTGTGTCTGTTGTTGATATGTGCACATGAGTGCTGGGGGATTGGGAAGCTAGAGGCAATGGATCCCTCTGGAGCTGAAAATGTAGACAGCTGTGAGCTACCCTGTGCATGGTGGGAATCGAACCCTGGCCTTCTGCAATAAGTGCTCCTCACCCCCCAGCCATCTCTTCAGCCTCTCTCAGTGACCTCTTACCATAAATACAGAAGTCAGAAGGCAGCAGACTGGCATCTACAAACTGGTGAACACAGTAGAGACTTGACAAGATTTTGCTGGAGCCAACAAACAGTGCTTTGAAAAATGAAGGAAAAAGGAACTATTTTCTGATAAATAAAAGATAATGAATTTCATTGCCACATCTCTGTGCTCTAGGAAATGTGAAGACAGGCCCTGCAGGTTGGAACTGTAAGCTGCTAGGCAGTGTTTCAAGACCACATAAAGAAATAAAGTTCCATGACAACAAATAGCAGAACAGTCAACATGGCAGCTACTGATATGGAGATTCCATGTGGCTTGTGTATATGTGTGTGTGTGTCTGTCTGTCTGTGTATTTTCTTTCCTTCTCGTGTATCTCTGTGTGATGTACATGTGTTTGTTCATGTATGTATAGGCACATGTCTGAGGTAGTGTGCATGAACGTGAGAGATCCACAGTTGATGCTGGGGAGTCTTCCTCCATCACTGTCTACTTGGTTCTTTGAGGCAGTCACTCATTTAAACGCATATCTCACAGGCATGACTCATCTACCCAGCAGCTTTGCCCCGGAGTACTCTGCCTCTGCCTCTGAATACAGGAATTACAGGGGGACTGCCCTCATCTTTTTACTGAGTCCTGGGATCCAAACTTGGGTCTTCATGTTTGCTGCTTGCTCAGCAAATATTTTGACCACTGAACCACTCCCCATCCCAAATCCCCTATTTTAGCTTTTCATGTGGTTTAAGAGACTAATATTAAAACTTGTTGATATTAAAGACATCATTCTAATTTCAGTTCGTAGCTTGATACGTTTTCTGCATAAGTCAAAAAATTAACACATTTAAAATATTACTAGCTTATGTTTTATGGCATTTGTTAAGATAAAAATTTGTGTCTTCCATGGATGAGAATGGTACAGTGTGTAACAAAGCAGAGCTAGCTAAGTTTGATCCCCAGAATCCACATGATTTGAGAAAACCAAGCGCTAGTTTGCTGTAAGCCTCTGGAAGAAGTTACTCTGGTTAAAAAGATCCCTCTATTTGATTGGCCTTCAGGTAAGTCTACGGAGTAGTTTTCTTATTAATGATTGACATGGCAGGACTGAGCCCACTCTGGCTGGTCCCTGGGTTATGTAAGAAAACAGGCCAAGCAGAGCAGTTAGCAGTATTCTTTTATGACTTTTGCTTCAGTTCCCTTTTCAGCTCCCTTCTTGGCTTCCTTCACCATGATTGGGACATATAAGCTAATAAATCCTTTCTTCCTAAGTTGTTTTTTTGTCATCTTGCTTCTCACAGCAGAGAAGGCAAACAAGGACAGGGTACTTAATCTCATTATTAAAAGATTTCAAGAATGAACTCAATAGAATGTTACCATATAAAAGAAACCCCCCTAGCTCAAGCAAGCTACAATTACTTAGCAAAAAAAAAAAAAAAAATGGAGATGATGGAGACTCAAAGCCATGCCCTTTGAGCTCAGTGGTCATGAAGGGCAGCCTCAGGGTAGCCAAGTAGCTGCATAGTAGGGGTGGGGATTTTCAAGCCTGTAGTGATAAGGCAAACACACTTAGAAGAGAGGTAGAAAGAAAAAAAGAAAAAAAAATGTGCATTAATGGGTAATTGAGAAAAGCAGGCCGACTCGAGAAGCTAATGGCTATGAGGGAAGAAATTCTGGGAAGGAAAAGCCTATTGTCTCACTAAAGGTTTGCTTAGTCCTCCTGGACACTTGACAAGACTTAACATGGACTCAGACTCCTGAAAGATAGATAGTCCCTTGCCCTGCTGCAGTCACCTGCTCAGTCAAATTAACTCTTTGATATTTTTAATGTGTTTTTATTGACTCTGAGAATTTCATATCATGCACCCCAATGCCACTCATTTCCAAGTTCTTCCATGTCTACCTTCAACCCTTATAGCCTCCTCCTTCTCAAACAAAAAGGAAAAAAAGCATTCTGCTCCTACATATTTCCCGCCTCTCTATTTTATATTCTTTTGTTGTGATAGCCTTGGGAGATTCAGTGTGTCACACAGTTTACCCATTTGAAGAAACAGCTTTACTTACAAATGTATTGAAACAAGTTGTTTCTCTGGTCCAACACCTCTGGCTTCTGGCACACCATCAATACTGCACCCTTACTGGGACTCGTCTTGGATATCTGTCTTTTGCCACAAATCATGGAGGTCCTATGGTTACAGTTCCACAAAGCCAGTCTGTTTACATTTTTCAGCAGGTCACAGATGGGATAGAGTTGGAGTCAAGTCTAAAGCCCTGGATGTGGGCCTGAATTATAGCTGAGTTGGTCAATATGGGCCTCCACCAGGACTGCCTCCCTCAGACAGAGATTCAACAACATTATAGAAGAAAACTTTACCAAGCTAAGGAATGATATCCCTGTGTAGATCCAAGAAACATCCGTAACAACAAAGACACAAGACCAGAAAACAAAACCTCTAGGGCATATCCTCCTAGAAACAATAAGTATACATAACAAAGAATGTATATGGAAAGCAACAAGAGAAAAAAAGAAAGTCACATACAAAAAAAAAAAACTTATCAGATAACAGTTGATTTCCCAATGAAAACTTTGAAGCGAGAAAGCCTGGAACAATGCCTTCTAAGTCCTAAAAGACTATGATAGACAGAGTAGACTAACATGCCAGAAAATTTACTTCATAATTAAAAGAGAAAGAGAAGTCAATAGCCTAAGAAACTTTGTTTCCTATAAAGCAAACCTAAGAAATACAGAAAGCATTATTTCAGAAAAAACTGTGGAAAGAAATATGAACCATAATCATTAAACTGAGAACACAAACAACAACACTAAGCATCAACAACATGATGATTGTATTTAACAAACATTTCAATAAAAACTAAATATCAATGGCTTCAATTCTCCAGTACAAATGCATGCTAATGTAATGGATTAAAATCAAAATATATTTTTTTTAACTTTAAAGATTTTAAAGAAGAGACAAAGGTACTCTAACCCAATGGGACCAGGAAGCAAGCAGGTATCAGTATTGTAATCTAATAGATTTCAAGGAAAAACTGATCAGAAGAGATAAAGAAGTACAATTTATACTAATTAAGGAATGAGTTAACCAAGAAGACCTTACTATCTTAAACATACAAGCACCAAACTCTGGTGTGCCAAATTTCACAAAAATGCATTACTGGAATTAAAGGCATAGATTAGTATCTATCTAATAAGTCATTTTAAAAAAAAATTCCCATTTTCTCCAATCAACAGGTTATCTGGACCAAAAAGAGAGAAATATCAAAATTTTTTGATGGTGTATATCCCACCCAAAAACCAAAGGATGCACAATCTACTCATCAGGAAGCTTCCCTAAATAGATTATACCTTGGGAAACAAAACAAATGTTTACAAACTCAAAAAGGTGGAAATAACTCTTTGTATTCTATCTAAACATAATATTCAGTGAAATTTAAACTTGACAGCAAACAAATCCCTGGAAAATACACAGAGTCACGGGGATTTAAGCAATCATTATTGAATTATACATAGGTCAAAGAAGAAATCAAGAAAAAATAAAAACAATACTGGAACAAAATGAAATTGAAAACATGACACAATAAAAGCTAAATGGCACTTTGAAAGCACTTTACGAGAAGTTTATAGAGCTACCAGAACAACAGCAACCTTTATAAAGAAAACATTAAATGGGGTGGCTCACTTACAGTTTTGGAGGTTTAGTCCATTATCATCATGAAAGGAAGCATGGTGGCATGCAGACAGATGTGGTTCTGAGTCCTCCATCTTGTAGACAACAAGAAATCAAATGACACACTTGGCAGTATCCTGAGCATAGGATACTACAAAGCCTGCCCCCACAGTAACACACTTCCTCCAACAAGGCCATACCCTCCCCAACAAAGACTACAGGGCCTATTACATTTAAACTACCACATTCCTCTCACTGGCTGCCATAAGCTGGTCACAATATCATAATGCAAAATGAATACAGTCCAAACTTCAAAAGTCCCCTGACTTTATTGTCTTTCATCTCCTCAACAGCCCATCAAAGTCCAAGATTCAAAGTCTCTTCTGAGATTCACTAATGTGGTGATTCATCGGTGTCTCAATAGACTTTCTTTGCCTGCAAAGTGGAAACAATCAAGAGAAAGAAGTGTGTTGCAGGGGGAAAAAGCCAACAGAGTTGGATATCTGAATGCATTTTGACATCAGACAGGGAGATGCAGAGTTTGGAGTTTGCCTGGCTGGGTTTCAGTCTTGTTTTGGTTCAGAATTTGTTCTCTATGTTCCTTTCCCTGCATTTTGGAATTTTTTTTGTATAATTTGTGCCATTATATGTTGTAAGTATGTATTCTTTTTAAAATTTTTATTTTACAGTGATTTATAGTTAAAAGATTGCATGAAACTCAGATAAGACTTTAAACTTTGGACTTTAAAACATTGTAGAGACTATGATAGACTATGGGGATTTTTGAAGTTAAGTTAAATATATTTAGCATTGTTGAAAGTGTATGGGAGCTAGGGAATGGTGGTTTTTCATGTTTCCTGTTATGATGATAATTTACTGAACCTCTGAAGCTGTAAACAAGTAACCAGAAATAAATGTTTGCTTTATAAGAGCTATCATGATCATGATGTGTTCTCATAGCAATGAAAACCCTAATTAGAACATGTTTACGTATAAAAAATCAGAAAGAGAACAAATAAGTGACTTAATTAAACAATTCAAAATTTAAAAAAATAAGAATAGACTCATCCAAACCTAGTCAACAGCAAAAAGTATTAAAATCATAACAGAAATCAATAAAATAAAAACAAGGAAGATAATACAAAGATCCAATAAGTCTATAAGGTAGTTCTTTGAAAAGATAAAAGAGATTGGCAGACCACTGGTATAAGAAATATGGGACCCAATTTAACAGAATTAAAAATAAACAGATAAATATTACAACTGCCACCAAAGATAGCCAGAATGATATAAGGGGTTATTTTAAAAGCTGTATTCCCCAGATCTAGGAAATCAAATGAAATGCATGAATGCCTATATTTCCCAACCACCAAAACTGAACCAAGAAGAACTAAAGAACCTAAACAAAACAATAAAAAATGAAAAAAAATGAAAAAGTAATAAAAAGCATTCCAGATTAAAAAGAAAAATGTTCAGGGTCAGATAGACTCTACCAGACAGACAAAGAAAATCTACAGTCAATCCATATATATACATGTATATATATACACACATACATAGCGTATATATAATATATTAGAAAGAAAGGAAGGAAGAAGTAAAAAGAAAGGAAGGAAGGAAGGAAGGAAGGAAGGAAGGAAGGAAGGAAGGAAGGAAGGAAGGAAGAAAAAGAAACAGGAGGAACACTCTCAAAGTTGTTATAGGAATTCAGAAAGTTGTTACCACTTGTTGGCACAGGTTGCTCATTTGTTTCCCCATTTTCCCAGATCAAAAATAATCCCACAAGAAGTATTAATTGAAACTCTGCTTGGCCTATTAGCACACATTTCTTATTGGCTTGCTCTTATATCTTAAATTAAGCCATTTCTACTAATCTGTGTGTTGCCACATGGTTGTGGCTTTACCAGTGAGGGTTCAGTGTCTGGCGTGTGTTGCCTGTGGTGTGATTCTGCCTTCTTTCTCCTCCTCTATTTGTTTGAAATGCCTGCCTTGCCCTTTTCTGTGCTGCAATAGGCCCAAAGCAGCTTCTTTATCAACCCATGGTATTCACAGCATACAGAGGGGAATCCCACATCAACCACTCTATTACCAAAACCAGGCAATGAAACAATAACAAAAATTATAGAAAATAAAACAGGCCAATATCCCTTGTGGACATAGACTCAGAAATGTTCAATAAAATTTTTACAAAAAAGAATGCATTCATACAAATAAAAGATTACCATAATCAAGTTAGCTTTATCCCTGAAATGCAAGGATAATTCAATATATGCAATCAAAAAATGTTTGGAGGAAAGAAGGGGAAAGGAGAAATATTGTAAATACTATAATCTCAAACATAATTATAAAATGCACAGTGGTCTATTTTTTAAGTTAACATTACAGAACAGATTCAGTTCAAGAAGTTTATTCATGAGATATACAATATGTCTTTAGAGGAATTAAATTTATCATAGATTGGGTTTAAGAAAAGATGATGTTTCAGGAGACTCTGAGACCCAGAAGAAATTTAGAATGCTGTGACCAATAGTATGTGAAGTAAGGATTTGTGGACAGAAAAGAGAAGTGATCAACAGAATAAATGGCTAGTTACAGCTTTGTCATCACCTTCTTTGCTTTAGAGACGTGAGGCACTGGCCATGTGGTCACTGTGGTCAGACAACTGGAAACCTGTCATTGCCTACATTGTAAGTTCTATGATTGGCTGAGGTTCAGCTCTTTGTTACAGATACAGATTCAAATTTATTTAGAGTTTACACACCAGATGAGGTTGTAGCTCCCTAACCACAAATCTTAAATATGGATGCATTCTCAGGCTAAACATGATTGCTTGTAACAGTGATGGAGGAGCTCCTTTTGCATAAAGCGGGAAGGCATAAAGGAAGGTCTCATATTAGAGTCTTCAAGTTGTTCACATTCAGAGCCAAGTGTCAAAAAGAGAGATTAAGAACTGGCACAGCAAAGTCTGGAACACTGCAGAAGGAGGGATAGGACTCTGAGCAAGGGATGGCAGACTGGAGCCGCTCTTGTCCCCACCATTAGCCCTTGAAGCTAATGTTTCCTTATAGTCTTTCTTGAAATTCAGTTAGATTTTAGAGACTAAGTGAAAAACGTCCACATATTATAGGAGACCATCCAGGCCATTCCACAGACAAGCAGCAAAATACAAGGTGACCAAGAAACATTACATTTATGTTTTGGTGGTTGTGCAATGAAAAACAATAAGATGGTTAGGTAAATGTGAGACCAAAGGTAATCAACATCACCTGAGATACAGGTCAGAGGATGTGTTATCAGCTAGAGACTGAAAGCCAATAGACGGTCAAGACCAGCAGCTATCAAAGTAGAAGGTAAGGATGAGCAAATGGTGACTTTGGCCACTACAGTCTTGGTAGGCAGCTCAATCATGGCTCATGAACATCTCCCTGCAACCAGGAAAGTGGTTCTCAATGTTCCTAAAGTCTCAACCCTTTTGATAGAGTTCCTCAGGCTGATGTGATCCTCAACCATAAAATTATTTCATTGGTACTTCAAAACTGTAATGTTAATACTGTTATGAATCATAATGTAAATATCTGTGTTTTCCAGTGGTCTTAGGCTATCCTGAAAAAGGGTCCTGCAGACAACAAAGGGGTCACAACTCACAGCTTGAGAACTCTTGGTCTGGTGAAGGGGAATGGATAGAATGTGTGGATCTTTGATTGGGTTGCCCAGTGAGGGCTTATAGCACTATCTAAACATATTAGAAATTACCTTAGCTTTGCCCAGTTTCTTCTATGGTCCTCTAAAATTCCTAGACAATAAAATTTGATGTTATTTTTATTTCTTGCAAACCCTCCATTCTCAGGAGTATTAATTCTGTCATTGTTCCTTAATTCCCCACTTTCCCTCAATCATTCACTTTTCTGTAATAATTAGAAATAAATCCCATTTCTCCTTTGCATACTCCCATGAAAGTCCATGTCATTAATCTCAATTCATTCTTTGAGGATTGGGAGTGTACAACACCTCAGGTATTTGGGCCGTGCACAAATGGGCTGTGAATTCTTGTTGCTCCCAAACCCCTGGGCACTGATAGGCTCTATGCTGTAGAAGTTTTCATGTGAGATATCCCCATATAGTCTGTGTTAGAACACTTGGCTGCCAGCTGGTGGAACTGCTTGGGAAGTGGGAGCTAAAGGATAAATCTGCATAGGCTGTTTGATTGATAAGTTAAATGACTACTCAGAGCAAAGAATGGTGCTAATCTGGTAGCCTAGTTACAATTTCTCTCTGGCTGTACTGAACTTTCTAAAGAGCTAGTCCTTGTTCACCTCTGTATCAGACACACCATGAAAAACAATTAAAACATTGAAACTAAACCCAATGCTGTTCACCAACAGGAAGGGCTAAAAATGCTATAATGTAGCTTCTAAAGCATCTAGTTAAGATTCTTTTGTCCACTTGATATTTCCAGTGACATATTTTTAAAATGCCTTGATTTATGTTATTTTTATCTGTTTCATGTAACTACATGAAACTTCTTTAACATATACACTTATATTTCTAGAGATCTGAATTTGTGTTTCTGGGAGACAATCACTCAAATTTAGCTCCAGAATAAACGGTTCTTCATTTCCTTTAAAGGGAAAGACCTGATATAACCTTAGTGGAAGATTATAGAGTCTGTAGGAGGTGGAATGTTATTGTAGGATGTAGGTAATGGGGGGTGGTAAGGGATGTTGCAGTTTTATCAACCTGGACCCATTTCCTATTTATACTCTTCCTGATTTACAAAGCAATGTACCAGCTGCTTCCTCTTCCAAATGCCTTGACTTCCTTCTCTGCAATGACACATGGTATATCTTCAAACTAGAGGTGAAAATAAACCTTTTCTTTTAAAATTGCTTTTGCTGAGGTATTTTATTTCAGCAACATGAAAATTGATGTTTATTGCTCACCCAGAGACGGTGAATAGCAGCAGTGTCGCAAAACAGAAGAATGAGAGATTGCTAGAGAGGATCCAGGTGGTGAGAAGGTGGCCACTCAAATAGACAAAGACAAAAGAGAGTGAAGCTTCTTAATGGCTAGGCTGGAGGTTGCTGAGCTGAACGTCCCAGACAACACCAAAGCACAAAAGGCCATACTTCACCACACCCAGGGTGTGTGAAAAGTCTTGAATTGGGATAAATTTGATAATTGAGGGCCTGAAGCATTATCTTGCCCCATGAAAAGATGCATACTTCACCACACCCAGGGAAAAGTCTTGAATTGGGATAAATTTGATAATTGAGGGCCTGAAGCATTATCTTGCCCCATGAAAAGATGCTGCCTTCTAAAGGGAGGGATTGTGCTCATAAGGATGTTGTATAGATAGCTTAAGGAAAGTGGCATCAAAATTGATCCCCAGAGGAGAGGACCAATATCGTTGATACTTGACATTGAGAATCTCATGGAAGACATGCGGGCAGACATAGCACATACATTGTAAGATTTTTGGAAAATTATACATTAGAGCACCTTGTTGTGGCATGCTGCAATTTCTCAAAGGATGCCCATACAAGATTGGACCATTAAGCTTCCCTTACAGAGGAGAGGAAGGACTGATGAGGCCATGTTCATATGCAAGCATTTATAGACAACTACCAGATGCTAGAAAGAGGGCCTTGGTTGACCCAAAGGCTTCATTGGCAGTTAATGGTTGCCGAGGCAAGGTGACCATGAAGTTATTCCTCTTCCAGGAACAGGTAGTTATTAACAGTTAAGGGTTGACGGGCAGAAGAGAGGCATTTTTCCCAGGGCTACGCACATTCTTCTTTTGCTTGTAGGTGACCCCTTATTCATGCTCCTGTGAATCACCCTTACTAAACTCATTGTTTCCCTGGGTAGACCTCATTCTTTCAAGGAAAATGCTTATTACTGCTGCCTTTTGGATTTCTGGTTGGTTCCTTTTGTTTGATAGCTATTCTACTTTGGTTTTCGGGTACTATGATAAAACCCTCTGACTAAAATCAGCTTCAGTGAAGAAAGAGTTTATTTGATTTACATTTCAGGTCACAGTCCATCACTAAGAAAAGTCAAAGCACGAGCTCAAACAGAACCCATGCAGAAAACTTACTAAATCGCTTGCTTATTGGATTATCCTCAGCTAGCCTTCTTAAATAATCTAGGCTTATTTGCCTCAGCCTGATGATTCTTCAAGTGTGCTGGGTCTGCCCCCTCCCATATGCAATATGAATCAGAGACATGGCCAGAGGTCAACTTGATCTGTACAAGTTACCAACTGTGGTTCTCTCCATAGATGCCTCCTTATTATACCAAGTTAACTGTAAAAGGTAAGCATCACAAGAACGCAACTCCAGTTGCATGGCAAGGAAATGAGTCTGGAGAGCCAGATTTACAAAACAAATTCTCTTTACATCCAAGCCTTAAGAAGCTCATATAGACCCTTAGTGACTCATTCATTTAGTCATTCATAGAATAGTTCATTTAATAAACATTTATTTAGTACTTGCTATATTCTAGATGTTGTGCTGGATATTTATGAATATATATTGTTTATATAAGTCTTAAAATAATTGGTCACATAGGATTGAACATCCAAGTGATTGATGAGAAAGGAGAAGCTTGTCGTGCTTCCTTGAGCACAGCTACCCAGGCATTATGTGATCTGCTGCACTGTTCAGAGCCAAAGCAGAAGGAGTCAGTCCCAGTTTATAAATAAGGATCTAAAATCTGTGAGAGGTAATTAGTCTCTATAACATTCGTGTACATGAAGGCTTTATGCCCTCTCCAAATTACAACTCCATCCTTCCAAGACATCCAGTCTGAAGGTTGTGCCAAAATAGATAGACTTGAATGTCAGAGGCAGCCAGTGAAGTGCCTATTTTTCAACTGAAATGGTGTTTCCTGTGTATTAATAGCTACTCCTTGTATTATTGATCAGTTTGCTAGGTGGTTGATTCAATTTGGTCATCAACATTGCTGTAGAAACCAGATACTTTGGTTTCTTCAGTCCAGTGACTGCTTTTGAATAAGCACAGCCATAGTTCACAGAGGTTGTTACCAAACAGTTAGGTAGTTCCATGAGGGTTTGAATGCTATATATTAACTCCTTCACTGAATCAGCTGCCAGTGTTAGCAGCCTGGGCATGGGAAGTGTCTCCTGTGTGCTCAGAATGGATTTCTCAAGCTACATATATTTTGCTTCTATCTTAGTTGTTTTTATTTTCTTTTATTCAAAATTTGAAAATTTGTAGAATCCTATTTCTTTGAACCTGTAGCATGGCCTTCTTCCCTTCCTTCCTTCCTTTTTTATTTTTCTTTTTTTTAATTCTTTCTTCCTTCCACCCTTTTTCTCTCTCTATTTCCTTATTTTGAATTTAAATAAATATTTATTTTTTTTTTATGTGTACAAGTGTTTTCCTACATGCACATAGATGCAGAATGATGTGTCTGCTTCCTTGAAGCCAGAAGGGTATGTTGTAGTCCCTGGAATTGGAGTTATCTCTGGCTATGGACTTCTTGACATGGGTGCTAGGAATTTAACTATTTTGTTGTTGTTGTTATTGCTATTTTGTTTTGCTTTCTTTTTTCAAGTTAAGGAGATTTTCTTAACCACTGAGTCATCTTTACGCCCCCTTCTTATTTTGAAAGTTTATTGATTTACATCTGTACATGTCTACATGTATATACATATGCAATTACATGTGTCCATGGGTCCACTGAGGCCAGAAACGAACATTAGCCATTCTTTATTGATCTCTGCCTGGTCCTTTCAAGCAGGGTTTCCCTTGTGTGAATAGCATGCTCTACGTTATTTGGTGGCAGTGTAGGCCTATTGCTTCCAAGAGTTGGAATAGTAAACATGGCTTCCAGAGCTGGCAGTAAACAGACCTCGGTCATGTTGGAAAGTCAAGCAGAGTGGAAACAACAGCCAAAGCGGCTCCTCTGGTCCTAAACATACCTGTTTAACAGTTCAAAACAGTCATCAAAAAAAATGATTACTAAACAATTAAGACAGATTCAGACAGAAATAAAACTCTAGACAGGTCATAATGTGTTTAAAAATGTACATAGGCTTAAGATAAAAGAAAATGGGTATAGGCAGTTATAGAAAGAAATAGTTTTAAAAACTAAAGCAAACTCTTTAAGGAGACAGAAAAAGTAATATAAAAGAATACAGACAGTCTTAGATAAATAAGTAAAGATAATAAAATAAATATTACAAAGTAATAGAGTAAAAAAAAATAAGCCACGTAAAGATGAAAAATATACAGAGTCTGGTTTATGTCTATTCTTGTGTTTCCTTTGGATTTTTTGATGGTTAATGAGTTAACTGCTAAAAAACATTTCATTCTGGGGATTGGTAAGCTAAGCCAACATATATATTTAAAGTATCTTGACTTCAAACTTTGAGTCTAAGGATATATTACTTTGGAAAAGATTTTCTACTATTATTTCCACAGCAGATGAGAACCTGTGGATTTCTTCCAGGCCAATGTGGTTTGATGGAAGAAGACCCCCCCACCCCAAATGATCTCCATGAGATCTAAAAATATTTTGCTCAAAAAACAGCAGGAAGCAGTTTGAAGAGAATTACATTCAAATTACAAAAATGATTGTTTATAAATGTTTGTTTTCATTTGAAGGGCTTTGTTACTTCTTGGTTCTTGGAAGGCTGCATGGCATCTCTCTGACTCTGTCTTCTTTCCTCCTCTATCTCTGCTTAGATTTTCTGACTTGCTATATTCTGCCTTGCCATAGGTCAAAGCAGCTTCTTTGTTACCCAATGGTAATAAAACATATTCAAAGCACACAGAAGGGGATACCACATTAGATCCTTGAGTTTACCTTTTCTTAGGCTGAAAACCAACAAGGTACATTGATCCTTCTGTCCCTTCCCACTGTTGTTTCACCCCTGACCTTGAAGTTAGAGTAACAGATATGTAAGCAATGTCCAGAATATCATGTGGGTGCTGGGTTATAAATGCTAGTCTTTATGAGTATGCAGCAACTAGTCTTAACTGATGGGCCATCTCTCCAGTCCCAGGACTTCCCTTGAAGCCTGAGTGCTGGGAATGTTGCCAAAATGGGACATTGTTAATGTTACTTTTTTGTGCAAGAGCTATTCACCTTTCTTTTCTAGAAAGGCCACTGGTACTTAGGTGGGGTTCCAGTTTTTGCTTGCCAATTTAAGACTGATTTCTTTTATTTGGTGATTCAGAATTTTTTTTTTTTTTTTTTGATTTCTCGAGACAGGGTTTCTCCGTAGCTTTTGGTTCCTGTCCTGGAACTAGCTCTTGTAGATCAGGCTGGCCTCGAACTCACAGAGATCCGCCTGCCTCTGCCTCCCGAGTGCTGGGATTAAAGGCGTGCGCCACCACAGACCGGCAGAATCTTATATAACACTATGGTATTAAGATTTTGTTAGTTTATTTTTGCAAAGTTTAGTGTCTTCTAAATATCATTCAGTCAAAAATTACTATCAAGATTTTCACTTGGTTCAGACAAATTCAGAGGTAGACTGCTATGGAGCTAAAACTTTCTCTTCAGATATTTCTCCTGAGTCCCCATATTCACTGGATTCATATTCCTAAAAATAATGATAGTATAAAATTATACTTAATGCAATAATAAATAAAGCATCAATCTTTCTTATTTTAGAGCAAGTATGATTGGTGACCAGTTACAATGACAGGAATAGGCAGTGCAAAGCATTTACCTTCCTTTCTTGCCACAGTCTCATTGATTAGGGCCATTTCCACAATAGGACAGTTTTCAGCTTCTCTGAACTTTCTAATGCTGCTTAACACTTGGGTTTCACAACCACCATCTTGTGTCTCAGTTAACTAAAACTCCTCTTTCCTGTTATTGCCCCTAGGAGCCATATTTTATCTTCAAGTTAGTACACTTGAATTTGTAAACTACCATTAAGTTACATTTTTACAAATGTGTAAATGAGAGGACAACTTTCAGTAGTCACTTCTCTCCTTCCACAATGCCAGTCTCAAGGAGCAAACTCAGATCTTCATGCTTGGTGGCAATTACCTTTGCCCACTTAGTATAAATGAGTTTTATAAATAATAATATTGCAGGTCTGTCTGCATTTTTTCCTAGTTTCTCCATAAAATATTTCCCACATTTCTGTTGGTCACTATTGTTTTTTTTTTTCCTTTATGTATTCTTCCCACAGTCACATGGTATGCCCTGGAGAGTTTTTGCAATTATCAGTCTATGATCACAGGATAATCAGAGCAATGTCTATAGGAGGATTTTTCCTGATATTTCCTCTGAGGTTTCATTTTATAAGAAATCCCTTTTGAGTTATCTGTTTGCAATGAACCATTTTTTCTTCTAGGAGTTACTTCATGCTGCTTAGAGAAGCATTGCATGATATCTATAACTATCTGAAGGGCTTTGATCTACACTTGCATCTATATATTTTTTCCTCTGCAATATGCTACCCTGTCTTGTCTCTTGAACCAAATTGTTGTTTTTATAAATTTTCAGGTCTGTAAAACATCCAATTCAGCTACACAGTATTACTCTTGTAATACATGAGCATAAGTCCTGTCCCTCCATATGCCTTCTGTTTTCATCTATGTTTTGCTTTGTTATAAACTTCAACCTTTATCTTAGGATGCTTTCACTACCTAAAATCACTTTTAAAACCAACTCACCATTAACTTTTCATGAAAGTGGTGTACAAAAGGATACTCAATGGTTATGATTTCTTGTCAGATAACTGGAAACACACAAGAGCACACTTATGTAATCCAATAAAACATTTATTTTCTCTTTCTTTCAATAATTGTGACTATTTAAAAAAACTCTCACAAAATGATATTAAACAAATATTTACTATTCTCCATCACAGGCTGGTTAATTCAGTGTTCAGTGAAAATCTGATAGGGGAACATGTGACAGTAGACACAAGAGTATTATGATTACATATTAAGGAAGTGCTTCTAAATGGAGAAATGTAGTGCTCTGATTCTTCCTTATATTTGCTTTGTTTTGTATATTGCTCAATGATTATGAATTGCTTTGTATTTAATTTCAAATTTTTCTTTTAATTCATTATTTAGATAGTATATCAAATAATGAACTTCATTGCAACATTTTGTACGTGTGCTTTTTTGCTTTGCCCTTTCGGGTTTCTTGATCTCAAAGCATCCCTCCAGGAGTGAATGCATGACTGTAACTGGAATACGAGTGCAATGCACCTGTGCACCTAATCATATCCTATGAGACAGAACATATCTTCTCTGTCTCCTGCATGACCCTCTGCTGCTTTCAGACACATTTTTGCTGCAGATTCACGACACTGATTTGGTATAGGAGGTTTTTCTGTTCATGTGTTGCTTTCATTGGCTAATGAATAAAGAAACTGCTGGGTCTGATAGGACAAAACTTAGGTAGGTAGCAAAGATAGAACTGAATGCTGGGAAGAAGGGCAGAGTCAGAGAACCAGCATGGAGCCACCAGGTCAGACATGCCAAATGTTTCCCAGTAAGCCACAACCTTGTGGTGGGATACAGATAAAGACAAATGGATTAAATCTAATGTGAGAGTTAGTCAATAAGAGGCTAGAGCTAATGGGCCTAGCAGTAAGTTAATTACTACAGTTTCTGTGTGGTTATTTTGGATATAAGCTAGCCAGGTAGCTGGGACAAATAAGCCAACTCTCTTTGTAACAATTGGCGCTTTAACGTGGTCAACTAACTCCATGTAAAACCTGAGAGGGCTTGAAAATGGGGTTTGTGAGCAGATTGCTGCAGATAACAATGTGGATCAGCTTTGTGCCTGGAAGTTAGTCAGTGTGCATGGCTCAGAGACGCAAGCATCTCTACCATGTTGGAAAGTGAGAAGTGTTGGCAGGAATTTATATTTACCATAACAGTGCAGCTTAAGTTTTAGATGGCAGACCAACAGGTTATTGTAATATCCCTACTAATGATACAACTTAAGTTTTTAAGAAGCACTTAGCATTTGAAGAAGTGCTCCTGGACAGTAAAGACTTACAGATACACAATAGGACAGATTCTGACATAAAAGACCTAGAAATGGGTCACAGTGTTGGATAAATGTACATAGGCTTGAGAGAGAAAAGAAAAAGAGTATAGTCATAAAAAAGTTAATGCTTAAAAAAAAGGGTAAAGTCTTCAAAGAGACAGAGTAAAGTAATAAAGTAAAAATTGTAGAGAGCCACACCTGATGGCAATGTAGAGAGCTGCGGGGAGCCACCTGATGGTACTGGCTCACGCCCTCCGCAATCCAGAAAGCGAGTGCTCTTTATGATAACCAACTCCTATGGCTAAGGCCTGACCTATGCTATGATCACTCAATGATTATCAGCTGCCTGCATATGTGTGAGCCTATGGGCAGTGCCCACCTGGCAGTTCAGGGTTGGCAGCCCATGCCTACTTAAGGGCTGGGAGAGGTTTGCCTGGGGAGAGAGAAAGGAAGAGAGAGAAAGAAGGAGGAGAGAGAGGAAAGAGGAGAGAGGAAAAGAGAGAGGAGAGAAGAAAAGAGAGACAGAAAGTGAATAAAGTCCTGGAATAACATGTCATCCTTGCGGGACGAGGGTGGCGGTGACAAAAAATAAGTCATATAAAATGGGAAAATTAGGGAGTCTAGATTGTGCATGTTATTGTGTTATTTTTTTAATTTTTTTGACTGTGAAGGAGCTAAGTACAGAAAAATATTTCATTATATGAGCTGCTAAGTTAAACAAGCATGTATATTATAAAGGTATCTTGACTTCAGGATTTGGGTCTAAGCATATGGTGCTTTGGAAAAGAGGGTCTCCTTTTGTTTTCCAGAAGATAAACTACAGATTGCTTCTACTCCAATATGGTTTCATGGACCAAAGCCTCCTGAAAGGCTGCTGTGAAAAATTACAAAAAAATTACTTCACCCAACTGCTCACTGAAATAAACTTGTCACACAGGATATACCATGAAAGACTTGATTAACAGTGTCCCCATACAGCAGGAAACAGTTTGGAGAGAAAAAAATATTCTCATATTCCCAAATATTGTTTATAAATGTTCTTTTACATTTAAAGGAAGATATGATATAGATATGAATAATTAGCATTGGTATAAATCTTGATTTATTGATAAAAATTTAAAGTTAATTTTGTTATATATATATATGTATTTCTGATGTTGAAGATGTAAGGTATTGTGATTGTGTAGTTCATTTGAAAATGTAATATATAATTAAAATATAGATTAATAGACAATCTCTATAATAGTCAAGTTTGTAGTTATGTTAGTTAGATTTTCTTGATGTGCATTTCAGATGGATAGGCATTCTTCATATCTTTCAAAGACTACAGAATATGACATTTAAAATGTTTTAATAACTTAGGACTTTTCATGACAATGAGACACATCTGTTCCTGGCAGCACCAAGCTACTTCCTGAGGAAGATGGGCATCGAAGAGGCTCCTTAGCCATTTGGGCAAGAAACTTCTCTTGCCTAGACTGCTTCACTGGGCAGGCAGTACCCTCAGAGAGAGGACTGCTGAACTTGCCTAAAGGTGAGATGGTCCTTTGTTGATGGAGGGAGGGCCTGCTTTTTGCCCTGGCCACCCAGCTAGCTTATATCTGAAATAACCACACAGAGATTGTATTAATTAAATTATTGTTTGGCTCATTATCTTTAGCCTCTTATTGGCTAACTGTGACATATTGATTTAACCCATTTCTAATCATCTGTATGTCACCACGAGGTCGTGGCTTACCGGGAAAGATTCGGCATGTCTGACCTGGCATCTCCATGGCTGCTTTCTCTTAATCTGCTTTCTTTCTCCCAGAATTCAGTTGTGTCTTCCCCCCCTTCTAAGTTCTGCCCTATCAGAAGGCCAAGGCAATTTTTTTATTCAACCAATGAAAGCAACACACAAACAGAAGGACCTCCTACACCAGTCCTTCGGGGTTCCTGCTTTATGAAAGCATCTGCAAGACATTCTGCAGGACACAGAAGAAAATTGTAGTAATATGAGCAGCAGTGAGGCTGCGTAGTAGGAGCGGTGGGGCTGGGTCCCCAGCACCCCAGCCGCCTGGCTATCTTATGCCCCGAAATAATTACACGGACACTGTATTATTTTAAATACTGCTTGGCCCATTTCTATCTAGCCTCTTCTCTGCTAACTCTCGCACCTGGACTAGCCCATTTCTAGTGTAGCCCATGAGGTGGCTTACCAGGGAGGTGGCTTACCTATGCCCATCCTGGGTCGGAGCTTTATCGTGTGTGCCTCAGAGAGCAGAGCTCTAGCGTCCGCCCTGGAGATGGGAACATGGCGTCTCTGCTCCAGAGGGCAGAGCTGTCGAGTCTGAGCTCACTTCCTCTTCCTCCCAGCATTCTGTTCTGTTTACTCCTCCCACCTATGTTTTAACTTATGAGGGCCAGCCAAGCAGTTTCTTTATTGCTTAATCAATGAAATCAACAGATTGATATATGACACTCCCACATCAGAAAATGGCTGAAAATTTCCAGCTTCATAGAAAAGTCTGCTGGATATTATGGGCCTGTAGGCTGAAGATGAAGATGGATGCCTGACCAGAAGAATGCACAGGTATAGTCAGTCAAATCAACTTTCCTGTCCAGAGTTTCTCAGTTTACCTTAGGCTTGTAGATCATTAATCCTCCAGTTAGTTAGACAATATATTTATTAAAAAGATGGGATTGTGCCACCCAGTGCAAATTAGGGTTTCCCCAGCTACCACCCCAATGCTAAATATACCCTATGCTCTGGAATAAAGTTCATCTGTCTCACTGAAGATGTCTTCCAGAAAGCTATTTCAACCATGTCCATAAGTCATCCAAAGTTCTCTGTCACCTCTTCTGCCTCTTTGTCCTTGTGGGTTGGTGGCCAATGAACTGCAGGGATAAAGGGGACCTCCAAATCCCATATTTATCTTACTCAGCAGGGAATATATTTCCATCATGATTCCTGGTGACTGCATCTCCCTTTATTCTTTCTAACTCCCTCCTCAAGTGCTCTTGGTGGAGGAGACCCAGATGAGATGCAAATACCTCATCTTAATCATCAAACTCAAAACTATTATCAAAAGAACATTTTGAAAAGTTCATTCATTAACTTGTTTTGTAGATTATTGCTTTCCCAAATTCCACAGCTGATTCTGCTTTGAGACCACAGACACTACCCTTCAAGCAGCCAGAAATCAGAGGCAGCCCGGCAGGAGCACGTAATATAAACTACACAGCAACTGCATGGAATGGAGTCATCCCTTCCTCTAAACTGCATAGGGAGGGTCTCTCATTCTGCCACTCAAGCCTGATATTTCCTCAGAGACCTTGTCAGGTTGCTCTTTGTCTGTCCCTGTAGAAGCCTTCACAAGTATAGTCCAAGAATCCCAAATTGCTAGCTGGAGAATGTGGTAACCAGGCATCACAGATATGTAGCCTGGCTCTCCATGACCTGACCTCTGGACCATAAGTGCCATGATTTACATGATCCCAATTTCCATGGCTTTGATTTCCAGGTGGAGACTGTACAACTGGATATTTCACATACAGTGGCTCACCTCCCAGAACTCTACTCCTTCTCATGGTATGGATAACATACAAGGAAATACACATAAAGAAACTCAGCTTAGTAGATTGGTGATGACCCCACATTCTTGAAGACTATTTCTCTGTGATCCTGAGATGTTCTTGGGTAGTCATTGCCCAGTCACCTTTTCTTCCAATGCATTCAACAAAACGTTTTTATTATTATGATCTGAAACATAGGTGCATTTAATACTGTTACTCAATCTGTTACAATGATTCACTAGAATCATAAGCACAGACTTCAATATGGAAAGTATAAGAGGAAGCTGCAGTCACTTCCATCCTTTCTGCCTCATATTCTTCCAGAACAGATGCACACCGTGCAGGACACAGAACATCCAGTCTGGGACAGAACTTGTGGCAGGGCTGATGGCTATGTCTCTATGGATGATTCATGTCCTGTGTCCATCAAGAGTTAAGAAAGTGAAACTATGCATAGCTCTGAAATTCATTCCTTAAAATCCCTCCCCAAAATGTCAACTATCTGTAGACAAGGTTAGGTATAGTCACCAGAACACTGTTTATTCTCATGTATTGTGTTCTACCCATTTTTCCACAAAGATCACTATCTACCACTAGCATTTTTTCATTGAATGATCCGAATTAGGCATTTTTCAGAAATAGGGATATATAAGATATTTCATACATTGATGGGGTGAGACTACTAATTCAAGCTATGAGAACTAAGGAAATCAAAGATGAACAGGCAAGGGAAAAACAAAATGAAAATGATTCATATTGAGGATACAAATCAGTTGAAACAACATAGTAGACTCAGAAGCTAAATTCATCAAACAATGACATTTAAAATATATTATAATTGTACTCAATATGTTCATGAAGCTAAGTAACAAAAACACATAAAGGTGTGAGCAAGAGAGCTCAGTGGCTGAAGTCTGTAGCTGCCAAGCCTGAAAGCTTGAGGTCAGCCACCGAGCTTCACATGGCAGAAGGAGAGAGTCAACTCCTAGGCTCATTGTTGTCTCCTCACCTCCACGTTCATATCATGACACCTGCACAACTGCCTAAGGAAATAAATAAATGTAAATGTTTAATGGAACTGAAACTATAAGATCAGAAGTCTGAATGTTGCCACATCACAATCAAATAATTTAAATCAGGGATCAAAAGAAAAATTTAAAATATGTCACAGGAAAAATACATGTATGAAGACAAAAAAATATTACACATTTCTTTACTTTTTCTTATGAAATTAAAATGATTTTGCCCTTGGTAAAATAATGCCCTTGGTGAAATGCCTTTGATAAAATAATGCCCTTGATGAAATAATGCCCTTGGTAACATAATGTCCTTGATAAAATAATGCCCTTGGTGAAATAAAACCCTTTAGGAAATACCGCTTTTGGTGAAATACCCATACACTCTCACTCTAAACCTTCCTAATGAGACTTAATGGAGCTTTTATCTGTTTTTAATCTTATTTCCCTCAAAATACTACCATGGTTTTTTTTTCCTTAGGATCAAATTTTGGTACATTGAATCATGAGACATTTTACACATTGACATTCAGACTAAATTCATTTCTTCACATATATTTGTAGCATTTCTTAAACTGCAACTTCAAAAGGTAAAGTTGGCAAGTTTCACAAATGAAAAAATATAAAAACACTTGTAAGCAATGTAAAGCAAGCTTTTAAAACACTATACCCATTTAAATACTGCTTCTTTAAATAATTTATAGCCTATTATGTATTTTTTGCTTTCTGTTCATGTAAGTGTTCTGTTTTCTCAGTGGAAGTTGCATAATTACACACATAGAATTTAGATTTGAAATGTTTGTGCCCCAGTTAGATAAGCTATATTTCTCTTTATTCAATATTTTTTTTGGGGGGGGGGGTTTCGAGACAGGGTTTCTCTGTAGCTTTGGTGCCCATCCCGGAACTAGCTCTTGTAGACCAGGCTGGCCTCGAACTCCCAGAGATCCGCATGCTTCTGCCTCCTGAGTGCTGGGATTAAAGGCATGTGCCACCATCACCCTGCTCTTTATTCAATATCTTAAAACTAATTTCCTTTATGTTATCTTAAAGATAATACATTGCAGTATTGAATAAGAAAATATAACTAGATGTTCCATAAAAGCTGTTTATCATTATCTCTATTATTCAAATAATAAATTATTTCACAGCAATTGTCCCTGTCCTCTGGCCCTTATAATCTTTAGCCACCCCTTCCATTAGTCCTATTTAGGACTAAGCACTCCACAGTCCCATACTCTCTGTAATTGGAACATTTCTGAGTCTCCGTGTTTATTAGCTGCCATCCTCCACATGAAGAAGCTTCTTTGATGAGGGCTGTGAATTGCACTTGTCTGTGTGTATGAAGACCAATATGTAGGTGGCATAAAATAGTTGAGCCTATGACCTCTCGGTCCTGGTTTCTTAGGTAGCTTTACAACCAAGCATTAGTCATTCCTTTGGAGTAGGCTTTAAATCAAATTAGAAAACTTAATTAATTCTCTAACATTCATGCTGCTATTTTATCAATGGTTATAACCTATCAAATCAATCATTGATTGCAACTAGAAGTTTCTCTCCTGCTTACCATTTTCTAAATAGCTACTGTAAAGTTTAATATTAATTATAAACTGTTTGGCCTATTAGCTCAGGCTATTATTAACTAGTTCTTAAAACTTAAATTAACTTATTTCTACTAGTCTATATTTTACCATGAGGCTTCTGGCTGGTTACTTCACATCTTGCTTCCCCCGTGGCTGCTGGTGTCTCCCTCAACCCTGTCTTCTTTCTTCCTGTATCTCTGTTTGGATTTCCCACTTGGCTTTATTTGCCTGACTATTGACCAAATCAGTTCTTTAATAACCAATGGTAATAAAACATATTCACAACATACAGAGATTCATCCCACATCAATTGGTTATAGCAAGGTTCACAATTGGGTAAGAATTTTTATTTAACCATGAACCTTCCTGTTCCTGTGGTTGCCGGGATAAAAACTTGTCACTGTCTTTGCAGGATAAAATAAGGTTGGTTAATATCCAAGCTTGGAAAAAGAAGGAATTCATAAGATTTCACTTCCAGCTCTGAAACTACTGACAATTTATGGCCCCAAAGGGAGAGAGACCCAGTTTTCTTCGGGGTCAACTAGTAGGTTGGTCATATTCCTATCAACGGCATCATACAGCCATGTGTATATGAGTAGCACTGATTGGATTTAGTGGGGAAAAAGAAAAAGACATGACAATGAAAGGAAGATGTAGATGTAGATGGTTAAGCCAGAAAGAGCAGCAGGGTTCAAATGTGTGTTTGTAAATGTGTGTGTGTGTGTGTGTGTGTGTGTGTGTGTGTGTGTGTGAGACTGTAATGCAAAAACATTATACTCATCATGAAATTACCAAAACGATCTTAAAAATAATACATTAAACTTAAGACATAATTTATGTAAGAAGTATATAAATTTAAAATATCTAAACTCCCTGCCAGTTCAATACTTACTTCAAAAGCTCATTTACATATTCAGTACAGTTTATGTGCTTGTTCAGTTTAACATAAGTCTAACAAATCAAATTTTTAATATATTTCAAATTATGTAGTTTAATAAAATTCAAGTAGTAAAAGGTCATAAATTTCTTTTAAAATATATGTTATGAGTTTTGGTGCTTTCCAGGGTAGCAGATGACACAGTCACTCAGCCTCTATGGCTAATAGAGGAAATTGCTTTCACTTGTGTAGGTGGTATTTTGTAGAACTTTGAAAAGGAAAACTTCATTTGGGTAGGGAATAGTTCAAATGATTATAAAATGGCTTAAAATGAAGGGGAGTTCAGAAAATGGTGGAATGCATCTAAAATGAAAGGTTCATTCATTTTATTTAAAATAAACATAAGCAATGTGTAAGTAAGAAGGAAGGAGTCTTATTCTAGATCCTGCATGGTATAGGTCTAAGATATGTCTTTAGGATGTAGGCATGGCCAATCTGTTTTATATAAAGATTCTGTCTTAAAGAAAAATGAATTCTGACTTATAATGTTAACAATTAATGAGAAAAAGTCTTGAAATATTTCATTTAATTTATTTTTCTTCAAAGTTTTGTACATGCATGCTGTATAACTTATCACAACGCAACAATGACTTTCTCAACAATTGTCTCAGTGTCAATAAGAACTGGAGTTATAGACGGATGTGAGCTACCTTATGTGCATCCTGCCTCTGAACATTGGTTCTCTTCAAGACCAGTAAAAGGTCTCAACCTCAGTCATATCTCCACTCTTTTCCCTCTGTTGTTTTATAAGTGTGTGTAAGTCTGAGGACAACTTGTAGAATTGGGTTCTCTGTTCTATCATGAGGTTTTTAGGGATCAATCTCAAGTCATCAGGCGATCACCTTTACCCACTGAGTCATTGCACAGGCCCTCCCTCCACCTTGTTTTTGAAGTAGTTTAGGTCATTCCTGTTTCTACCACTGAGCTATAGACTCCCGGCAATCTGACCATTGAGCACAATGCTCTTCCTATCTCCAACTCCCATCTTTTTATATAAGTACAATTACCATAAGTGAATAAAATGATCTTCCGGTAAATTTCTGTTTCGAGTGTTTCACTTCTCATTGACAGTGCCAGATGAAATGTACATACAAATAGTAAGTGTAGCTACCTGCTGCTTTGACATTAGACAAAGGTCCTCAATAGGCATCCTGAGGGGTGCATAATGAATGGTTTCTATGTGCCTGGGTTAGTGATTATTTAGACCAAAAAGTAAAGGTCAGTCACTTAGTGCTGCTAAGAATGACCTTTTACTCCCAGCACTTTGGAAAGCCACCCAGTTTAGCAAATGCTGATATACATTTCAAGGAAGATTTTCAATGTCCTCCGGGAGCTGAGTTTTCACTGTAAAAGGACCTCCATGGGTAGAATTCTGTAGAAAAGAGAAATCCTTGTTGTCCCCTGGGAGATTGTACAATGATTGGAAAAGCTAAATATGAGAGCTGTAGGAACCTGCACATTAAATATTAATGCTGGACATTCCAATATTTCCTGGATCCTGGGAGGCCAGCAGGTACTTCTCCTTTCTCTTCAAGATGGATGTGGGGGTCTGCAAAGGTCAACTGTATTATGAGCCTTTGTTTCATAATGCAGTTAACTGGCCATTACACATATGTCACTAGGCAACCTCCAGGAACCAGTGAAATTTCCTCTTTAACCTGAATCCCAGGGTCACTGGAAATGAAAACACTGTCTAATAGTACTAGAAAAATTGTTTTCTACAAAGTGAGTGCTCGTTAAAGGTTGTTTGTGTCAAATGACTCACATATTTTGCTTTGGGGGTAAAAGCTGTTCGTTCATAATTGAGAGGCAATAGTGGGAACCCCTGAACCTCTCAGTTCAGCCAAGCAGCTAGTGTTGAAGTCTGTGTGCATGGGCTCTGCCCCAGACAAGTCACCAGGGCTGATCAACAGGCTCAGAGCAGGGATTTCTCATGCACCATCCATGCTAGCATCTTAACATCTGCAAATCTCATTGCTGCAAAACAGGAGGTGGATGCAATGACAGCTAGGCAATATCTGGTACAAGCCGGTTCATTACTTTCACGTGACCCTATGATAGGAGCTGGTGCGAAGATGTGAATATCTGAGTCCTCAGGGAACAAATAGAACAGCTGTTTCTAAATTCACTTTTTATTTAATTAAAATAAGATTATATAATTCTTCCCTTTTCTTCCCTCCTGTCTCTCTCATATTCAGAGTCTTTTTAAGTCTATTAACCCTCTTTAATTTTTATTTATACACATATATGTAAATATCTTTGAGTGAAACTTGCTGATTCTTTTAATAATGCTTGTGTGTGCATATATATTTTAGGACTTACCACTTGGAATTGCATCACATTTAAGGGACTTACCTCTGGAGAAGACAAATTCTCCTTCTCTCTGCAGTTTTTAATTGCCTGAAGCTGGTAATAGCTAAATTTCATAACATTTCTCTAGGCATGGGAGCTCTTTGTTAATGTCTGACTTGGCTACGGGAAAAACATAGCTTTACATTGTTGGAAATCTTACCCTAAGTCACAGACTAAGACTACAGAAAAATAATGAAAGGTTTGTTTTGGTCTAGTCAGGGATTATTGCTTCAAGGGAAGTGTGGCTAATCTTTATTCTGTGTTTGGGTCCCTCCTACCTCAGATTTGTATTTTTATAAATTAATTTTTTTTATTTATTTTACATAGGGACCATAGTTTCCCCTCCCTCTTCTTCTCCTATCCCCTCCCCCACCGTTAACTACCCTCCCCCATCAACTCTTCCATCTCCTTTGTTCAGAAAGAGACAGGTCTCTGTGGGATTCAACAAAGCCTGGCATATCAAGTTGAGGCAGGCCCAAGCTCCTCCCTCTGCATCAAGGCTAGATGAGGGATCCCAGCATAGGGAATGGGTTCTCAAACACCAGCCTAAGGGACAGGGCCAGGTCTTCATCCCAGTGACAGGAGCCCCACAAACAGACCAAACCACACAGCTGTCATCTGCATGCAGAGGACTTAAGTGGGTCCCATGCAGGCTCCCTAGCTGTTGGTCCAGAGTCCTTGAGCTCTCTCTCATAAGCTCAGCTTAGCTATCTCTGAGGGTTCCCCATGTCATGACTTTGAACCCCATGACTCTTACAGTCAATCCCTCCTCACTCTCTTCAACAGGACTCCCAGGAGATTGCCCAGTGTTTGGCTGTAGCTCTCCGAATCTGCTTTCATCAGTTGCTGTATGAAGGCTCTCTGATGACAATCAGCGTTCAGTCACCAATCTGGTTATAGGAGAAGACCACTTTGGTACCCTCTCCACTATTTCTCAGAGTCTTAGCCGGGGTCATCCTTGGCGATTCCTGGGAGTTTAACCCCAAAATGCCCCCTAAAATGAACTATCTCTTTCATTACTCTCCCCTCCATCCCACCCACAATGCTGCTGCTGCTCTGTTCAACCCAATCCCTCATGATCCTATCCCCCATACTTTCCCCATCCCTCACCCTGTCCTCAGTTTACCCAGGAGATCTCTTCTATTTCCCTTCCCAGGAAAATCCATGCATCCATCTTTGGACCCTCATTGTTACCTAACTTCTCTGTGGCTATGGATTTTAGCCTGGTTAGTCTTTACTGTGCATAACACTTATGAGTGAGTACATATCACATTTGTCTTTTCGGATCTGGGTTACCTCACTCAAGATGATTTTTTCTTCTGGATCAATCCATTGGCCTGCAAATTTCATGATGTCACTTTTTTTTAAATAGCTGATAAATACTCTATTGTGTAAATGTACTACAGTTTCTTTATTCTTTGATTGAGAAGCATCTAGGTTGTTTCTAGCTATTATGAACAAGTTGAGCAAATGTCCTTGTGGTATGTTTGAGCATCCTTTGGGTATATGCCCAAGGTTGGTATAGCTGGGCTTTGAGATAGATTGATTATCAATTTTCTGAGAAACCATCAAACCAGTTTCCAAAGTACATGTACAAATTTGCACTCCTACCACCAGTGGAGTGCTCTCTATAATCCATATCCTCTCCAACATAGGCTATCATTAGTGTTTTTGATAGTAGCTCTTTCCCTTGGTAAAAGATATTGTGTTGATTTGTATTTTCCTGCTGGCTAAGTATGTTGAACAGTTCTTTAAGTGTATCTTGACCATTTGAGATCATTTTGTTGAGAATTCTTTGTTTAAAATCTGTGCCCCATTTTCAAATTTTATTATTAGGTATTTTGATATCTAGCTTCTTGAGTTCTTCATATATTTTAGAGATCAGCCCTCTGTCAGATGTGCGGATTGTGAAGACTGTTTTCCATTCTGTAGGTTGCCATTTTGTCTTGTTGACCTTGTCCTTTGCCTTACAGAAGCTTCTCAGTTTCCGGAGGTCCCATTTCTTTACTATCAATCTCAGTGTCTGTGCAATTAGTGTTATCTTCATTAAGTTGTCTCGGTGCCAATGCATTTGAAGCTACTTCCTATTTTCTTTCCTATCAGGTTCTATGTATCTGGTTTTATATTGAGGTTTTTGATTCACTTGTACTTGAGTTTTGTGCAGGGTTATAGATATGGATCTATTTGCATTCTTCTACATGCCTACATCCAGTTATGTCAGCACAATTTGTTGAAGTTGCTTACTTTCTTCCATTGTATAATTTTGGCTTCTTTGTCAAAAATCAGGTATTCATAGATGTGTGATTTTTGTCAGGGTCTTCCATTATACTTGTTCACTTGTCTTTTTATTCCAATATCATGCTTTTTTATTACTATAAGTCTATAGTAGAACTGAGTCAAATACTGTGTGACTTCCAGAAGTTCTTTTATTATTTATTCCTTTATTATATTTATTATCATACAGAATTATTTTAGTTATTCTCAGTTTTTATCTTTTTCATATGAAGTTGAGTTTGCTCTTTCAAGTTCTGTGAAGAATTGTGTTTTAATTTTGATGGGAAATCTATAAGATACTTTTGGTAAGATTGCCATTTTGACTATGTTAATCCTACTAACCCATGATCATGAGAGATAGTTCCAATTTCTGATAGCTTCTCCAAATTCTTTTGACAAAAAAAGACTTAAAATTCTTATCATAAAGATCTTTCAGTTGTTTGGATAGAGTTACACCAGAATATTTTCTATTATTTGTGACTATTACAAAAGGTGCTGCTTCTCTGATTTCTTTCTCGGTTCTTTAATCATTTGTATAAGATAGCTACTGATTTTTTACTTTTTATTTAGTTAATTTCGTATCCAGTTAATTAGGAGTTCCTATGTAGAATTTTTGGCATCACTTATGTATATTATTATATCAGCAAATAGTGAAAGTTTGACTTCTTCCTTTCCAATTTGTATCTCCTTGATCTTTTGTTATCTTATTGTTCTAGCTAGAATTTTGAGTACTATATTGAATAGATATGAAGAAACTAGACAGCCTTATCTTGTTCCCGATTTTAGTAAAATCAATTTGAGTTTCTCTCCATTTAATTTGAAGTTGGCTGTTGAATAGCTGTATTTTTGCTTTTATTGTGGTTAGGTATGCTTTGTATCTATGATCTCTCCAGGACCTTTATAATGAAGAGGTATTGGATTCTGTCAAAGGCTTTTCCAGCAACTAATAACATGATCATGTATTATTTTTTCAGATTATACAGTTGGTGGATTACCTTAATAGATTTTCTTATGTAGAACCTGTCCCTGAATCACTGGGATGAAGCCTACTTGTTCATGGTACATTGTTTTTTGAAGTTGTCTTAGATTCAGTTAGTTAGTATTTTATTGAGTATTTTTGCATCAGTGTTCATGAGGGAGATTGGTCTGCAATTCTCTTTCTTTGCTCTATCTTCATGTGGTTTGAGTATCAGGATAACTGAAGATTCATAAAAAGAATCTAGCAATGTTCCCTCTTTTTCTATAGTGAAGAACAAGTTGAGGAGTATTGGTATTAGTTCATTGAAATCCTTGTAGAACTCTGTGCTGAAACCATCTGGTCTTGGTCTTTTTTAATTGGGAGATTGTTAATTATTGCTACTATTTCCTTAGGCGTTGTAAATCTACTTAAATTGTTTATCTGGTCTAGATTTAATTTTGCTATACGGCACTTATCAAGAAAAATGTCAATTTCTCCTACATTTTCTAATTTTGTGGAATAAAGGTTTTTGGAGTATGACCTATTGATTCTCTGGATCTCCCTGGTTTCTGTTGTTATGTCCCACTTTTGTTTCTGTTCTTGTTAACTTGGTTATTCTCTCTCTGCCTTTTGGTCAGTTTAGATAAGGATTTGTATTTCTTGTTGATTTTCTCAAAGAACCAACTCTTTGTTTCATTTATTCTTTATGCTGTTGTATTTTTTTCTAATTCATTGATTTCAGCTCAAAGTTTGAATATTCCCTGCTGTCTCCTGGATGAATTTGCTTTTCTTTTCCCCTAGAGCTTTCACATATGCTCTTAAGTTGCTAGTGTGATATTTCTCGAAATTTGTTATGTCATTTAGTGCCATGAACTTTCCTGTTAGCACTACTTTCATAGGGTCCCATGAATTTGGGTACGTTGTAGATTCATGTTCAGTGAATTCTAGGACATCTTTAATTTCTTTCTTTATTTTTTCTTTGACTCAACAGTAATTCAGATGAGAGCTGTTCAGTTTCCATGTATTTATAGGCTTTTTGTGGTTTGAGTTCTTAGTGAACTGAATGTCTCACAACTATTGTGGTGAAAATGAGGAGATTGACTCGGATGTCATATATGCCTTTGTACAATTGAGATGAACATATTTAATTAGAAAGCAAATATTTTACTAATGATTCTAAATAACCACATTCCTCAAATTCAATAAGGCTGGTGGTTAAAACTATGCTTTCTGAGGCTGTAAGTCAAATAATAGATCTGTGACTGAAGGGCCTCAAAAGGAAAATATGAGTATTCCCAGAAATAAAATTCTGGTAACATAAAATGCTACTGAAAACCAGATTGCATTTAGGATATAATTATATTCTGCAGGGTGAGAATACAGGGGTCTTTACTGAACCTCATGTTCTAGTTTCAGTTTGTTACAGTGATAAAACACTCTGCTGAATAGTAACTTAGTCAAGAGAAACCTGTAGTCCATATGTTTAACAGTGATGTTTATTTTCTATTTGCATAGATATTATATAATATCATATCTCTTGTATTTTAAGAATTTAAAACCATTTTAACTGAATGTAATTTTTCTATTAAAAGTTCAGGAAAGCATATTGAAATTCCTTATTATAGGTGAGCACAGTTTTTCAATGTCACATTGAAATTCTAATACGCTTTACTTTTTATGTTAATATATTTCACCATTTTATTGTGAGTGAAAAAGACTCATGACTATTAAGTCTTTTAAGATATTGTGTCTTTCATGATTACAGTTTTTCCTTTGTCCTTTTTTAATGGTTTTCACCTCAAAAGTGACTTCCCATGTTATTGCTATTACCACATTTGTTTTCTTTTATTTTGTTCTTTTACTTCTTTTGACTTTTTACAACAGAAGTCTTTATTCACTATCTGTTTAGTTTAATCCTTTTGTACTATTTTGGCTCTAATTGATCTCATATTAATGACTCCTGTCACTGTTAATCCACAGAAACTAAGAATCTAAATTATTTAAACTTCTGAGTATTAGGGGATTTTTTCTTAACACTAATACATTTATTGTATTTTCCCCAGTGTTCTGATTTTTTTTTTATTTTTCTTCAGTTTTAACTAAAATATTCAATTACATTTATTTATTTTTACAGGTATATTCTTGTGCTTGTGGCATGTGCACTGCAACATCCTTGAGGAGGTCTGAGAAGAACTTGTGGGATTCTGTTTTGTCCTGCTACCACGGGGGTTCCTGGGATCCCACTGAGGTGTCAGACTTGTTAGCAAGTACCTTGCCTGTTGAGTGAGACATCTCAACAACTGAGTTTATCATTATTTTTTTTGGTGGCGCTTGTTTTTCTATTCTGAAAAATTACGGTTTCTAAAGTGTTTTATTAAGTACCATTTCTATGTTTAACAGCTTTAGAGTTTATTTAAAACAATTTATTTTTGAGGCATGTATCCCAAGTTAGCCTTAAACATTATCATGTACCATATTACCGAGCCTCTTGTAGATAGCACTCTGTTGCTGAGGTGACAGGGGTATAAAACCATGCCTAGTTTATGCTGTGCTTGAGATGGACCCTAGGACTCCATCCATGCTACACAAACACTCTACTAAGATACCAACACAGTACCTTGAATGATGAATTAAGTGCTAACTTTGATCTTCTAGAATTTATGCTTGAATAATTTTTATTTCTAGACCAAAGGGTTACAGGAGGCAATTGAAGGTCGCATTGTTTTAATTTTAGTCATGAATATTTGTCTTTATATGGTGTGGGAAGTCCTTCTGTATATGTTTATATAATATTTCCTTTTCTTGGGAGTTTATTTTAGAATTCAGGACACACTGTTGATCAGTCTCCAATACCTGCTGCCGCATCCCTCCCCCAGTTTCACAGATACTGACTGCTGTTCCTTTCGGAGACAAGGCTGCACATGCGCAGAAGGATCATTGGCCTACAATTCCCAGAAGCAATAGAGGACACAGCATCCCATTGGACTACAAATCCCAATTCAACAAAAGCCACACATGCGCAGGACATTTTCCCAGATGCACCTGGATCCCTCTCCCCCTTAAAAACGGGGAATGCCGATGGTGGCGCACGCCTTTAATCCCAGCACTTGGGAGGCAGAGGCAGGCGGATCTCTGTGAGTTCGAGACCAGCCTGGTCTACAGAGC